>NC_057867.1:2283888-2588888 GCF_019393635.1 Dromiciops gliroides | reverse complement strand
AGTCTTGGCCTCAGGACTGGCGTGCATCGGATGGTCTCGAAGGTTCTAGGCATCCTGTGAGCCTCCCTGAGCCTCAGTCCCTCTCCCAAACACAGCGGAGGGTAGAGGAAGTTGGGCTAGACGGGTCTCCGAAGACTCTGCTTCCTCTGACCCCTTCTCAACCCTCTGGAACCCCTAGAGGGGACACAGGAGATTCAGGTGCCATGGGGAGTGACTTGCTAAGGTTACACAGATAGGAAGTGTGGGAGGCAGACTTGAAACCAGAGCCTCCAGACTCCAAGGCCAGGGTCCTTGTTGTGTGTGTCACACTCCTTTTCAGAATCGCAGTTGAACCATTACTTGGAGGCCCCCAAACCCAACCTGTACTTGACCAAGAATTCCTTTCACTGTGGTCATCCACCCTCCCACAAGGGGGAACCCCCATTCCACTGGGGATGCCCCTCATTGTCAGGAAGTTGACCTGAGCCTGAATCTGCTCTTCTTTCTGAAGCTCCCCCATTTACTCCTTGCTGGATGCTCTAAGGCTGCCCACATAGGCTTGGGTGGAGGGCTCCATTTGGCTCTCCTGAGCTGGATTCCATTCAGTGGTCCCCATTTCTACCACTGCTCAATGTCCTGCCAGTTTAGAAGTCAGAAGCGGCGGTTGGGAAGTTAGGCTCTCTCTTGGTTTAGCGGGAGGGCAAGGCAGCTATCTAGCCATGTGTACACTGCCTCGTTCTGACCTCAAACTCTCAGGTCCAAGTTCATGTGAATTTTCTGCTTTGTTTTTGTTTGTTTTGAGTGGCAATGAGGGTTAAGTGACTTGCCCAGGGTCACAAGGCTAGTAAGTGTCAAGTGTCTGAGGCCGGATTTGAACTCAGGTACTCCTGAATCCAGGGCCGGTGCTTTATCCACTGCGCCACCTAGCTGCCCCCTCATGTGAATTTTCTAATGGCGACTACCTTGATTTCCTACTAAAAATCGACAGCCCCCCACTACACACTGAATTCCTTCCATTCCTTAATTACCATTAAGACTAAAGAGCCATCATCATCATCATCTATTTTTTTTTTTGGTGAGGCAATTGGGGTTAAGTGACTTGCCCAGGGTCACAGTGTTAAATATCAGAGGCCGGATTTGAACTTAGGTCCTCCTGAATCCAGGGTCGGTGCCTTATCCACATCATCTATTTTGCCAAAACAGCCTCAACCAGGCTTTGCAAGCGGAAGATTCAGTAGATTTCCACAGAGACATAGATTGAATCACAGACTTAAGGCTAGAATGGAGTGATCTTTCATTCTGATCCTTCATGCGGGGAAAGTGGCCCAGAGGGTTGAAAGAGTTCAGACCACATTACCTAGGATTCACATGGAGGCCTCAGACTCATAAAGAAGGTCCTGGATATTCTGTTCAGTACAAGCCCTTTGATCATCTTCTGAAGAGAAGATTCAGGGCCCCTGGCCAAGCAGAAGCAGTGTCCCATTACAGTCTGATTTCCAGGGGCCATCCATTGGGCCAGAATCCAGCTCATTCCCCTGTCCACCCACCCCTTGTGAGCCCAACTAATGGCTTCATTGTGTCTTTTTCTCCTCCTTGACCAGTCAATGATGAAGCCCGAAGTGCAGGCCTCTAGTGACATGTCGGCACTCCCTGCCCCTCTTGGAAGAAGAAACACACTCACTACAAGGCAGTTTATTTTATTTGGGCCTTGCTCAATCAGTTTAATGGGGCCCAAGGGGCTACACTAGGGCCAAGGCTCAACAGGCCTACTCAGTTGTCCTCAGCCCCAGGGGCAGTGGTGGCACCCTCTTCCTCAATCTCATCTGGCCCCTGGAGCTTTGGCCATTGCTGAGCAAAGTCTTCAATGATGATATCCTCACTTCTAGAGCAGCAGCCAAAGGATGAGTGAGAAGGGAAGACCCATGCCTTTCCTTCTTCATTGCCCTCCCTCTCATCTCCCAGCATGCACCCCTCCCTCTCCCTTCCTCTTCCCCTTCCCCTTCCCCTCCCCTTTCCCTTTCCTTTTCCTTTCCTCTCCCCCTTCCCCCTTCCCTCTCCCCCTTCCCCCTTCCCTTTCCCCATTACTCCAGCTGTCCTCCACCTATCTGGACTGTGCATTCATTGTCCCCTCCTCTGAAAGACCCTGTTTTCCTCTCCCTGACTCTCCTTTCCCCCCACTCCCAGGTCCCTTTCCCCTCAGTAGGCTGTGAGAGGCAGAGAGAAGCAGGCGAAAGGCAGAGAACCACATGAAGACTGCTTTGGGGTGGGGACTATACCATCCACCATGATTATATTGAAAGGAATCTCCTCCATAGAACAGCACACTAACTCTGCCCTTTCTAAAGGCCAGCCCCTTCCCCCCAGCCTGCCCCTTGGTACCTGGTGGCATCTGCAGCCCAGGGAAGAGCACAGAATTGGAATCATGGGGTCCCAGGGGTAGAGCTGAGAGGTGCTAGACCAGTTCCCTCCTTTGACATTTTCATTTGATAGAGGAGCAAACCAAGGCATAGAGAGGACAAGGCTCTGCCCAAGGCCACTCGGGGAGTAAGGAACTGAGCCGGGATTCAAACCCAGGGCCTCTGACTCTGAGATTCCAGGTGGCCAAGTGCTGGGAAGGCATGCTTCCAACATATTACCCACAACCCCCTCTGGCCCACGTCCACCCGCCAATCCTGAGCTGGTCCCCCAGGGCCACTCACCATAAGATGGTTTGGGATGCATCAGGCTCAAGGGAAGCACCACACTCATGTCACTGCCAAGATGCCCATAATGTGGTCACTGACCTCCTCAGCCCCACTACTGCCCAAGTCGGACTCAGTCATCGAGTGTACTGAATAAGGGAGGCCCTCAGAGCCAGACCCCTCAGTTGGTCCCCGGACTTGCCCCACCATGCATCCTTCCCCTCCCATGCAGCCTTTCTTTTCTCTCACCTGGATGTCAGGTCTCCTAGGATGCTGGGAACAGAAGGTTAGCCAGGGTTAGCAGTTGGGCAAAGAAAAGAGGTACCTAATCTCCTTGGCAGTGAGCAGCTTTAGAGTAACACCCCATTGGGGAATGGAAGTGGGGGACAGTATTTCCCTACTGAGCAGACTGGACTGACTATATATGTGGGGGGGGGAATGAAGATGGGTGGAAGGCTTGTCCTGGGAGGGAGTGGGAAGAAAGGCCCCTGAATAAACTGGGCCAGCAAGGGCGAGAGAGCCAGAGCCCTGTTCTCTGCTCAAGTTCCTCCCTCCCTCCAAGCTGGGCCCTTCACTCACCCTCCACGAGATACAGCTATGCTGATCCTGACTTGGTAGGACACCAGGATCCCCAGCGCCTCTTTGTCTGTGCCAGGCTGAAGGCTGAGAAGAAGTGGTTTTGTGGTTTTTGAGGGGAGAGTAATTGCATTCATTGGTCACCAAATCCCAGTGTTTTTTCCTTTAAAACATCTCTTTCGGGGGCAGCTAGGTAGCACAGTGGATAAAGCACCGGCCCTGGATTCAGGAGGACCTGAGTTCAAATCTGGCCTCAGACACTTGACGCTTACTAGCTGTGTGACCCTGGGCAAGTCAAGTCACTTAACCCCTATTGCCCCGCAAAAAACAACAACAAAAAACTCATCTCTTTCCATTCTGACTGTTGTTGCCCTCCTCCAGGTCTTTGTAACTGCGTGCTTTACTGAGATGGAGACATGGAAGGACCCTCACTGACCTCAGGTGCTCAAGATCACACAAGCAGAAAATGTGTCCCAGGCAGGATTCAAACTCAAGTCCTCTTGAATGCAGAGCCAGTGTGCTTTCCAGCACACTAGGAGGCCTAGTGTCTCTCCTAGGCTCAAGTCCAAGCTCTTCTACCCAACATTCAAGGCCCTCCCCAGTCTGGCCCCCTATTCTAGATGGCAGAGCTGGAAGTGACTTGGGAAGGCAGCCAGGTTCACTGCCTCATTTTCCAGAGGGCCAGAGATGGCCAGGGACCTGCTGAAGGGAAAACAGCTAATAAGGAGCAGAGCTGAACCAGGTATTTGGAAAGGGCCCACTCTGTCATGTGACTATTCCTCAACTTGCTTGGGAAATGGGTCCGTTCCAATCTAGCTGAGGGCAGAACTTCACTGTATCTCCTTCCATCTAATATCACAGGACAGAGTCCTTAAGTCAGTACTGAAGGAGACACAGACAGCTATGTGACATTAGGCAAGTTACTTTCCCTCTCTGAGTCTCAATTTCATTATCTGTGAAATGACAGGGTTGAGGGGCAGCTAGGTGGCACAGGGGCAGCTAGGTGGTGCTGCGTGGATAAAGCACCGGCCCTGGATTCAGGAGGACCTGAGTTCAAATCCAGCCTCAGACACTTGACACTTACTAGCTGTGTGACCCTGGGCAAGTCACTTAACCTTCATTTCCCCACAAAAAACAAACAAACAAATAAATGCCAGGGTTGAACTAGATGTTCTCTGAGGTCTCCTCCAGATGTTCAGATCCTTTGCCTTCTGACATTCTAGAAGATTCAAATTCAACTGAGCAAATGCTTCTTTCTTATGTACTCTGTGCAAGGTCTTTGCAGAGCCCTCAGATTCTCACTGACTGACTAATTGACTGGGGAAAGGGTGGACTCATGAATGAGGGAAGAGACAGCATACCATCTACCTTGGGAGTGGAGTTGGAGGACTAGGGCACCCTGTGGTCAAGTAGGATGTCACAGCAGCTTGGCTTGGACCCTTCCAGGGGCTGCTGCTACCTGTGTCATGGTACTCCATCCCACTTCTGTCCCTTTGCTTTTTTTGCTTTCTTTTTCTCCATTCATCCCCTTCCTTCCATCCTTCTTCCCTCTTCTACTCTTCCCCCTCTTTCCTCCTCTTCCCTGGTGCCCTCTGATGGCCCCAGGTCTGTTGGGTGCCCCCTGGGGGTTGGTATTGGCTGCTACTGGCCCGCAGGAGTAGGGAGGCTGTCGTCCATTTTGTTCTGTGTGTGGATGAGTGGTGCATTGGGTGTCAGTGTTGAGACTGTGAGGGAGCAGGGCCATTCTCACATGGTGCTAGAGGCCAGATTGGTGTCTTCATGCTTAAGTTTGCCATCCAAGGCCAGACCCTGTTTCTGGCGGTTGGCAGCCAGGCTTGGAGTCGCTGGGAAGCTCTTGGAGAAGGTGGAATTGGCAGCTATGGTCTCTCTGTTGGAGGAGGGCAAAAAGGACCGTGGATGAGAGGATAATTCCAGTCACCGGGTGGGTTGGGAAAGGCCCCAGACACTCCTGGACTCTCCTTTCTGGGCCTCAGTTTCCTTTTCTGTACTTTGTTGGGAGGTTCAAATGAGAAAGACTGTCTATATGATTGCTGGAAGTCATGTCTAACTCTTCGTGATCCCATCTGGAGTTTTCTTGGCAAAGATATTGGTTTATCATTTCCTTCTCCAGCCCATTTTACAGATGAGGAAACTGAGGCAAACAGGGTGAAGTGACTCGACCAGGCCCATTTTACATATGTAGAAGCTGAGGCTTAGAGGAGAGCAGTGACTTGCCCAAGATCACACCATTGGCATGTGGTAGAGGGGTAAGAAAACCTAGATCTTTTCTGACTCCCAGAACATGCCTCTTCCCTTACACTGAATGTCCTCCTCCCCCAATAGAAATGTAAGATTTGATTCTAATCTTGGAGGATTCCAGAAGACTCCTGGATGACCCTGACAGTTGTCAAGTCTGAGTTAAGAGGTGGGAGCAATGAGCCCAAGGGGAGAGCCCCCTCTGCCTCTGCCTCTGCCTCTGCCTCTGCCTCTGCCTCTACCTCCCCCTCTCCCCTCAGAGGGTCAGGACATCTGTCAAAATGAGGGCCTTGGATTAGATGCCCTCTTCAGTCCCTTACTCCTCCACATCTCCAATCCTGAGATCTTCCTTTGCTTTCTGGGGCCTTCCCTTCACTTGCTTACCCGCAAGGTCCAGTTTTTCTTAGGCCCCTTCCTGACTCTTCTCCTCCCCCCACGGTGGTCCCCTGTCCATAGCGGAGGTCCTCACCCAAATTCTGCAGCAAACACAGTCTTGGTGTACTTGTCCCCAGAGTAGAGGATGACATTGACAATCTGTTCCACTGTGTGTCGCCACCACGACCGGGAATAGAACAGAAGGATAAAAGCACCGTCTCCTACCCAGGGCCTGCGCCCTGCCCAAGGACGCCCATGAGCAAAGCTCACCTGCCACCTTGATCTTCCTGATGAGCTTGTTGCTGCCATTGTTGACGGCAACATGGATGGAGATGGCTTCCCCGTGGTAGTGAACCTGCAGTGGGGATCAGGGAAGTCCATCAGCAGGCAGGTGGGGAAGCCTGGGAAGCCCTGCTCCCTTCTCCCAGGGCCCACAGACCTCCTTGTCCATCCAAGCTTCTAGCTTCAGGGGGTGGTCAGACAGAAGGAAGTGCCGGGTAGTCTCGGCCCGGGGCCCGGGGCCTAGGTCCAGGGGGGCAAATTGCACCTTCCGAATGATCAGACGTACAGAGTTCCTGGGGGAGAGCGAATTCTGTCAGTGAGCCATTGTTCCCTAGCCCCTGCCAACCTGTACAGATAGGGCTCCTCTGGCCCTTTTATTGTCTTGTAACATAGCCCCCAGTCTAAACCTCCAGAGGAAAGCAGGACAGTCAAAAGAGGAGGAGCAGGGATGTAGGTATAGGTGAGGCCATGGGGAAGGGAAGGCCATGAGGCAGGGGAGGCCAAGGGCCATGGGGAAGGAGAGGCCAAGGGTCAGGGGAGGTAGGCCTGTTTCCTGGGTAAGTGTTGGGGGTGGGGAGGGAGAGGAGTGAATGAGCTGACATTTACTGTCTGTGTTGCCTTGGGCAAATGTCTTCTACTCCCTGGGCCTCAGTTTATCCCTCTGTAAAAGGTGAGGGATTGGCCTAGATGACGTCGAAGGGTCCCTCCAACTCTAAGGCTAGGGTCCTCTGAGCCAGTACCTCTTGTGGATTTTCTCTTCTAAATTCTCAGCATAGAAACATTTCACTTCATAGTCCACTCCACAGGCCTGCAGGGGATGGGGAAGGAGAACAAACACATCTGTCCCCAGCATGAGGCTCTCCCCTCCTTTCATGGGCCACAGGGACAATGTACCAGGTACCCTCAGCTTCCTTGGGTTGGTTCCCCCAACTCCCTGCATCAGTCCCTCTTGTTTTCTCCTACTGTCCCACTGGCCTGTTCCCCTGGGGAAGCAGGGTCTCACCTTTCCAGCATCCTCGGGCCCAGGCTGCAGAGTCACTGAACAGGGTAGATTGGTGGGCAGCTATCACAAGGAGGGGATGTCAGAAGGAGGTCAGCAAATGGAAGGACCAGGGCCTTTCCTCTGTCCCTGCCTCCCCACCTCAGCCTGCCCTCCCTCTGTGCTCAGTGTCCCCCCCCCCCCATGCCCAGTTCTGGCCTCCAGGGCTTCAGGCTCACCTGGAAAGTGAAAGGCTGGGCATTGTCTCCGAGCTTGTGCAGCAGGCCTTCTTGAAGGGTTGTGAGGGCCAGTGGTGCCTGAGTGGGCTCTTTGGGGAACACTTGCAGAGCCTGTACATAGAGGTCTTTGCGGAACGTTAGACCGATCACATCCAGATCATCCCGGCCATAGCGGAAGGCACAAGTCAGTACCACAAACACTGGGAGGAGATGCGAAAACCTGCTATGGAGGACTGGGGGCTGGAGGGTGGCAAGCTGGCCCTGAACAGGAGCCTGGCCTGGCCCAGAGCAAGCCTGGGCCCAGGAACCTGAGTAACTTCAAAGGCCCATGGATGGAATCCAAAGGCCCATGGTGGAGCGCTGGATTTGGAGGTAGAACTAAATTGGTTCGTGTCCTGTGTCCCCACTGGCGAGTCACCTAATCTCTCTGAGCTTTAGCTAATGCGCTATCACTTGAAGTTATAGATAAATGGGTTGGGATCTGTTTCCAAACCAACCAAATCATAGGTCCTTGGCATACCAGAGCAATGTGAGATTGGTGTTATAGGGATCTGGTTAGGCCTCATCTTTCTACTGAAAACGAGGGGTTAGTGATTTTTCAGAATTGGAATAGAAAAGGAGAGGCAGAGCAGGGGGAGGGAGAAATTAGGGTTAGGGTGATGGAGAAGGATAAAGGAAGACATACATACGAGACGGTGGGAGACGGAGGGAGCTTCAATAGACTGGAGGGTAGATAGGAATTAGGCAGGATGTAAATGAAAAGCAAGGGCAGGAGGTGGTGCAGTGCATAGAGTGCCAGGTCTGGAGTCAGGAGGACCTGAGTTCAAATCCAGCCTCTGACACTTCCTAGCTGTGTGACCCTGGGCAAGTCACTTCACCCTGTTTGCCTCCATTTCCTCATCTGTAAAATGAGCCAGAGAAGGAAATGGCAAACCACTTCAGTATCTCTGCCAAGAAAACCCCAAACGGTGTCATGGACAGTGGGACACAACAAGAGGTGAACTAATGTTGGTTGGGTGCTTGGGAGCTCTGGCCAGAAGGTGACATCCTTTGAAATGCTTATTGTTTAGTGTTTATTTTCCAAAGAAAAGTTCATTCTGGGGAGACTATTCTGAAGGCTTTGCAGTTTTTAACTTTGGAAATTCGTTTAGCCTCCAAGTGCATTCGATGCATCAAAGCTGTCACTTAGCCTTAGCTCTCAGATTGTTAGAGGCCATCAAGGCAATTCCCTCATTCCCCAGAGAGGGCTGGCAAGGGCATAGCAGAAGGTCAGAAGCCCAGGCTCCTGACCCCAGGGTGCTCCATACTCTCTCTGGCCTCCTGGAGAGACTTGGGCCGCCTAGTCTCACCAAGGCTAAAAGTTTCATTTAAAACCAACTTTCAACTCATGAATTATTTTCCAAATCAAGTTCAGTTGGGTCTTAGGAGAGCTTATATAGGAAGTAAAAACTCAACCAAAAAACCCTCGAGGAAAACCCCCTAATTGCAGTCCTTGGTAGTGAGCTCTGAGTCTTTGAGCTCAGGTGTTCATTTTCTCATCTGTGAAGTGAGGGGGCTGGACCAGAGGCTCTTTTAGGCATTCCTCATCTCAAGAGTCTTTGATAGCTCTGGGACACGGAGTAGCTCCCACCCCCAGCTCTTCTTCTTTTAGTGGGTGGATCTCTTCTGCTTGGAATGGGATAATGACATCAGCTCACTGGATGAGAAATTATGCTTTCAGTCTCAGCAATGGGATCAGAACATTCTCTCTTTCTACTTAATGACTTCAGGACCTGGGGAAGGACAACATGGTTCCCCATCCCGAACTTCAAAGATACCGACTCAAGGATAGAAAGACATACTCAGAGACATGTGTACTCTCTCTGTGTGTCTCTGTGTCTCTGTCTGTCTGTCTGTCTGTCTGTCTGTCTGTCTGTCTCTCTCTCTCTCTCTCTCTCTCTCTCTCTCTCACACACACACACACACACACACAACCACACACAGAGACACAGACACACTATTACCTTTTCGATCTTTCAAGTACTCAGGGTCAATCAGGACAACACCATCTGTGGAAGTGGATGAGAAGGCTTGGGGAGAGATGCCCCCCCCACGTTGACCCACCTGTCCCCCTCATGTGCTTCCTTCTTTTTTCAGGCCTTTACTTCAGGATCCCTCCCCTCCACCCTATTGATGTCTCTGGCCATTTGGAGGTCACTGACCAATGGGTTCCACTGAGTCTATGTGGTCCACAAAGTCCCGTTTTCCCAGGTAGATGGAAAGCTGTTAGAGGAAAAGACCCTCATATAATTCTCCAAATCACCTCTGTGTTGATCTCCCCACACACAATGACCCCTCTACCCAAACCTCCTTGAGTTCTCTCAGTGATGTACATTGACTTCCCTCCAGTTGGCCTTGGGTCTCTCACCTTCCCGTTGGAGCAGGTCTTCTTAAACACCCTAGAAAATAGGAAACAGGAAGGGTCAGGGTTTGTGTGGAAGAAACAGTTGCTGCTGGAATTAGGGGGAGATGGTAGTGGGAATATACCTGAGAATGAGAGGGCAAGGCAGGGGATGAGAGTGAACAGGCTCACTCACATCAAACATTGTTTGGGGGATATTGATGACTCGGGAGTATGGAGCATGGGGTGGGAGTGTAAGGGTGTCTTACTTGGAGCTGGTGGCCATGGGCTCAGTCTGGGGGCACTTCTGGGGAAGAACTGGAGCTTGTTATCTGTGGCCACCTGTGTGACCTTGGACAAATCACTCCTCTCTGTTTCCTGAGCTAGAAAATGAAGGAGTTGAATGACAGCACCTCCAAGACCCCTTCAAGCACCAACACCCATGACCCTCAGAGACAGGAGGCCTCAAGCAGTTGGCTCCCTGGCACCTCTCCCCGGGCCAGCTCCTGACACCCCCCCCCCGGCAGGATTCTCAGTGCTGGGGGGATGATAGAAGAGTAATAGCAAAGTAGCTACCCGGCACCCCAAGAGAGTGGTTTTTTTTGCTCTGTAAACCCCCTTTTCTTCCTCCCCCACTGTCACAGGCCCTTCTTCATACACACTTTGCCTCAACTTTCCATGTCCTCTTTTATATCGGTATATAAATATGTATACATACATAATACAAGGAATATGTATATAAATATGTATATATGCATGTGTATATGTATACACACAATGGAATATTCCATTCAGGAAAAAAAATATATATGCATATATTTTTCTTGAATTGGCTTGCTTTCTCTCTGTCTATTTGGAGAATGACTGTCCTAATGAGCTGGAGTTTCCTAATGTGAGCTCTCAAGTTGGTTAGGACTGGAGAGGGGAGTAAAGGCTAGAACGGCGCAGAATCTTGGGGGCTTGGGGCTTGTTTCACTAAGCTAAGGAAGTAATCTGGAGAGCCAGACTGTCCAGATCTCAGGGTCCGGGGCTGGGGAGAGAGAGAGAGGGGCAAAGGGAAAAGAAGACACTGGCAGATCACCAGAGGCAGAAGGACCCGGACCTAGGGCAGGCTGTGCTCAGCTGACCCAAAGGCTCTGGGCTGGATGGAGGCAGGCCCCTGTGCATCTTTGTGTCCCTGGGATAGACCATCTGTTCTCAGGCCTCCTCAGGAAGGCCCCAAGCATCTTTTGGCTACTGAGGAAGTAAGACCATAGGCTCACAGACTTCAACCTGGGAGGGCTCTGAGAGGATGGTGGCCCCACCCTGTTTGGCTTATAGACGAGGAAGGAAGCAAAGGTCTAGAAAGGGGCAGTGACCTGTCCAAGGTCACAAAGAAGTAGTAAGAGGAAGTCTACACTCACACCCAGCTCTTCTTGCTGCAAAACCCATTGCTCCCCCCCCCAACCATGTTCCTTCCCTAAGTGACCTCAGTTATTGGAGGCTGGAGGTCCAGGTTCCTAAGTAGTGGTAAAGGGAATGGGAGTAAGGGCCAGGTGCCTCCCTCAGACTCAAGTCTCTTCCCTCTCCCCACCACTGCTATTCCTTTTCCTCCCCAATCCCCAACCCAATGCCTGCCCTCTAGCCCCTCATGCCTAGAAACATCCCCAACAGCATGTGTGGTGCTCACTGGGTCCCAGGGACTGGAGGTTAGGGTATGGAGGGGCATGCCAGGCTATGGTTGAGGGGCCCATGACGGCTACACAAGGTCACCTGGCCTGGGTGTCATCTGGCTCAGCTGGAGGAGGGGCAATTTCCTCCCAGCACCCTCCCCCCTCCCAAACAGCCTCTGCTATGTGGCATTGTCAGACCTGGGTGGGCAGAGGGATGATGGGATAGAACTGGAAGGGCAGGAAATATTACCTGGAGAGAAATATGGAAATCAGGCCAGCCTCCCACTTTGCTTTCACTGCTCTTGGCCATAGTCCTTTTATAGCCTAGGCCCTTGGGAGGGGGCTCTGCCTGATTAGCCCTGGGTGGGGGTGGGGGTGGAGGAGGACAGATAGAAGGAGCATGGCCCCCATAGCACAGGAAATGCGTTGGGAAAGCAGATTATGGGCTAAGAGATTAGCTCCTAGTGGCAGGGGGTGGACAGGGACAGTGGGGCTTTGGCAGCCCCCCTTCCCACACCTCCCCAGTGGCCTCTTTCAGGGTCCTAGGAGGCTCCATGGCCATACTCCTTCCTTTTTCCTGTCCATGCATATTAAGAAGACTCCACCATGTTCAGACTGGGTGGGAGAGGGCATGTGGCACTTCTCTGGGATCTGCAGGACATGCTGGCTGTGACACAGGTGACATGTGTGATGGCACATTTGGCATTGGAGAAGAGGGAAGCACTGGGAGTCACACATCCTGTGGCTGGCACTTGTTAAATTTCTTAGGACCTCCGGTTTCTCATATCTCCGACCAAATTAATAGTCCCAGTAGCCCCTGCCTGCCAGGGGTGTTGTGAAGACCCAGTGAGGTGGATGGATGGATGTTTGAATGCATGCATACATACTGATGGCTTTGTAAGCTTTCAATCAGTTTGTTGATTGATTGCAGCCCTAAATTTGAAGAAGAGGGTTCAAGACAGAATCTTAGGGGACACTCGTGCTTAGGGGGCAGACAAGTTGGAGGGGGAAGACCGAGAGAAGCTAGAGGAGGTCAAAGAGGGTGTGGGCTGAGAAAGGATCATTGTGATGACAAGATCTTTGGTAACCTTGGAGAAGGTCACTTTGAGAGTGGGAGAGCTGGAAGCTGAATTGCAAGGAATCAGGGAAGGAATAGGCAGTGGATGGAGGAGGCTCGGGCTTTTTCCCTAGGAGTTTAGAAGTGACAGGATGGTGAGATATGGGAGCATAGTTTGAGGCAAGGGGAGGGTTCTTTTAAGGATAGGATAGGATGCTTGCAAATGGATATATATATATATATATATATATATATATATATATATATATATATTTTTTTTTTTTTTTTGCAGGGCAATGAGGGTTAAGTGACTTGACCAGGGTCACACAGCCAATACGTATCAAGTGTCTCAGATTAGATTTGAACTCAGGACCTCCTAAATCCAGGGCCAGTGCTTTATCCACTGCGCCACCTAGCTGCCCCCAAATGTATATGCTTGTATATATAGATGTTCGCATGTAAGAATGTGTGTGTGTGTGTGTGTGTGTGTGTGTGTGTGAGGGGGGGGGAGGGGGAACCTGAATCTTTTCTCTTCAGGGCAAGTAATATCTGAGATTCCCAGGTCAGGGGCTGGGCAACTAGAGGGTATTACTTGGAGCATGGTCTGAGAGCAGAAGCCCTTAGCACTGGTCCTTGCCTTGCAGCTTCTTTCTCCATCTGCCAGTCTCCAGGGGCCTAGCTAAGCCTATGTAAGTGACCCTAAGCAGCTCTAGTGCTTGGCCTGATAGAGACAGATTGAGGTTGGAGTTTATTCTTGGCCCTTTGGCCTCCTTAATTGCCCTCACCAGCTCTTCCCATAGGCAGAAGACTGATCTCTGATCTACCTCAGAGCCAAGCTTAACCTGCTTTTCCTGATGGCCGGTATAGGCTGGCAGAGCCCACCCAGCTGGGAGCAGGGCTTTTCTTTTTGTTCTCTTCATTTTTTAGAATGTCTTTTTTTGTTACATTTGGAGTTCCAAGCTGTCTCCCTCCCTCTGTCCCCAGCCCGCATTAAAGAAGGCCAGAATTTGACACAGATCTATATGTGGAACCGTCCAACACTGGTTCTTTCTCTGGAGGTGGACAGCGTCTTCCTTTGCAGGTCCTTTGTGGCTGATTTGAACGATCATGTTCCTCAAAGTAGCTGCCATTCACAGTTGATCATTGTACAAGGTTGTGGTTGTGTACAAAATTCTCTTGGTTCTGCTTGCTTCACTTTGCATTAGTTCATGCAACTCATTCCTTGTCTTTCTAAAACCAACCTGCTCAGCAGCAAGGCCTTCTGCTCTCCTCTCCTAGTACCACCATGACGGAAGCTGGCCAAGATGCATCCAGATGTCCCTGCCCTGCCCTGGGCTAGCCAGAGGAAAGCAGAGACTCCCAATCTGCCAGGACCCACAGTGCAGTGGGATCTGACACTGGACACACGTGGATTTAGGGAGGGTGAAGCAGGCATCTGGACAAGTGCCAAGGAATCAAAATGAACTCAGTGCAAGGCTAGACCTCTCCTTTTGCCCCATAGGTCCACAGGGCTCCCAGTACATATCCCTCCCTCTCAGCTTTGTGTCACATGGAAATGTGATAAGCACATCATCTATTCCTTTGTCTAAGCCATGGGTAAAAATGTTAAATAGCATAGGGCCAAGCAGAGAGTCCTGGGGAAGTACACTAGAGACCTCCTCCCAAGTTGACAGAAAGCCTTAATGACAACTAGATTGAAATCCATCTAGTCATAGTATTACACGGCCCCCATCCTTTCAATCTTGGCCACCAGAAGGGCATGAGCACCTTCGCCAAACTCTTGGCTCTACTCTATGTCAACAAACTAGAAGTCTAGAAAATAAAGGCATTTCTATTTAACGGTCAGTCACTCAATGAGCATTTATTAAGTTCTTACTGTATTCTAGGCATTGCACTAGGCACTGGTATACAGAGCAAGGTAAGAAACAATTCCTGCTCTCCAGGAGCTCCCAATCACACTCTTACAAGCCAATAACTATGTACAAACAAGCTACAAACAGGAGAAATAGGAAATAACTAACAGAAGGAAGGCACATTATAACATTAAGGGAGACTGGGAAAAGCTTCTTGCAGAAGGTGGGATTTTAGTAGGGATTTAAAGGAAGCCAGAAAAGCCAGGGGTGGAGATGAGGAGGGAGAACATTCTAGAAATGCCTGGAAACTAGGAATGGAGTATCTTATTTGTGAAACAACATAGAGGCCAGTGTCACTGTATTGAAGAATATGTGCATGAGTATATGTGTGCATGTGCGTGTGCGTGTGTGTGTGTGTGCGTGTGCATATGTGTGTCTGTGTTTTGGGGGATCAGGTGAAAGAAGACAGGAAAGGTAGAAAAGGGCCAGATTATGAAGGGATTTGAATGCTCCAAAGAGGATTTGATATCTGATCCTGGAGGCAATAGGGAGTCACTGGAGTTTATTGGGTAGGGGAGGAATGATGTCATCAGACCTGTGCTTTGGGAAGATCACTTTGATGGCTGAGAGGAGGATGGACTAAAATGGGGGGGGGACTCAGGAGGCCAGGAGACTCCCCAGCAGCTATTACAATAGTCCAGGCACAAGGTTATGAGGGCCTGCACCAGAAGGGTGGTAGAGGCAGAGGAGAGAAGACTGAACATACAAGAGATATTATAAAGGTGATTGCCAGTAGGACTAGGCAACTGATTGGATATGGAGGGGTGAGAGAGAATGAAGAGTCAGAGATGGTGCCTCAGTCGTGAGCCTGGGTGATTGGGACGATGATGGTGTCCTCCAAAGTAACAGGGACATTTGGAAGAAAGGAAAAAGATAGTGGGGGAGGGCAAAAAGATAGTGAGTTTAGTTTTGGACATGTTGAATTTGAGATGTTCAAGGACATCCAGATTGAGATGGTCAAGAGGCAATTGGGGATGTGAGACTGGGGGAGGAAGAAAGGGATTGAGAGAGGAAGAAAGGCATTGAGAGAGGAGGAAAGGGTAGAGTTGAACTGATTCACCAAGGGGTCAAGGAGGGAAATGGAGGAGAATGTGGTCAGTACAGGGGTGATAACCTGGGAAAGAACTGAGGAAATGGAGGAATTGGAGGTCATGATGAGTACAAAGAACAGGGTTCAGGAGTGCAAAGCAAAGGGAGAGGTAGAATGACAGCAGACCATGATCAGATAAGGGAATTTCAGAGTTTATTAACATAGATATGGAACATTTGTGGGTGATGTCAAGATCGGGGATATGCCCATCTTTGGTGTAGCTGAGATGGGCTGGGGTGGATGGGTAGTTCATGGGAAATCCATAAGTTGAGGAACTGGGAGGTAAGGGTGTTTGAGGGAATATCAATATGTATGTTGAAGTCCCCCAGTATGGGGCAGGAGTTGGGGACAAGAACAAAAAACCAGGAGGAAACTGTAGAAAGGGAAATCCCATTCAAAATAACCAGGAAATATATGAACTATCTCAGAATCAACCTACTGAGACATACTCAAGATTTATATGAATACAAATGAAAAACACTCTTTACAGAAATGCAGAAAGATAAGCAATTGGATGGATGCTCATTGCTCATGGTTGGACCATGCCAATATAATTAAAAAATGACAATAGTGCCTAAATTCATGTTTAGTTTTTGTGGTATGCTAATCAAACTTCCAAACTTTAAAGTCAGATAAAATAATAACACAATTCATTTAGAGGAACAAAAAGTATAGAATCAAGGGAAAGCATGGGGAAAAAAAGAAATAAAAAGAGGGCATAGCTCTCTCAGACCTCAAACTATATTATAAAGTAGTAATTGTTATGGTGATTTGGTAGTAGTTAAAAAAACAGAAAAGAAAATTGAGGTCCACTAGCGTTTCCATTATATTCCAGGCAATTAGGCCTGGCAAATAATGGAAATAAGCTTAGTATGGCATGATATGTTCATGCTAGCTCTTTGTGATCACTGCTTCCTTTTAAAAATATTCACTACTTGTAACAACACAAGCAATCATTTTACCAGCAACTGAAGTCAAGCTCATTGGCCTATATTTTGTCAGCTTCAATAGATTCTGTTTTTTGAGAATGATTACATTTGCCTTTCTCTGGTCCTACAACACCTCTCCCATTTCCCACAGTCCTTCAAAAATCACTGACAGTCACTCAGCAATCACATCTGCTGTTTCCTTCATTCCCCGGGGCCCAGGGACTTGAGCTCATGAAAGGCAATTTATTGCCCTCCTACTATTTCCTTGCTTATCTGGGACATCAACTCTTAGCTCTTTTTGTTCTGTCCTTTCCAGTCCAAAGATCTTTTTGCTTGGCAGAGAAAATAGAAGCAACAGAAGACTTGAAAGCTCTTCCTTATCTCTGTCATCTTCTATCCTGTCCCATCTTCTCATTCAATGGTCCTAGACACTCTTTGATCCTCTTCTTTTTCCCCAAATATTTTTGCTATCTTTGGCTTTCTGCTAAGCTATTCTTTTTTCATCAGAGTCATTTACAGATAGAGGTGCCTACCCCCAAATAAGGTCTCCATTGTAACAAAGGGAAAGAGTTCAGCAAAATCAATGAACACAGTGACTATGTTTGACAGTGTAGACAACATTCTGTACCCATAGCATCCCACCTCTCTACTTCAAGGAAGGAGATGCTTCCTCATCTCCTTTCTGGGGCCCAAACTGATCTTTTTTTGTTTTTGTTTTTGTTTTTGCAGGGCAATTGGGGTTAAGTGACTTGCCCAGGGTCACACAGCTAGTAAGTGTTAAGTGTCTGAGGCCCGATTTGAACTCAGGTACTCCTGAATCCAAGGCCAGTGCTCTATCTACTGCACCACCTAGCTGCCCCAATGTCTTTTTTTTTTTTTTTTGGTGAGGCAATTTGGGTTAAGTGACTTGCCCAGGGTCACACAGCTAGTGTCAAGTGTCTGAGGTCAGATTTGAACTCAGGTCCTCCTGAATCCAGGGCCTGTGCTCTATCTACTACACCACCTAGCTGCCCACTGATCATTTTAATTACCAAAAATTTGGCTTTGTTTTTATGTTCTTTCCATTTCCATTGTTATACTCATTTTGTATGTTATTCCTCAGGCTCTGCTTATTTAACTCTTCATTAGTTCATGCAACTTCCCATGCTTCTTTAAATTCTTTATATTCATATGTTTCTTAGGGCTCAGTAAAATTACATTATATTCACATACCACAGCATGTGTGCCCTCTCCCTAGTCAATGGGCATCTACTTTGTATCTGGTTTCTTGCTGCCACAAAAGTGCTACTGTTAATATTTTTGCTTCCACCTTTGGGCTATGTATCTAGCAGTAAGATCTCTATATTAAATGATGGCTGCTATGGGCTGTTCATGGAGGATTAGTGCCTCTGGTATGAGGCCTGACTATTGAAAAGTCCACCTCTGGTGACTCCAAGGAGCTGGAGCATGTGCAGTGGCCACATCCCAGGAAACCTTCTCAGCTGACAGACAAAACCAGGTTGAGGGTAACAGACAGACCCTGTCTCCATGTTCCTCAGTTCTCTCATCTGCAAAATGTACTTACACAGTCTCCCTCGTGGGTTTGTTGTAAGGAAAATGCTTTGTCAACCTTACCATGCTAGTCCCCAAACCTATTAGCATGGGACTCTTTCCTCACTGGTGGAGATCAATGTTCTGAGCCTGAGTTGGTGAGAGTGTTTTCAAGTCTCTACACTCTCTTTGAGCCTCTTCAGTGGCTCCAGGCTCTTCCGGCTTGCATCTTGGAGAGAGAAGATGGACGCAGTCCCCCCCCACACACACTTCCTGTCACTGAAGGAAAAGCCTCTGGGAAGAAACTGACATGAGAGGAGCGGGCAGCCTCTAGCATGTCCCTATTCCCAGCTTGCTACATTAGAGACTTTGGGGAGTTTCCCTGGGGTGACATGAAAGAGTCTCCTGTCTATAACATCTCTGATTTCTGGTTTTTGCTATTCAAATCAGATAAATGAGTCTCTTGACTATCTACTTTGTCTGCTCATTGTGGAACTGATATTTGGTGGGAAAGGGATAAAACCTTGGATAAAAGCTTGGGGTCCTGTCCTCCCATGAATAAAACAGTGATCAGAAGTTAGCTTGAACCCCCAAATCTAGACATCCTCTAGACTAACAAGACTCAGAGGAGCAGACAGCTCTAATTCTAGCCCAGTGCCCCCTCTCTCTGAGAAAAGTAGAGTGGCCAAGCTTCTGACCCCAACCTCCCGCTTCCCCTTCTAGCAGGAATTAATGTCTCCCTTGGAGAAAGTTGGGCTGGGGTGGGAGAAGAGGCTGCAGATGTCTATCCTGCCTCTCTCCAAGCTACACACTACGCTCCTCACGCCACACATGAAGGGTCTCACAACACATGAATTATTATTGGCGCATATGGCAGCTGAGAAGGGAGTATGGGCCGGGAGAAAAGAATGGGGAGAGAGGAAGCCAGTTCATGAAGGCTCCACTAGATGGCAGCAGCAGCAGCCTCTAGGGAGTGGAGACCAAGCTGGGCTGGGGGAGCTGGGTCACACCAGGAACTTGGCCTTTGTTCTATGTGGCTGAATGTGTGAGTGAGTGTTTGTGTTTGTGTGTGTGTGTGTGTGTGTGTGTGTGCATATGTGTGAGTGTGTCTGCACATGTGTGTCAGTGTTAGTGTGTACGTAAGTATGATGGTATATTTGTCTACATGAGTGTGTGTGTGTGCACATCTGTTGGTGTGTCTGAGTGTGCCGTGTGTGCTGGTGTGTGTACATCAGGGTGTGAGTGCATGTTTATGTATGAATGTGACTGGGTGTACAAGTGTGAGCGTGTGATTGTATGACTGTGTAAATGTACCTGGGTGAGTACATGAGTGTGTATGTCCCTGTATATTATTGTATGAGCATATGTGAGTACATGAGTGTGGGACTGGGTGTATGTATATGTTAGCACTGTGTTTCTGTGTGTCATGAAGCACATGTATGTCAATGTGTTTGTGAGTTTGTGTGTTTGTGCATTTAAGTGTATATGTGAATGTGTATACGTGTGTGCATTTGACTGAGTGTGTGCACGTGCCTGTCAGTGCATGTGCACGTGTGTGTGCACATGTGCATGTGTGAGTGTGTTGGGAGTGAAAGGCTCAGCAAGCCTGAGCTCTCAGCCCTGGAAGCTGAGAGCTGGAGATACTTCAGGGAACAGGCCAGAGCCTACTGGAGTTCCTCCTTCCCCTCTGTGAAATAGGAGGGCTAGGGGCAGCTAGGTGGTGCAGTGCTAGGTGGAGCACTGGCCCTGGAGTCAGGAGTACCTGAGTTCAAATCCGGCCACTTACTAGCTGTGTGACCCTGGGCAAGTCACTTAACCCCAGTTGCCTCACCAAAAAAAAAAAAAAAAGAAAAGAAAGAAAGAAATAGGAGGGCTTCCTTGGACCAGATTTCCTGCCTTCTGAGGGAATTGTGACCCCCCCCCCCATTTCCACAAGCCAATTGTGGGTCTCCCTGTCTGAGCCAAGAGGGCCCCACGCCCACTAGGCCGGGCTTAGCTTCAAGCCTTCCCCTTCCTCCTACCTCCAGGGACCAGTTTGACAGCTATCAGCAAAGTCTTCCTGGGGTCTGGGACCCCAGCTCAAAATTCCCCTGACTTCCCTTCCTTTCCCAATTCCCAAAGACTACCCCTCTCCCCACTCCCCCCCTCCTCTGCCAGGGGCACAGGGCCGACCAAGAGGGGATTCTCTCCCCTCGTCCCAGCTCCCAGAACAGGGCATTGAGGCCTGTGACCCCAAGAGAAGCAGGACAGAAGGCACCTATTGTCTGTGTGACTTGGGCGAAGCACCCAGCCTGCGGGGCCTTCAACTTTCCTCCTCTGTAGATAGATAGTGGCCAATGTTCCTTCCAGCTAGATGTGAGGATCTCCCATCCTATGAGCTTCTCCACCAGGCTGGGCTGGGATGGGATGGGATGGGAGGAGGAACAGGCCTCACCCTCTGCCCCGCCCTCCAGATATGCCTGCGGGCACAGAGGGGAGGTGGTCAGAGGCACCTGAACTCAGCTCCCAGGGGACCAGGTGGCAAGGCCCTTGGCTAGGGTGAGTCTCGGGCTCCCTAGGAAGCCCCCCACCCCTATCCCCACCCCACCCCTTCTCTCTGACGTTGTGATTAGAGATAGGCAACAGGGCTGGGAAGAAGACTCAGGTCTCCTCAGACAGGCACCAGTCTACCTGGGCCTGGGAAGCAGAGACAGGAGCTGCTGAGATAGGAGTGGTGAACTCTGCCTCACCCTCTCCTCTCTTGGCAGGGAGTCAGGAAGCCTGGGTTCTGCTCGGGTCGTCCTTTCATACTCGGAAGGGCAGAGGCCACTGTAGGCCACCAAGTCTCTGGCACGCCTTCCGCACCTTTCCTGCTCTGCTGAGTTGGCTCTCCTGCCTTCTGATCTCCCTGTCTCCTGAGGTTTGGGAAATCAGCAGGACATTCCTAGGCCCAGGACCCCGCTGTGCCCTCCTGTGAGGTACGCTCCATTTCTCTCTAGGCCATGGCCAGCATAGACACCTTGGTGCTTGGCTCCCCTGGCCCATCCCCTGGCCCGACTACGGGACCGGGCCCTGGCAGTGGTGACATGGAGGTGGACTGCTGGTTTGATGAGGAATTCAAGTTCATCCTGCTCCCAGTGAGCTACGCTGTGGTCTTCGTACTGGGTCTGAGCCTCAATATCCCTACCTTGTTCCTTTTTCTCTTCCGCCTCCACCCCTGGGATGCCACGGCCACCTACATGTTCCACCTGGCGCTGTCCGACACCCTCTACGTGCTCTCACTGCCCACCCTCATCTATTACTACGCGGCTCGCAACGATTGGCCTTTCGGGACTGGCTTCTGTAAGTTCATCCGTTTCCTCTTCTATTGGAACTTATATAGCAGTGTCCTGTTTCTGACCTGTATCAGCGTGCACCGCTACATGGGCATCTGCCACCCACTGCGGGCCCTGCGCTGGGGCCGCCCGCACATCGCCAGCCTCATCTGCCTGGCCGTCTGGCTGACTGTGGCTGCCTGCCTGGTGCCCAACCTCTTCTTCGTCACCACCAGCACTCGCGGGGCCACCACCCTGTGTCATGACACCACCAAGCCTGAGGCCTTTGACCACTATGTCCATTTCAGTTCTGCAGTCATGGTTCTGCTCTTCGGGATCCCCTTTCTGGTCATCCTGGTGTGCTATGGCCTCATGGCCCGGCGACTGTGGAGGCCGCTGCCTGGCTCTGCTCAGTCCTCCGCCCGCCTCCGCTCCCTGCGCACCATCGCTGTGGTCCTGACCGTCTTTGCCATCTGCTTTGTGCCCTTCCATATCACCCGCACCATCTACTATGTGGCTCGCCTCTTGGAGGCGGATTGTCAGACGCTGGGCATCGTCAATATCACCTACAAGGTGACCCGCCCGCTGGCCAGTGCCAACAGTTGCCTGGATCCTGTGCTCTACCTCCTCACGGGGGACAAATACCGGCGACAGCTGCAGCAGCTCTGTTTCAGGAAGCCAAAGCAAGCCCGTGCAGTCTCCTCCCTAGAACTAGTATCCCGGCCCGAGGAGAGTAGCTGCAGGTAGGGGGCTGCGTGCCATCCTGAAGGCAGAAGGAATGGAATAGGGAGGGGGGAAGGCAAAGGGGCCAATGACCTTGATGGTGTCTGATGAGGCTGCCTGCAGTAGTGCCGGCCTGGGCCTCCCTTGGCCTCCTGGGAGGCCTAGCTTCCCCAGCAAGGACTGAGTCCTGGAAGTGGGAAGGAAAGGCCCCTGGCCCCAAGCCTTTCCTATTCTGTCTCTGGCTGCGGCTCTGCTAATGGGAAACAAATCCAGCCAAGCCCCTCCCCACCCCTTGGAGTCCAGAGCTGCTCGCTGCACCCAAAGGGCCTGGGCAGCAAGCTCCCCTCTGCTATTTGCCACCTGTCTGCAAATTCAGTTTCCCCATCTGTAGAATGGCAGGGCTGGAGGAGGTCATCTCTGAGGTCTGGCTGGCTCCTATGATCCCAGAAGGATGTTTTGGGGTTCTAGGAAGCTTCCTGATACTGTTCTCAACACTGAAGGATTCTTTTCCATTTACAGATGGAATGGAATGACTTTTGCAGGGTTTCAGGCCAGAGGTGCCAAGGACCTCTGGTGATTCAGGCCTAACCTGATTTCTTTAACTCTGACAGACAGAAGGAGAAGGGGGAGGTACCCAGGTGTCTTTGGGACACTGGGATAAGGCACCGAGAATGGGCATAATCCCCAGCCTGTGGCATGTCTTAAGGTCAGCTTGTCAGCAGCTTAGAGGGAGCACGGGGGCCCTGGAAGGGGGTGGGGCCAAGGGGGTCACCCAAACAGCCAGGCCGGGCTCACGGTGGCCTTTGGAACCAAGCCTGCTACTGAGTGGGCCTGCCTGCTTTATTGCTGTTTGCAGAGAGCGTTTGCCCAACTCTCAGACTTAATTAAAGGCTGGTTGGGTCCAAGATGGCTAGAGTGAGCCCCAGAATGTGCAACCCAGAGGGACCCCTCACAGACTTATCTTTTCTGCTTTATTTAGCTCTTGTCCCAGATCTCAGGAGAGCAACAGAGAAAGACAGACAGAGACAGAGAACAGGAGAGAGACACACAAAGAGAGAGAAAGACAGAGACACAGAGAGAGAATAGTTTGGGAGGGGGCTAAGTCCTGGTCAAGGGCCCTGTGGGCTCTTACCCAGGATCAACACAAAGTCTGTAGCCCTCAGAGGGAGGCAGTAGTCACTAATTCAGGGATCGAGATGGCCCATCTCTAAATCATGACTCGGTCCCTGGCCCTGTGGCCTCCAGGCCTTGGTTGTCCTCAGGCTGATGAAGAAATAGTGCAAATGACTGTCTTCAGGGTCAGTGCGGAATCATGAGACTCGGGTTTGAGTCCCGGTTCTGACATTTCTCTATGTGACCCTGGGTGTCACATCCTCTCTCTGGTCCTCAGTTTTCCCCCTTGCGCTCTATATGCCGCATTGGGTTGCTCTGGGATAGGTGCTTGATGTGCCCACCCTTTCCTTGGGCAGAATCTATCCCCTCCTTGTTTCCTTCCTTCCTGTCAGAAGTCTGCTGCTGAGCCTGGGACCTTTCCTCTTTTTCTCAACCCCAGAGACCATAAGAGCTCGAGCCTGGAGCTTGGCCTCACCTCAGAAATGCCTCTCTGACTCCCCCACACCTCCTGACCCTCCAGTTCCCACTTCTGCCAGTCCATTTGCTTTTATTGTTTGTTTTTTGGGTTTTTTTGTGGGGCAATGAGGGCCAAGTGACTTGCCCAGGGTCACGCAGCTAAGTGTCAAGTGTCTGAGGCCGAATTTGAACTCAGGTCCTCCTGAACCCAGGGCCAGTGCTTTAACCACTGCACCACCTAGCTACTCCTAGTCCATTTGCTTTTGGTTGGCCCCTGGGCCCCTTGGCAAGGCTGGCCTTTAGTGCTACATTCCTCCTTGCCTTGGCCTTCTGATCCCCAAGGAGCAGATCCATGTGGTCTGGATTCATGGCTCACGGTATATGAGTGAGTCGGTGAGTGAGTGAGTGAGTGAGTGAGTGAGTGAGTGAGCATTTCTTATCAGCCAAGCTCTGTCCTGAGCTCAAGGCTGAGACCAAGAGAAAAGCCAGATTAAACCCTTGGAATGTGGGGAGCTTCCTGTTCCGATAGGGGAAGATGGGTCCTGGGGGCTCCATGGTCCTTTGGGCATATCTTCTCATGTGTCATTTCCATGAACAAAACCCCACCTGACAGCCATTTGATGGTGGCGAGAACTCTCTTTCTTGGCTCTTCACTTGGGCCAATGACCAAGTCCTGTATTTACAGGAGTTGCTTCCCTGGACGATGGGTGCTCTGTCTTAGTGTAATGAGCCAGGCTGTGTGTCCTCAGGCAAGTTATTTTCCCTCTCTGAGCCTTACTTGCTCCATCTGTAAAATGGGAGGGGGTTGAACTAGTTCCTGTCTAAGGCTCCTGGCCTTTTCTTCTGTCCCTGGGGCGTCCCTAGCTGCCTTCCCACGGGGGCCATGCTGAATCTCTTCCGCTTTCCTTGGTCATCCCAGTGTGCTATGGCTTTCCTCAAGCCTGCGGGCCGTGGCCCACTTGCTCTCCCTCTTGGGGAATGACCTTGATTTCTCCCTCCCTAAGAAGATCGGATCGGGGTCAGTTGGCCTGGCTTTCCTCAGCTAGCCTGCTCTTCTCAGCCTGGAAGCTCATCCTTCTCTCCAAGTCTAGAGTGGCGAGGGGAGCCCTGGATCCTTCTAAGACTCCGTCTGTGTCTGTGCTCTGGCCCCATCGCATGCTATCTCTTCTCGGCCCCCTACGTGCTCCCTTCTTCGTCCCTGCCCAATTTGGCATCTTGGAGCCTTCCCTTCTGACTGGGCCATGCCTTTCTGCTCTAACAAATCCAACCTCCAGACTCCTTCCTGAATGGCTCTCCTCTTCTTCTCCCAAACAAGCCCCCATTTCCTCCCGTTCATCATAGTCCCAACACAGGGGATCCAGCCCCTGCCTCTCTCCTCCTTCCAGAGGTCTCTCATTCTCCAGACCCTCCAGCCTTTGCCCTTGTCCCATGCCTGGTGGCCCCCACCCCCATGCATTTGACACTTGGAGTCCTTCCAAAGCTCTTGTCCTCCAGATGCCAGTCAATCCAACAAGCTTTGTCTTTCTCTTTCGGGCACCTCCTCCTCAGGCTCAAAGCTTCAGTCATCCTTGGCTCTTCCCTGCCCCCTCACCTTGGACTGACCAAATACCCAGTTCCTCCAGAGTCTTAGAGTGACTTTGTAATGTCACCTCTAACCCACGCCTTCCTTTCCACTCTAACTGCCTCTTACTTGAACTATGGCACTAGCTGAGAGTCAATGAGGTGGCACCACAGGGCCCAGAGAGCTGGATGCGCAGCCAAGGAGACCTGAGCTCCAAACTGACACAGGTACTTCCTGGCTGTGCAGCCTTGTAAGGTATTTAACACTGCCTGCCTCGGTTTTCTCAGCTGTAAAATGGGGATTTCCAATAGCACCTACTTCCCAGGGAAGTCATGAGGACAATGAGTCTTTTGCAAATCTTAAAGTGTTCTAGGAATTTGAGTTGTTGTTGTTGCTGCTGCTGCTGCTGCTGCTGCTTCAGGCTTTTCCTCTCTCATCCAGAGGCTCTGAAACATGTTCGGAAGATTCATTTCCCTCACATCTTTCACTTTCATCATGTCGTTCCCTGGTGAGA
The DNA here is from genome assembly GCF_019393635.1 of Dromiciops gliroides. NCBI lineage: Eukaryota > Metazoa > Chordata > Mammalia > Microbiotheria > Microbiotheriidae > Dromiciops > Dromiciops gliroides. Next base: position 2,563,310 of record NC_057867.1, on the reverse strand, counting down.
AACTCTCCAATGGCTCCTTGTTGGCTATGGGCTCAAACTAAGGATTCTCAGCAGCCTTTCTCCAACAGGAAACTCCGGACAGACTGGGATTTTCACTTTTTCTGGAACAGGCTTTGTGTCGTTTCCTGCCTCTGGTCCTTTGCTATTTCCATTCCTCCCACCTGGAATACCTTCCCCACTCCAGACTCCCCAGCCTCCACAGGCTTCAAAAGCCCACCTGGGGTCCTGCCGCCTCTGGTGACTTCTCTCTCCTTCACCTGCTCTGCTTGCTCTAGCAGGAACTGCATCCTATCCTGTGGCATCCTTTACATGACAGGAACATCCTGGTCATTTTCATCTGTGTGCCTTCCGGTCCTCTCCAGACTCTGAGCTCCCTCAGGACCCCTCAGACACGGTTCAATCATAGAAAAAGCTGCTCAATACATATTTGTTGAAGGGATGAGGGGCCAAGTGTGGCTGACGGGCTGGCTGCCTTTTCCAGCGGCATTTGCATTTTAAGATTAGAACCCAAAGGAGTGGGGTGATCCCGGGAGGAGGCCTTTCATTTCCCATAGGGCACGGGGCCTGGTCGGCAGCTGCTGGCTGGTCCAACCCGACCTGAACCTGAAGTTCCATTTCTTCACCATCTTTTTCAGGTAATCATCAGCCTTCGCTTGGAAATCTCAAGTGGGAGAGAGCAGCCCCTCCACTTGTGAACACTTGGAATGGGCAGCAAAGTCTTCTGGGATTCCTGGATGTGGATATTTCCTTTGAGGGTGCAGATTTCAAGCCATCCTGAGCAACTCTTGCAATATCCTCCCATAGGTCCTCTGTGGGGGCTCCACACAAAGAGCAGGGCTAGGGTGAACCCTAAGGCCCCTCTTCCCTGGTCACATTTCTGAGGTGCCACTGGAGCATGTGGGCTTTCATGGGAACATCTGTTCCAAGATGAAAAGGACCCTAGAGATCAGTTGGTCTAACCCCCTCATTTTGCAGATGAAGGAACTAAGGCCTAGAGGAGGGAAAATGACTTGTCCCAGAGGTTGGCTGTATAGCTTGCCCAGCTTACTGTGTTCTCTCTCTCCCTCCCTCTGGTGGGCCCCTAGGTTCTTGCCTTTGCCCTGTCTTCCTACCACAACCCCCAAGTGGTCATGGTAAATAAACTGGGGTCTTCTGCTTCCAGATCCAAGGCCCATGCCACTGTGCTCTGGGTTAGGCCATCTCTGGGCTCTCAGCGCCTTGTTTAATGGCTGCCACACAGTAGGCTTGGGATCAAAGGACTAGACCTGGACTTACTTCATTCACTGCTGAAGGGAAAGTAAGATGCTTTATTCCTTGCTCTCCCTCCCTCTTCCTCTCCTACCTCCATCCTCTGTCTCTGTCTTACTCCCTCACTCTCTCTTCCCCTCTCCTCTGCCCTCTATCCTTGTCCTCTTGCTGTGTCTCTGATTCTCTCTGTCTTTGTCTCTTCCTCCGTCTCTTCCTTTCTCCGTCTCTCTATTCCTCTGTGTCTGTCTTTGTCTCTGTCTCTCCCTTCCCCCCCCTTCCTCCCTCTGTCTCCCTCTCTGTGTTTCTCCTGGCCTGAGTAGCCCTGCTTTCCCCACCAACAAACAATGTGTAGACAGCCATCGGCAGCCCAGGGAGGGAGCTTCTGCGGGGTGAGGAGGACAATAGATCTCTAGCTCTGGCTTACCTGCTTCACCCAGTGTTCTGGGGTCTGAAGCCTCTTCTTCTAGCTCCCAGGCATGGCTACACAAGGCTTTCTCTGCCTCCTCTCAGATGCCTCGTGAGTTTGTACCTCCCATTGGACCCAGGCTAGTGCTATTGCCTAAAGAGGCCGCACACACATTAGGGACCGGCCAGTGCCGGTCTGCTGGCCTTAGCCTCCATTGCCATCAGCTGCCGGCAAGGCTCTGCCATTTCCTATTCAGGGTGAGGCTTCAATCCCACAAGGCCTTGTGCAGCCCTGGTTAGGATTCAAAGGAATGTCAGGCCTGGCTGAGGGCAGGGGAAGGAAGGGAGAGGGAACAAAACCAGAGAGAGACAGGAGGGGTTGAGCACGGAGAAAACAAAGGGATGTCATAGTGGGCCCCCACTTTCCTAGGTCAGGGCTACCTCTTGTCCCTAGCTTCCCCTGCCACCCCTTAGTGGGAACTGTCCAGGAATTCACTGAGACTGCTCCTGTTCTGCCCTGAAAAGGCTCCTGGAATTCAAAGTAGAGAACAGCTACCAGAATAGAGCATCAGGCCTTGGGAGTGGATTAGCTGCCAGAGAAGAAGAGAACTGAGAAATAGCTTAGCTCTAAAGAACAGCCACGCCCAAGGGAATAGGAAGGGGAGTCAGAGCAGAATACAGTGAGGATGGCTGGCAAGTTGTGGCAGACTTGCAGTATTACCGCTGCTAGAAGCAGTCACTGTGGTACTTGGTTTGCTTTAGCTGCCTTTCTTGATTAGAAGGGAGGGCTTAGGGGCAGCTAGGTGGCGCAGTGGATAAAGCACCAGCCCTGGATTCTGGAGGACCTGAGTTCAAATCTGACCTCAGACACTTGACACTTACTAGCTTTGTGACCCTGGACAAGTCACTTAACCCTTATTGCTGAGAGAGAGAGAGAGAGGGCTTACCTGGGGGAAGGACATGTCTGGAGATGACTGTGATGGACAACAAGAAGGCATCAACAAAATGTAGTGGGTTTTTTTTTACAAAGATGGTTGGTGGCCAACAGCACAGAATGCTGCAGAAATGTCGAGCAGGTTGAGGTCCTCAGACCTACTTCAACGCTCCCAGAAGCTGGTACTTCATCAGTGGGGATGCTCTCTCTGAGCCTCCATAACTTTGTCATTTGTCTCTGAGAGTGCCTAGGGCTAAACAAGTCATTTCCTACACTGGGGGAGGGGGGAGGGGGCCTCTCTTGGCATCACTGAGCCTGGTGTCTCCTCAAGCAGCAACAGTGAGGCCTCTTCGGCTTGGTTGGCTGGACATTCTAGAGCCCACGTTCTGCTAGCCAAGCCTTAGAGAACCTGGGATTGTCACTCTGCTTGGACCAGCAAGACTTTCTCAAGGGCAAACTTGTTCATGGATTGCTTGTCTCCATCTGTGTAAATGGGAGGGACTGACCAAGCTGGTCCCAATGGCTTTTGTGGTCATGTTTCTTTGCTCCCAAAGATAAGTGAGCAACTTTTTAAGTGGGTGACTTGGACAAGCTGAATTTTAAGAAAGAACCTCATGTACAATATGGTGGCTGAGTAACCAGAAGGGTTTCTCCTGCCTTGCCTCCCCTCCCCTTCCCTCAACAATATCTCAGACAGGTAGTCATCCTGCCTTTCTCTTTGGGGACCTCCAACGATGGGAAGCCCAGTACGTGTTTAAGGCAGCCCCCTGCACTTGTGTGTAGCCATCTGCACTCCATCTTGCCCCATGACTGGTGAGGGAAAAAGAAGGAGGGGTAACAACCAAAGGCTGCCTGTTGCCTCATACCAACCCTAGACCTTGATCCATCTCCCACAGATGCCCTACCCTGCACCAGGTCCAGCAACTTTGTAACCCTGAGGTCCCCTCCCTTTCTTAGATGGCTGTCCACCCCCACCCTCACCCCCACATATACACTCCAGGCTTCTTAATGCCCCAGACATTTTGGGTCTGCCTTGTCTCTTTGGGTGTCATACTTTCTGTGACTTCAAGCCCAACCAGTACCTCCGCATGCCGCTCTCCTATCTTGTCAATCCTTGTGGACCCTACTGACTCTTTGGTGTTGAGGTCTCACCTTCTAATATACTGATTTCTCTTTGCTCATTCTGTGCAAATATTCTATAGGTCTGTCCTCCCTGAGGTAATTGAGCATGCTGGAGGCCTTCCCCTAGTTTACATCTTTTTCACTTTGGAGGGACCCCAGGACAATCTCTCAGTTCTTTCTGCCTCTCCCCTGTGGCCTCTTTTTCTAGCAGATATCTCTTGGATGACAGAGTCAGTCAATCATGTAATAAACATTTGTTAAGAGAAATGGTGTCAGTGGAATCATTCCTACCTTGGAAATGGGTCAACCCTACCCATCAGGCCTTGACTTAAGAAAGTGATGAAGAGGGGGCAGCTAGGTGGCGCAGTGGATAGAGCACCGGCTCTGGAGTCAGGAATACCTGAGTTCAGATCTGGCCTCAGACACTTAACACTTACTAGCTGTGTGACCCTGGGCAAGTCACTTAACCCCAATTGCCCCACCAAAAAAAAGTGATGAAGAAAATGTTCATAATAAAAATTAGACTTAAAAGTGTGTTGTGCATTCTTTGTGTTGGTGAGCCAATTGTCAAATGTTTACCAACACATCCCTGTTTAAGTGTCTGCTGTGTACTTACCATGTAAGTACTGCATTGTGCCAAGCCTTTGGGGATACCAAGAAAGGCAACAGCTAGTCCCTGATGTCAAGGAGCTTCCAGTCTAATCGGGGTGTGTGGGTGGAGATAATGTAGGAACAACTCTGTAGAAACAAGCTACATATGGGATAAATAGGGGATCATCACCAGAGTGGGGGAATGAGCTGAGACTGGGTGCAAAACAGCAGGCTGAGATGAAGAGGGAGAGATCCCAGGCTTGGGGGACAGCCAGAGGAAATGGCCAAAGTTGGAGAGAGAGTCTGGGGAATGGCTGGGAGCGGAGGGGGGATTGAAGAGGATGTGGAGGGGGAAGGGGGAAGGGTGGGGTGGAGAGAGAGAGAGAGAGAGAGAGAGAGAGAGAGAGAGAGAGAGAGAGCGAGCGTGAGAGTGAGAGTGAGAGCGAGGGAGGGAGGGAGAGAGAGAGCATGAGAGAGAGTGAGAGCGAGAAAGTGACAGAGACACAGAGAGAGAGACAGAGAGAGGGAGAGAGAGAGAGAAAGTGACAGAGACAGAGACAGAGAGAAAAAGAGGAAGAGAGAGAGTGTGAGAGAGAGAGAGAGAGAGCGAGAAAGTGACAGAGACACAGAGAGAGACACCCAGAGAGAGAGACAGAGAGAAACAGAGACAGAGACAGGGACATAGAGAGAGACATAGAGAGAGACAGAGAGAGAGAGAGAGAGACAGAGGGAGAGACCCAGAGAGAGAGAGAGAGAGAGAGAGAGAGAGAGAGAGAGAGAGAGAGAGAGAGAGAGAGAGAGAGAGAGAGAGGTCAGACCTTTGACAGCTGAGTGGAAGATGGCCCAGCGCAGGGAGAGCCTTGAAGTGGAGAGCTGAAACGCACAGGTTATTTGGCCAGTCCAGGCTCAGGGGGGATGAGGGCCCGCACCTGGGGAGTGGCCATGTCAGAAGAGAGAAGGAGGTATATGTGAAAGATTTTCTGCAGATAACCCAATAGACCCTGACAACTGATGGGATATGGGGTCTGAGGAGAGAGAAGGTGCAGAGACATCAGGGAGAAGAGTGGGTGGCAGGGAAGGGGCGGGGCCAATGGGAAGAAACCTTGGCCCGTGTTTTGTTCCCAAGGGTGCCTAAAGGGGATGACCCGAAGATCAGCCCAGGCCTCAGTTGCCCTCCAGCAGAGACCTAGAGCATGAGGACTCCAAAGGGGATTCCAAGAACTCCCTGACTGGGAGCTGAGTGTTTGCTGGAAGTGGGGGTGTCTTCAGGCTGCCCGGCTGGCACCAAGCATGAACTCAGTCTGTTCTGGCTGTGTGGAAGGTCAGGTAGTCACTGGCCTAGATGTCCAGACAAGGCACGGCACTTTGTGCCACCACCACCCACTGCCTTCCCACAGGATCTTCCAGGGTGGGGCCCTGCTGGACAGCTTCTTCCTCCAGGCTCTGATGGGCAGACTCCCAGGTCCTGCTTCCATTGAGAGCCCAAGCCATTTCTGTCTGTACTCTCATCTCCATCTGCCTCCACTCTCCCCCTCTGCAACCCATACCCACCTGGGCCCTCCCATGGCAGATTCAATTGTGGGCAAACTGTCTTTCATCCCAAGGATATTTCACTGCCATCTTGTGGAACACATGGAAACTTGTCCCCACCTAGATGCTGCACCCTCTCCAGGACTGGCAAACCTACATTTCATTACCCTCATCCGTCAGATGGGGATAGTAAAGCTGCCACTGAGACATCACTGAGGGGTGGGAGGGAAGGCACGCTAGCTGGGGGAGGTGTAGGAGCAATAGTACCCCCCCCCTGCCCCAGGAGCATCATCACCACCATTCTCTTCATTTTGGAGCTTCAGGAGGATGGTCCAGCTTTATTTCCCATCGCTACCATCATGTCCCTTTCTCCAGCTTACAGGGGCACAGGGTGCATGTGGCCTCCCAGCTTCTCCCCTCCACCCTTTCATGGGTACTATCTGACTGGCTCCTTATTGGCTGCATGGGGGTGGGGTTCTTTGCATCTTTGCATTTCCTTTCCTTTTTTCTTTCTTTTTTTTTTTGTTTGGATCAATGAGGGTTAAGTGACTTGCCCAGGGTCACACAGCTAGTAAGGGTCAAGTGTCTGAGCCTGGATTTGAACTCAGGTCCTCCTGAATCCAGGGCTGGTGTTTTATCCATTGTGCCACCTAGCTGCCCCCTTTCCTTTCATTTCTTGTTGGAAATGTGCCTTCTGGATCACTTTTAGAACTTGAAGGAGATTTCAACTGGTATATTCCCTTCATTTTACAAATGTGGAAACTGAGGCCTGAAGCAGGGAAATGACTAGTTTAATATCTCTTAGGCTGTCTCTATGTCTGGTAGTCTCTCCACTATACCAGGCTTGCTCTTTACTATGGATTAGCCATAACTCAACCCACTGGCTAGTTCTGTCCTTGCAGGGGCTTGCAGTTGGTGGCATCCTCCCCACATATGCACTTCTCTTGACGGGACGGCCCCAGGTTTCTGGCTTGGGGCCCCACATGAGTACAGAGATAATCATCGGTGCCCTCCAAGCCATCCTCATGAAACTGTATGAACATCTGCTTCAGGGATGGGCAAGGGAAGAGAGGAGAGGCCCTGTAATTACTGTTCTCTGTCCCCTAGTTGGCTCAAATTCACACCAAGGGCTCCTGACTCAACTCAGGGGTTGAAAGATCCATGTTCAAATCCCACCTTTGCTATTAACTACCTGTGTGACCTTGGACAATTCCCTTCCCCTCTCTGGGCCTCAGTTTTCTTCTCTGTAAAAGTAATGGGTTGGACTGTGGATCTCTTTACGTGGGATTCCATGGCCAGTATCCCCCTAAGTGAGCTCCCCTAAGGAAGGCTATTTCAACTGCTGGTAGTCTTCCCAGGGCCCCTCTCTCGCCCCACCCCTATCCCAACCACCTTGTTCTGATTTTTATCTTCCCTTCTCTCTCTTGTTGTTCAATCGTGTCCCACTCTTTGTGACCCCACTGGGGGTTTTCTTGGCAGAGATCCTGGAGTGCTTGGCCATTTCCTTCTCCAGCTCATTTGACAGAGGAGGAAACTGGGGCAAAAAGGATGAAGTGACTTGCCCAGGGTCACACAGCTAGTCAGTGTCTGAGGTCATATTTGAACTCAGAAAGATGAGTCTTCCTGAGTGCAGGCCTGGCACTCTCTCCACTGCACCACCCAGCTGTCCTCTTTCTTTATAACTTTCCCTCAGTGGTCTCATCCACTCCTAGGATTTCATCTTTCCTTTTAATGACCCCCCCCCCAATCTCTGCTCACTTGCTCTACATCTCTAGCAGGAGACCCTGCCAGCCTTCGGAACTCTGCAGATCTTCAACCAAATTTTAAAATTCATTTTCCCCATTCCCCGCCCCCCAAAGCACCAATGCTCCCAGTCACCGGGGCTCACACACCTTCCAGTCATTTCTGACACTTCCTTCTTGTTCATCTCCCATCCAACCTACTGACCTTGACTGCACAATCCCTTTTGTCCCTTCCCCTCCTTACTGTCAATACCTTGCACCATCGCCACCCACCCATTTGGCCCACTGCATCAGCTTTGCTGCCTTAGGTGTTCTTTGGTGCCCACACTACTACTGACTACATCCTGATGCGCAGCTCAGGTCAGGCCACTTGCATTCCTGAATCCCATTGCTTCCTGAATCATATTTCTACTCCTTAGCCTGGCAGCTGAGGTTCCACCCTTTCTTCCTTCCTACTTCCTTCCCCGTCCTTGTCTCTCACTCTCTCCCTCCCTCCCTTGCTTCTTTCCTTCCTTTCTTACAATTTTCACTTCATTTCATTTTTATTCTGAACTTGACAAACACCCAATACAATGGGCCTTTCCATATTTGAAAGTGTCAACGTCTGTCAGGTAGAGCTTGAGTTTCTTTGTAAGCATCGAATCCATTCAATCCGGGCTGTCTTTGGGCTGCCTTCTATTCTCCTCTCTTATTTGGGGGAGGGGCTCTATCCCTGACTCCGCCTCCCCCCACTCCCTTCACTCAGAACCCTCTGCAGTGAGGTCCAAGGCTGAGTGCCAAAGGTGTGGCTTGTGTTGACCCTTGGAGCTGCTTCAGCATGGGGCCCCTGCACTCTGCACTGACTGCACTTCTTAAGACTTTTGAACTTGTTTTGACTTTGCATTGTTTTCCTGGTGCTGCTCTCTTCACTCTGTATTAGTTCACACAAGACAAGTCTCCCCAGATTTTCTCTGAGACTGTCCCTTTTATCGTTTCTTATGGCACCTTAAGGATTTTTCTCCTTCCCTCCAGCTGCTAGTGTTCTCCCTCCCAAAGGATCCTGGATCTGTTTCATGTATATTTATAGGCTCAGAGACTTTAGACTTGGAAGGGACCTTAGAAGTCACTGGGGCCCTTCCCCTCATTTTACAAAGAGGTGAAGTTACTGCCTGGGTCCCCCAGCTAGTCAATGTTGGAGGCAGGATTCGAACTCAAGCCTTCCTGATTCCCAAGCCTAGTGCTCTCTCTTGTTACCATGCCACTTAGCTAGAGATTTTGTGTGTAACTGTTGCCTCACCACTAAAATAGAAGCTCCCTTGTGGGCAGGGACTGCTTCACTTTTGCCTCTGTACCCACAGTGCTTGGCACAGAGTAGGTGCTTAAAAAGACAAGCTGACTGGTTATTCTAGCACCAGAAATCTGTAGGCAAAGTTGTGACTAGAGTTAGCCATGGGGGACCGGTATGTGTGTGTGTGGGGGGGTGTGCTGCCTTTTTTTTTCTGACTTCCATTCCCCTCAGCCTCTAGACATTTAGTCTGTGAGCAGCAAGCCTGGTGTGCCTGCGGAGACCCCTGAGCACTCGCTCACTCGGAGGCAGCACACTTAACAGAGCTGGCCCCCAAGGCAAGGATGCTTCATCTGACTTTTGGCACCCGTTCTTTTTTTTTTTTAGTGAGGCAATTGGGGTTAAGTGACTTGCCCAGGGTCACACAGCTAGGAAGTGTTAAGTGTCTGAGGCTGGATTTGAACTCAGGTCCTCCTGACTCCAGGGCCGGTGCTCTATCCACTGCACCACCTAGCTGCCCCTGAACCCATTCTTGATCGCAGGCTTTCCCCACCTAGTGCACCTCTGGGCCCCGACTAGAGTTTCGCTCGTGCTTCCTGGTTTCTTGCACTAAGCAATCTGTCCCCTTAGTCTGTGGCCTTCTTCCCATTGTCTCCAGGGTTATGACTTCCCACATGAATTGATGTTGTCCAAGGATTTATTGGTTAGCTAGGTGCAAAGGGTTATAGGAGAGACAGACTTATTTCTCCCAAGAAAGGAATGGGGGTGAGTGGGTAATAAATAAGAGGGTGCCTGGGTGTAGCTATAATCCAGGACGGGCTAGAGGATCAGTGGCTGCCACCGCCAAGAGCTTCGAGCAGCGGACCAGACTTTCTTCCACTCTGAGGCTGCCTCCAGACAGCAGATCCAATCATGAATAGCCAGTAGTCGTGGGCAGTGGGGCAGCCAGGTGATGCAGTGGATAGAGCATTGGTCCTGAAGTTGGGAGAACCTGAGTTCAAATCTCACTTCAGACACTAGCTGTATGACCCTGGGTGAGTCACTTAACCCTAATTGTCTTAAACATCTGGGGCATCTCCAGTTGTCCTGATGTCTATCTTGCCACTGGACCCCGATGGCTCTGGAGGAGAGAGTGAGGCTGGTGACCTTGCACAGCCCTCCCTGACTTCAGTGCAAGTCATGCCATCACCCCCATGGCACGGTCCTCTTTGGGAATGAAGGACAAACAACAAAACAACATTCTTGGGCAGTAGAAGTCCGACCCCTTTACCATGGTTGCAAAGCTGATTGTCCTGGAGGGAGAGAGGGAAAAAGAGTCTGTGGGAACTGTGGAAGCTCCCAGGATACACGGCCATGGCTTCAGGGAGCAGAGGGAGAGGAAGGAACCAGATATAGGAGCTGGCAGAGGTCTCGGTGAGAAGGGGTGGGGCTAAGCGCAGCCTGGGGAAGGCTGTCCATGGAGCACAGTTCTTGTGTGGCCCATGGTCAGAAGAGACAGCCCTGAGCCCTCTTGCCCTCTTTGACTCTTGGCTTAGCATGCAGGATTGGGGGATTGCTCCCCTCCAAAGCAGGAGGTTTTCTATCTTGGGGGCAGAGAGGGGAGCCCCCAAGCCCCAGCCATCAAAGGAACACCAGCTCCTGGCTCTTTGAGATCCCATATTGGGTCTTGTACTCATCAAACAACTTCTGCAGGGCTTCCATATACAGGCTGTGGTACTTGTCCACTGTCTCTTGGCTCGGATTCTCCATCTTGGGGACAACCACAGGCTCTCCGACTGATAGAGCAGATGGTGGAAATAAGGACAAAAGGCATCAGAAATCCCTTGACCTTGACCTTGTCACCAACCTCCCTGCCCCCCCCCCCCTCCACGGTCCCAGTCTAGGCAGCTCCCTCTCTGTCCCACCCTCTTGCCCTGGCTGTGGGCCCTGTGGGCCCCTCGTTCTCCAAGAGAGGGCGATAGCCAGCAGCTGCCCCCAGGCATATATTTCCCTTGACCCGAACAGGAGTATTCCCAGAGAATCCCCTTTCTGAGCTATCAGTGGCCCCTAACTCTCTTCTTCTCATTGCTCCGTGACCATCCTCCGAAGCGTTCCCTCTCCCCCTCCCTCCCCTCATTATTCACTCAGTCTTTCGGTTCTGCACGATCTCTCACTGTCTACCCTCCCCCCCCATTCCCTGGCCACCTCTCTCTGGACTATTGCAAGAGCCTCTTAAGTGGTATCCCCCTTGTCCAGTGCATCCTCCACATAGCTGCCAACGTGGTCTTAGAACATAGGTCCAGTTCTGCCACTCGCCTACTTGATAACCCTGACAGCTTCCTATTCGCTTCAGGCTGGCAACGAAGGCCTTGCTCCATGTGGCTCCCACCTTCCTTTCCAGCCTTGTTGGCTATTCCTCCCCTTCATTCACTCTACATTCCAGTCTCAGTGGCTTGCTGCTGAGCTGGGCCACATGCTTCATCTCATCCTTCTTGCCTCTGAACATCCCAATAGGTTGCCACCCTCTGCCTAAGTTCTCCCTGTTCCGCACGGCTCCATCTGTTGGAGGAAGCTCCTCCAATGAAAGTTAGTCGCCCTCCCCCTTCTCTGATGCCCTTCAAAACACATTCTACCTGATAGCATCCTTAACTGGGGCCGAGCCTTATCCTCCTGTTAGCTCTGGGAGGGCAAGGCCCCTACCTAGCTTTCTCTTTGGTTTCCCCATAGAAAGGGCTTGAGAAATGCTCCTTGTACTGACCCGGGCCATCTCTCTTCCTTTCATTTTAGGCAGGTCCACACTCCCCTCTCTGGGCCTGTTTTCTCCTCTCTGAAATTAGAGGATTGGACCAAATGGCTGCTCAGGTCCCTTTCATCTCTGACCTTTGACCCCTTCTGTTCCCTGAGCTTTGACCTTTCCTTTGATGTCCCCCTTCTGTCTCCATCTCTTCCTATTTCCTGCCCTCATCCTCCTCTTCTTTAGACTGCCTTGACACATCTAGCTCCTGAGGTACCCTCTCTGAAGGGGGCTCACCAATGGTGACGATGGGCTTAGGCAACGGTAGGAGTCCCCAGAAGTCCTGGAAGAAGCCACGTCCATAGAAGACACAGAAGTAGAAACCCATGATGCTATGAAACCAGCACTGGAATCGGTGCATGCGGCTGCCCTCAGGGAACAGCATCTGGTGGTAGACCTCAGTCTCCCCAAAGGTGAAGGTGGGGACCAAGTGAGCCCTATGATGAGAACTGTATCGCTATGGCCAAAGGTGGGAGTGACAGGAAGCAACCTCCCTGACACTGTTCCTGCCCCCCCCCCCCCATGATGTGCCTTGGGAGTAAAGGCATTTACCTTCGGCCCCTCCACCCTCTCCCACCCAGCTGCTCTGCTTACTGCGCATACACTAGGAAGCCCGCCCCCTTCGATGTCCAGCACATAGCTCAGCAAACAGTTGGTGCAGGCCCTTAATAAATGTTTCTTTTTTTTTTGTGAGGCAATTGGGGTTAAGTGACTTGCCCGGGGTCACACAGCTAGTAAGTGTTAAGTGTCTGAGGCCGAATTTGAACTCAGGTCCTCCTGACTCCAGGGCTGGTGCTCTATCCACTGTGCCACTTAGCTGCCCCAATAAATGTTTCTTAAAGGAATGAGTATCTGTGTTTGTGTCTTAGTCCTCTCCTAGACTATGACTTTCTGGAAGGCGGGGGTTGTGTCCTCTAAATTTCCCATCTCTTTCTGTTCCTAGAAGGACACTGCACACAGAAGGCACATAACATCAATTTGTTGAATGGAACCAACTGCTGAAAACAATCGGGCTCTCTGACGTGGAGCTGGCCTGGAGTCACCTACCCATGCTGGAGGGCTGTGCGCACAAACCCCTTGCGCTTCTTGATGATGAGGGAGGTCCTGTTGGGCACACTCTGCAGAGCCTCCCCAACACCGCCAATGACGATGCCCACCAGGTTCCCGGGGCCTCTCTGGGACAGCAGGTAGTCGAGGGATGGCTGACTCACTGGGCACACACCTGCAGAGGAAGCAAGCAGCTGAGAGGAAGCCCATCAGCCCTCCCTCACTGTCTGGCTGCCTCCTGCTCACTCCTCTTCGTGCCTACTTTAGCACCTCTGCTGCCGATGCCAAGGTTGTAACTAGCAGTGAGGGGGCTTTGAGTGAGTTACCAGGAAGAACTTTGGGACTGTCAGCTTCTTCTCTCTGCCCATTCTGAGGCTGCCCGGGAGGGGTCAAATGCTCAAGTCGGGGCTCCCCAGGTGGAGCGCCCCAGCGGCAACAGAGCGAGACCCACCTTTGGCCATGAGATACTCCCTAATAATGGGGATCTTGAAGAACCAGGAGAGCGTGGCCAGATGGACCGTGATGCCCGGGAAGGTGGCTGAGAAGCCCGTGGCTTCAGTGCAAAAGTTGCAGAAGGCTCCGAAGGTCAGGATACCATGGGGATGAACGCCCATGATGTAGTTGTGCTCTGGGCTCAGGTCCTTGGTCTTCAGGAGCTGGAGCCGGAGATGGGGGGAGGGAGAGTTGGACTAAAACCCCAAAGAGAGGAGCCACCCCCCTCCCCAGCTTCTTCAGTGTGAAAGAATGAATGCCTACAGGAGGAAGCATTGACCAAGGCCTGACTGGCTGCCAGGGACTGGGCTAGGTGCAGGGCCGACAAATAGGAAAAGCTCAGGGGAGCTGTGGCTAGGGAGGGTGAGAGCCACAGGGCGGGCGTGCAGTTATGGGGAAATTGACCAACACCCATGCCCTTTCCCAGAGGGGATAATCACAGAGCTGGAGATGGGGCTGCACAGACGGTGGCAGTCCCGATGATGTAGTGATGGGCTGGGGTCCCCCACCACGGGAAAAGGCTTAGCACCGATGGCTTCAATTTAACTTAATTGGAGGCATATGGGACTCTATTTTCTGGCCCACTAGGTGGATGGCAGCTAGCTGCCTCAGTGCACAGAGCACTGGGCCGGGAATCAGGAAGACACGGATTCACATCCAGCCTTGGACACTTCCTAGCTGTGTGACCCTGGGCAAGTCACTTCACCTCTGCCTTAGTTTCCTCAACTGTAAATGGGGATCACAATAGCACCCCCCTCTGAGGATTGTCGTGAGGATTGAAGGATAATTTGGAAAGCTCTTAGTGCAGTTCCAGGCACACAGTAAACACTTAATAAATACTTGGCCTTCCTCCCTCCTTTCCTTCCTTCCCTCTTCCTTCTTCCTTCCCTCCCTTCCTCCCTCCCTCCCTCCCTTCCTTTCTTCCTCCCTCCCTCCCTCCCTTCCTTTCTTCCTCCCTCCCTCCCTCCCTTCCTTCCTCCCTTCCTTCCTCCTGTCCTTCCTCCCTCTCTTCCTTCCCTCCCTTCCTCCCTCCCTCCCTTCCTTTCTTCCTCCCTCCCTCCCTTCCTCCCTCCCTCCCTTCCTTTCTTCCTCCCTTCCTTTCTTCCTCCCTCCCTTCCTTCCTCCCTTCCTTCCTCCTGTCCTTCCTCCCTCTCTTCCTCCCTCCCTCCCTTCCTTCCTTCCAACTAGGGCCAGTATCCCATAATGCCTGGAGCCCAGGGAGCGTTGCTCCTTAGGAGGAAGGCCTACAATTTCATCTACCAGGAGCCTATATGTCTAGGTGCAGGGGCACCCTGGATATTCTCCAGGCAAAGCCTCCTCCCTGCCTGGCATGTGGGTGACCCTGGACTCTAGAAGACCCTGCCCTTGGAAGAGATTTCCAGCACACACCTGGTGTCGGACTGTGTCTACCCTCTGTGGCCCAGGTAGGTAGGTGGGGAGCAGTGGGCAGAGAACTGACTTTGGAGTTCTGCTGCTGGGGTGACCCTGGCAAAGTCACTTAGCCTCTTTGGGCCTGTTTTTCCTTTCTGTAACTTGAGAGGTCTCTAGGATTCCTTGAAGCTTTGCCCGCACGAGCATCTGAGCCAAGTGCAGGGGGATGCTGCTGTCCCTAGAAGGCTGGTCTTTGGGAAGCAGTTTGATTGGGGCTGCAGTGGCTCAGGGCTCCTGGGCTGGGAGGGAGGATGCTTGGCATGGCCACCAGTGGCATCTCGGGTTCTGGAAGTATTGAAGTGAGAGGGCTAAGCTGATTCTGGCTCAATGCCAAGGGTCAGCTTGCTCTGAGCATGCTTAGCAGCCTGGCCTGGCCTGCTCTGCTCTGAGGCTTGCCTGGGTCTGGGCTCCTGGGGGTAGGCCCAGGGACCTGTGCAGAGATACTCTTCCTCTTGGGCCCTGAGGGACCAGTGGGGCCGCAATCTGAGAACAGAGAGGGGCCCGGGGTGGGGTGGCTCACCGTAATGGGGAAGTAGTCTCGGATCTTGGTCCAGACGTGCCAGTTCTGTACCCAGGTGAAGCGCCTGCCACCTATGAGCACAGAGGAAGGCCACAGAGTGGGAAGGGGGAGTGACAATGACCTTTCCTGGAAGCAGCAAGGGCCCCTCAGCTTGGAGAAGGGTCCAGAAATCCAAGCTGGGAGCTCTGGGGCTCCCAGGGATTGTGGTGAGACTGAAGGCTGCCAGGTGGTGCCAAGGTGGATGAAGTGCTGAGCCTGGGATCAGGAAGACCTGGGTTCCAACTTGACTTCAGATTCCCATTATCTGGGCAAGTGACTTCATCTTTATGACCCTTGGTTTCCAAATCTATAAAATGGGGTTGGTAATAGAACCTACCTCATGAGGTCTTTGTGAGGCTTAAAGGAGGGAATGAATGAAAAGCTCTTTTCAAACCTTTACTTGCTGCCTAAATGTGAGGGATACTTCTGCTGCTGCTGCGGCAGCTGCTGGAGGGTAGGAAGGAGCTTGCAGCTGGCTAGGCCAGGGCCCTCACCTTGCTCAGGCGTCTTCCAGTCCAGGACGAGCCAGGCAGTATAGAGTATGGGCAGAGGCCAGAAAGGTGTGAACACCAGGTAGAAAAAGATGGGTTGCAAGATCCAAACTGTCAAGGGGACCAGAAAGTTTGGTTGGGGGGAGCTGGCAGCACCACATATCCTCAGGCTCCTTGGCCCAGCCAGTGGCCCGGCTGGCCCGGCCCATCCACACCCTGGCCATCTTCTCCCTGCCCACTTAGCCAGCCTGGACGTCTGCCTTCCATCCCTTGAGCCACCCCTGCCACCTGCCCCTCACCCCATTTATCTATGCCTCTGTCCATTCACCCCATCCTCCTGCCCTCTGCTTGGCTTTCAGCCCATCCACCTACCTTTGTCCCCATGTTCCCTTCCTTTTCCCTACCCTTTTGCATCCATCTGGGGCATTTGTCTCCTTGCCCACCTGTTTTGTCTACCCATTCCCTGCCTATCCATCTCCCCATCTACTTGCCCCCTTCTGGCCCAATTGTTGTACCTCCCTGCCCCCTGTCGACATGCCTAGCCTTCTCCTGTGCCCCCCCCCACCTGTCCCCCATCCCTCCTCCCTGGCCATCCACCCAGGCTAGTCATCAGAAGTCCCAGCCAACTGTCCAGAGGGATTCTCTACAGCCACAACCCTGCCCCTGCCGCTCAGCCTTCTTTGTGACCATGGGGAGAACACACCCACTCCTTGTGCCTCCTTTCCGCACTCTCAGCCAGAGTGGGAGTCTGCTGGCATTACCCGCCTGGCTCTGCCTACTGTGCTATCTCCTATCATCTGGCCAAGAGGCAGGGGAGTCCTATCATCCCTACTCCCAGGGCTGGAGGCAGCAATCTGACCCCAGGGCCTAGCTGTGCGCCCTGGCCCATTCCGGGAGCTCAGAGCTCGCTGTCTGCTCGCCGTCTGGCCCCCAGCCCTTACTCACATATGGCCAAGTAGCTCAGGTGCCACTGGCAAATCGCAATGGCCTTGATGATGAAGTTGAGATCGCACTGCCAGTGGGAAAGCATGGTACCCAGAAGCCTGAGGAAGATGCTTGGCACAGAGTAGGAGGACCCTAAGAGCAGCGCCTCAGGATGCCTCTGAACTCTGTGGTCTAGCAAGCGATGGGCAGCCTGTCACCTGTGCTGATAGCTTTTGTCACCCTGCTCCCCGCCTACCACCCACAGACAGGGAGGAGAGGACCATTCTTGCTTGGCCTGAGGCTCAGGGCTAGGGCAGGCCCAGCCCTCTGGCCCTTCCCCCACCCCACTTCTCCCTCTAGCCCTTGCTGTAAAGTTGGCTGCAGGTCAAAGCCTGGGTGAGTCAGAAGCTGGGGTGGCCTTTCCTTTCCCCTCATTGGCCCCTTCCTCAAAGGCCTTGCCATGGAGGCTCCAGGGAAATCGAGTCTGTCCCCCACAGTGCTCTACAGACACGAGCTCCTTTGGGCCTCCCAACAGCCTTGTCATTCTCTTCACTCTACAGATGAGGTGGGATTTGAAGTTAGTTCTTCCAGATGCCAAGTCCAGTGCTCTCTACTATGGCCATGCAAGGGAGGTCGGGGGAGGACTCCCCCTGGTTGGGGGCTGCTGCCTACCCTGTCCAAGGCAGCTTCCGGGGGAATTAGGGGGAATCAGGGTATGGGCAGGGGCAGGTACCGAGCCTTTGCTTCCCTCCCCAGGTCCCTTCTGCCCCTTCTTGTCGTGTGCCAATTCTGGCATGGCCAATGGGACCCTTTAGAGCTAATGGGAACATGGCGGGCAGGGGGGCTGGAAGCAGGAAGGCTGGGCAATCATGAGTCCTTCCCCAGTGTCCCTACTGAACTTGCACCACCAGAACAAGCCAATCCCAGCTCTTATCCTGTCAGTAGATAGATTATCCATCTTAGATTTGGATGGGACCGGAGAGGTCATCACCTTACAGAGGACGAGACAGGCTCAGAGAGGGAGCTCACAGAACCCTGGGGACTAGGGCCCTGCACCAGTCCTGGGAGGGAGGCTGAAAAGCAGCCTGCCTATCCTCTCCTGGGATTTCCTAGGCCCAAACCCTCCTCCCCAGCCTCCCACAGGCCACATCTCTCCATTCCTTGGAAGCTGTTGCCTCCAGGCTTAAGTGGCAGCCAGGTGGCCCAGGAAGGAGAACTGGAGACACTTAATAACAGTAGGGCCCTGGGCAAGTCACTTCACCTTTATCTGCCTCAGTTTCTTCACTTACAAAATGGGGCTGGGGGGCAGCTAGGTGGCACAGTGGATAAAGCACCAGCCCTGGAGTCAGGAGTTCCTGAGTTCAAATCCAGCCTCAGACACTTGACACTTACTAGCTGTGTGACTCTGGGCAGGTCACTTAACCCCCATTGCCCCGCAAAAAAACCCAAAATGGGGCTAATAATAGTACCCACTACCCAGGAGGAACAAATGAGATAGCAAAAGGAAAGAGGTCAAGGCTCCCAAGCCGCAATTCAGTGCCTGGTGAAGACCAAATGCAGCCAAGTGGCTTTGGTCAGTTCACTGGACCTTCCCTGGGCCTCAGTTTCTTCTGCTGTAAAATAAGAGTGGGAGTGGATTGAGCCCAGTTCTTCCTAACCTTGAGGCAGGTCAGCTCCTGATCCTCTGGGCTCTACTGCTAAGTACACGTGGTACATAATGGGTGTCCAATGAATGAGTGAATAAATGAATGAATGAATGAATGAATGAACGAATGAATGAATGACTAGCTCAGCCACCCAGGGAAGGGGCAAGGCTGTTGGACATCCATTCCGAGGTTAGGAAAGCAGATGAGGTATCCCGAGTTACATTCCTGGCTGCTGGCCTTGCCGGTTAATTCAGGGTTGTCAGGGTAGAGCCCTTTGCCCATGGCTTCCTGGTGCCTTGGGCATTAGGGCAAAAAAAAATGACTGAGTCACAGAGAGCCTTGGGCTGAGGGCTGGGAATAGTAGTTAATCATTCCAGATTCATGGCTTTGCTTACCAGGCTCCTGCCCTGTCCAGAGGGCAGGGGCACCTCTATCTGCATGGCTGGCTGTATCCTAGGGTCATCTTGGTGCTTTGGTGCCAGGGGGAGAAATCCAGAAATAGACATTTCCAAGCTAGGTAGCCTTCCAGAGGGTGCTTCTCTTCAGCCCAAATCCGGTCCTCTCTGCTCCACCCCTAACTTCCCTTGCAGGGAGGGATGAGGAATCTCCCAGGCTTGGGAGTCTTTCCAGGGTGGGGGTGGGGAGCAATGAATATCTTCAAGCTGGAAGGCACCAATGAAGAGGTCCCTGGGTCCAACAAGTAGCCCCTCTGTGACAGCCCCAGCAAGTGGTGGTGCAGCTCTCCAGTGAGATAGGCAGACCTTTCACTTGGTGGGAAGTTTTTCCTGCTGGCATGCTTCATTTGCCCCCACACTGCTGATAGTTTTGCCCTTTGGGGCCAAGCAGACTAAGTACAATCTCTCTTCCATCTATAAAAGCCCTTTACACACTAGAAGACAGGTCTCATGTGCCCTGAATCTTTTCTTCTTGAGGCTAGAAATGCTCCCAATTCCTTCAACCAGTCCTCATATGGTGTGAACATGAGATCCTTCCCCATTCTGATGGCCACTGTTGGATGCTTTCCATTTGATCGGTGGTCACTACATAAAAGCTGCCTGGTTTGGGGAGAGCCCAATATTCACCCAATGTGCCATTCGCCCTCCTCTATACACTTATTAGGAGGCCAAAGGCTAGTGCATTCAGGGAAAATGTTGCTCTTTGATCAAATGAGAAACAAAAAATGGAGTGGAGTCCATGACTGCCAGGTTAGACATTGCTGAAATTGAGGTCTTGTTATGTGTTGCCCAGCTTGGCCATTGACAGGTCTCTACTGGAGCATTATTTAAGGATAGTGAGACCTTTCCTCCTGTTGAAAGTGATTTAGAATGATACTAAATGACAAAAATGTTTATATCCTTTGATCTAGAGATCTTCTTCTTAGACATATGTCCTAAAGAGGTTAAAGACAGAAGGACAAGGCCCATAGACACAAAAATATTTATATCATCACGACCAACTGGAAACAAGGCTTGGCCCTCAACTGGGGAATGGCCAAACCACTTGTGGTATGGGGATATAATGGAATCCTAGTGTGTTCTAAGAAGTGGTGACCATGAAGCACTGTGAGAAGCATGGGAACATTGTGTAATGATGATGAGCAGGGTCTAGACCCCAGGGAAGAGATGTGAGAGTGTACCTCCCATCTTCCTTTGTAGAGGTACGGGGCTTTGGGTGTGGAACATTGAATATACTGGCTGACTTGGTCGACACCATGGTTAGTTTTGATGAACTGTTTTTTCCCCTCCTTTAAAACTCCTTATCGGGAATTGCTCTTTGGGTTGGGGACATGAGAGGGATATGTTTGGAAATGAAGGTGATACAAAAAGAGAAGATATCAGTAGAAATTTAAAAGAAAATTATAGAAAGGAAGAAAGATTAGAAGAAAGAAGTAGCCCTGTTTCCCTTCAGAACTTGGAGGCCTGGTCCCCCTTCTGAGGCTTGTTGTGTATCTTAATTCATGAATCAATTTGCCCTGCCTAGTACAGAAGTGGTAACCCAGCAAGCAGTTTGCACTCTGAGCTGGGCACTGTGCCAGGCCCTGTGGGGGGAAAGACCAAACAGAAACAGTAAATGCTATCTGGGGGGTGGGGGTGACAGTAGGGTGGGATGGGAGTGGGGATGCTACCCCTACATAAGTAAGTAAATACAAAGTGGAGATAAGGTGACTCTGAGAGTGAGAGGGCGCTAACATCCAAGGGGATGGGCCTTGTATTGGAGGATGTGCCCAGGCTCAGTTCTGAAAGAAGCTGGGAATTCAACAAAGTGCCAATGAGCATGAAGTTCATTCTAGACATTGGGGGCCACTTGTGCAAAGGTACAATGACAGGAGATGGAATTGCATGATTGGGAAACAGTTAGCAGGCTGGTTTAACCAGAACAGAGAGGGCATGGAGGGGAATGAATGAAATGATTAAAAAAATTAGTGGGACCCAGATCGTGGAGGCCTTGAAATACCAGGCTAAAGAGTTTCTATTTTATCCAATGGCACTAGGGAGCCACTGAAGATTTTTGAGTGGATGAGGGGGTGACAAGATCTGATTTCTGTTTTAGGAATATCAGTTTGGCAGCTGGGTAAAGGATGGATTAGAGAGGGGAGGGACTAGAGGCTAGGAGAGCAATGAAGAGGCTATTGCAATAGTCCTCCTGAATTAGGGTAGAGGCTATATGATAGAGAGAAGGAGATAGAATCCAGTGATGTAAACAAATGGGGTGCTTGAGCTAATTTAAATGGACCTGAAAGAGGTGATTATTAAATGTATGGTCTGAGTATTCACACCTTGGAATTAAGCAAAAGCTGCAAATCCAGCTTAATTGTTTGTCTAGGCTTAAGAAAGTGATGCATGTTTGAAGTAAGCTCAAAAAGTATGCTGTGGGTACATCTATATCTATCTATCTATCTATCTATCTATCTATCTATCTATCTATCTATCTATCTATCTATCTATCTATCTATCACCTATGTATCTATTGTAGAACTAGTTGTTAAACATTTACCATTATACCCCTGGATGTAGTAGAGGTAGAAACAAGACTTGGCAACCACCTGCGGGAAAGAGAGAGTGGCAGATAGCTTCAAGATTGTGGATCCTGGCATCAGTGGTCAGCTGCTGGTGACCTCAATAAAAATAGGGAAGGGGGGCAGCTAGGTGGCGCAGTGGATAAAGCACCTGCAGTGGATAAAGCACTGGCCCTGGATTCAGGAGTTCCTGAGTTCAAATCCGGCCTCAGACACTTGACACTTACTAGCTGTGTGACCCTGGGCAAGTCACAACCCCCATTGCCCCGCAAAAATTTAAAAAAAAAACAAAAACAAAATAAAAATAGGGAAGTGTGGGGGAAGAGTGGGTTTAGAGGGAAGGGGAATAAGTTCTGCTTAGGACATGCTGGAAGAATGGCCTTCCTTGCTGCCATGGAATCAGACTAAGTGTGAGAGCCAGGATTTGTGAAGAATGAATGTTGGCAGCTAAAGATTAAAAGAAATGAATGAATGAATGATAAGGCATTTATTAGTCACTATGAACCAGGTACTGTGTTAAGGTCTGGGGATGCAAATGCATACAAGGAAGACAGTCCTTGCTCTCAAAGAGTTTATGTTTTTTAAAAAAATTATAAAATATAATTTTATTGATATTGTTTTGACATATTATATATGCTTTCCCCATCCCACACGACAAATTATTTTTAGGGGAAAGGGAATAAATAATCAGCAAAACCAATCAATATGATGAATAAATCTGACAATCCATGCAATATTCCACCCTGGTGCACCCCTACACGTCTACAAAAGAGAGTAAAGAAGTGTTTTCTCACATTTCTTCTTTGGTGTCAGGCTTGTTCTTTGTAACTTTCTAACTTTCACTTCGGATTGTTTTATGGTTATGTTGTTGTTGTTTCTCATCGACATTGTAGTTGTTGTATATGTTGTTTGCTTGGCTGTGTATTTCATTCTGCCTTACTTTGCATAAGTCTTCCCATGCTTCTCTGTATTCATCACATTCATCATGTTTTCCAGCACAGTAAGATTCCATGTCTAATATGCATGTGCCACTATTTGCTTTGCTGTCCTCAATTGATGGGCATCTGCTTTGCTTCCAGTACTTTGCCATAAATATGCTAGTGAATATGGGGCCTTTCTTCTTTTCATCTGTCCCTTTGGGATATATGCCCAACAGTAAACTCTCTGGGTCAGAGGTCAGGAAGGTCAGGAATTCTGCTATTGTGAAGTAAGACTAATGGGATGGTTAAGAAGTAGCAGGGCCAGGACTCAATACCGGGTCCTCTGGCTCTTTCCACTATGGCCCTCCCAATACTGCTCTGGTGTCTGCTTTCTCCTCGGCTTCCATGGTGGCTTGGGAGAATAATGCTCTTGAGGAAGATACCTAGGAATGAGACACATGAGAAGGCACTCTGGTGGCCAGATCAGTTGGGAAGAATGAGACTTCCTCATTGGGAAGCAGTTGTGTGCTCTTAAGACAGCCAAGTAAGGCAAGGCTCATGCTGGGAAGACTTGAGCTGCATTAGTTCAGGTGGACACTTCTATAAGAATTGAGGAGGGGGACCCCTGTGGCTTTGAAAAGGAGTTGATAAAGTTGATTGGGGTGCACTCCCAAGCCCCCCCACGGGATTGATGGAGGCTGTTACACCCTCAGTCTTTGCCACAGGGCTTTGACCTGAGGGCACTTTTGTTCAATATCTGAGTGTAGGCAGAGCTGCCTGGAGTCTGGCCTGCTCAACCCAGTGTTTAGGGCCATGGCTCAGGGCTCAACTTCTTTTTTTTTAAAGCTTTAGCAAATCTACTAAATAAATTTAGTGTAATTATTGAGAACCCCTCCAAGGCATCAACATTTCCATATGTTTCTCACAAAACCAGAATAAATTGATGGAAAAGGAAATACCATTTACATAAACAACAAAATAGATAAACCATTTGGTCAGAAACCTTAACGATATATACAGACCTTTGTCAATTCCATTATAAAACAATTTTTACCGAAATAAAGGAAGAATGAAATAATTGGAAAGATTCAATACACATGGATAGGTTGAATCACTATAGCTCAAATGACAACTAACATCCCTTTTAGCTCTAGAACTAAAATCCTATAGATATAATTCAGTGCCAATAAGTATATAACAAAATGTATATGGAAGAACAGATGGCCAAAAATTTCCAGGGCAATTGTGAAAAAAATGAAGGAAGGAGAACTTATACTGACTGTTCTCAAATTACACTATAAAATGATTTGGTACTTTCTGCAATTTTTCTTGAATAATATTTTATTTTATTTTCCATTTCCATGGAAAAACTGTTGTTAACATTTGTTCTTTTAAACCTGAGTTCCAAATCCTCCCTCCCCCCCTTCCCCTGCCCCTCCCCTGCCCCTCCCCCTGCCCCTCCCTGAGACAGCAAATCATTTGATATCGGGTATGCTTGTGCGATCATGCAAAGCTCATTTCCATATTGGCCATGTTGTGAAAGAAATCATGCATGGCTCAGCTTCTTAACTTGCCTCAGCAATAATATTAGCCTTCGAAATGTGAGGGAACCAATGAGGGACAATTTTCTGCTGTGTGCAATTCTTTCTTAATGGGAGGGTGGAAATGGTGGGAACCGTGTGGGAAGGTTACCCCTCTCCCTTAGCCTTTGTGCCAGAGAAAGACAGGAAAGCTGGCTGGAGTCTGACATGGCCCTTGGATGTGGCTTCAAGAGGAAGGAAAGGTAGGGGCTGATGGAATAAAATGCTTCAGGGCAAGGCAACCCAGGAGGGAGAGATCATCACGATGGCTGATGCCCAAGAATGAAATTCTCAAGATGCCAAAGGGAACAATTCCAATGAAGAGAAAAAAAAGGGGATTTATTCCAAGACACTAATGTGGAAGCATAGGGGTTTCACCAACCACCCGAGATTTTAGAGGGATATACTCAAGATAGAAACAAGGCCAGGGAAGGAAGAAAGGAGGAAACTAAGGGAAGGGCCCCAGTATCTGGAGAGCTAATGGTCCAAACGAGGTAAAGCTGGGGAGGGACCTGAAGGGCCACAAAAGGGATTCTTTTTTAGCTATAAAATGGGGAGCAGAGACGG
This sequence comes from Dromiciops gliroides, assembly GCF_019393635.1. NCBI lineage: Eukaryota > Metazoa > Chordata > Mammalia > Microbiotheria > Microbiotheriidae > Dromiciops > Dromiciops gliroides. Next base: position 2,539,028 of record NC_057867.1, on the reverse strand, counting down.
GCTATAAGTCCCAAGCAGGGGACTGAGAGAATGGTGACAGTAGAGAGAACAGAGAGCTGCTCAATTGGGATTTTCCTTTTGTTTTCTCTACCAAGAAGAATGACCTTCACAGCAGAGATGTCAGGAAAAAAAGATGGCAAGGGGGAGCTGGTACTCATGATGAAGAAACAGAGCGATGAGCTTCCTTTGGCGAGCTCAAGTTCCCTTGGGCAGAGAAACTCACATCTTCAGATCCTGAAGGAAGTGAGCAATGCATTGTCAGGGAGAGTGCCCACAAGACTAGAGAAGGGCAAGTATCCCAATTTCCCCAAAGGGAAGGCGACAGAGCCTGCCAGTGATAGGCCAGGGGGGCTCATTCCTGGGGAAATTCTAGAACGGGTCATTTTGGAGCTGGTTGGTGAATATTTAGAAATGGAAGTGGTGATTGCAAAGAACCAACATGCCTTCCCTTAGAACGGGTCATTGCCAGACTCACCTCACTTCCCTTTTAGACAGGACAATTGACCTAGTTATTGTGGTTCATTCATTTTCTTTTTTTTTATACTATTTTATTTTTGGTGAGGCAATTGGGGTTAAGTGACTTGCCCAGGGTCACACAGCCAGTAAGTGTTAAGTGTCTGAGGCCGGATCTGAACTAGTGTCCTCTTGGCTCCAGGGCCCATGCTCTATCCACTGCGCCACCTAGCTGCCCTGTTCATTCATTTTCAAAGAGGACCAATGACATTACAGGGTGATGTCTTGACTTGAGCACAAATTGGATTGAAGTGAGGCAGAGTTGCACAAAGTCGGTCAGTCTCTCTCTTCCAGAGCCCTGGAAGTCCGGTGGCAGGACAAAAGCCAGGATGACTTCAGAAGATCCCCTTGGCATTTTTTATGTCTGACCGAGCTCTAAGCCCTCCACACTGCCAGCTTCAGCCACCTTCAAGGCTGTTGGAACAAGCTGTTCTCATCCTTCCATTCCTCCACATGCTTGGGGAACACATCCTCCTAACTCACCATTGGGTTTGAGGCCTGTTGGTTACTCTCAACCTGGTAACTGTTGAGACAGTTTTAACTGGGGGTGTGGCTGCTGGGCGTGCTACTACTTCTTGGAGCCACAGGAGAGCTGGGTGACAGGTGGATATCAAAGGTAGATGAGCAGCCCTGAAAAGGATTCAGAGGTGTCAGTCCTCCCTGAATGCCCCATCAAGGCCCTAGTAGTAGATGAGGAGAATGCAGTATAGTGTTCACCTAGATCTTCATGCCTTCTTTCTCCTCCACCTATCAAATTTCTATCCATCCATTAAATCCCCATTCAAGTGCCGCTTCCTCCAGGAAAGCTTCCCGGATTTCCCTGGCCCCCAATCTACTCCACCTAGCAAACTGCTAACAAATTTTCCCATTGTAGCCTTGCCATCGAAGGGCGTCGGTGCTTGCTTTTGGTACTCAGCAGGAATTCTAGTTCTTTGTCTGTGCACCCTATGCTCCTGCAGCCCTGAAAGTGCCTTTACCGACCTCCAGTGTTTGCTAAATCATCCAGCTCCCAGGTGTCCATTTCCCATCCATCTCCGGGAGGGGATGATTGAAGTTCTTTCTTTCTTGTTGACAACTCATTTCTTAGGTCGGGTCGTTGGAGCCTATCAGGGATGGAGATTAGGGGCAATTAACTGGGCCCAAGGGAGAGAATCCTGGGGTGGGGAGTGGCAGGGTGTGGTTCAAGTTACCTCCTGAAAGGGTAAACAGAATTCAGTGCCAGGTATATCTAGGGTTCCTGGGTGTCAATAAAATGAGAGTCAGGCAGGCAAGAATCATGGGAGAGCAAATGACCTGAAGCCAGTGAAGAAGGTCAGCGTGGAAAGTAGGTGGGAAAGAGAGTTCTGTGGCCTTGCTGGGCTCTGACTCAGATACTGGAGAACTACCCTCCCCACCTCATCCTGTTTGTGTCCCTAGGGTTCATGAGAAAAAAGAATCAAGCTCACATGGAAATATGTGGAGCTGGAAGTGACCTCAGAGGTCACTTAATAAATCTCCTTTATTTTTTTTTTGGGGGGGGGGTGAGGCAATTGGGGTTAAGTGACTTGCCCAGGGTCAAACAGCTAGTAAGTGTTAAGTGTCTGAGGCTGGATTTGAACTCAGGTCCTCCCGAATCCAGGGCCGGTGCTCCATCCACTGTGCCACCTAGCTGCCCCCCATCCTCTTTATTTTACAGAGAAGGAAACTGAAGCAACTGACCAAAGGGAAGAGACTTACCCAAGGTCGCACAAGTGGTGTCTATCAGGCTGGCATTTGAACTCGGGCTCTCTTTCCACTACAGTCCAGTGTCGATACAGAAGGTCTCAGAGGATGTCATTCATGTACTGTTGGGAGGCTGGGGGAGGATGTCAGAAGGGGGATACAGGAAAGCCCTATGGACACTGGACCTGGATGTTCAAAGTGGCCATAGCTCATTTGAAGAGCAGTTTTCCATTAATCCTCTGCTTGGAATCTATTGAGAGTTAAATCCTGCCTCAGCCACTTATTAGCTGGAGGAGGGTGACTATCATTTTCCTCATCTCTAATGTAGGGCTCTACTAGATCATGGGACCATTGTAAGGAAAGCTCTTTGCAAAGGCAGCAAGGGCTATCCCTCACCTGGGGCATAGGGCAGGGCAGCATTGTGTGACTCCAAGGGAGGCAGTATAGACATCTCTGGCTGCTTCTCTTGCTGCCTCCCCTTCCCTTCTCCAAGGGAAACTTGGATCAGTGCCAGCAGGAGCAGCAGGAAGTTGGGGCCAGGAGCGTGGCCACTCTACTCTCTCCGGAATAGAATTAGATCTATCTGCTCCCTTAAACACTGCTCATTTAATGATGCTATTCTCATGTTCGAGCTAACTTCTGATTGCTGTTTAATTAATGGGGGGAAAGGACCCCATGCTCCTATTCATGGTTTGACCTCTTTCCCACCAAATACAGCTCCACAACAAACACACAAAGCAGGTGGCAGAGAACCCCATTTATCCAAGTGCAATGTCAAACAGAAATCCGAGAAAGCGGGAATGAGGTAATTCGGGGAGAGTTCTAGATCTCACAGAGGGGGAAAGTCCTCGAAAAGTCTCTAGTGTAGCTAGTTGGGTATAGGGACATGGTGGAAGCTGTCAGTTTCTTTCATATCGGCATCTTCTCAGAGTTTTTTTCCCCTAGCAACCTGAAATGGAGTTGACCTCATCCATCTTCCCTGTCCAAGATGGAAATCAGAAGTGCTTGAAGGGACTGCAGAACCTAAAGAAAGTAAAGAAGAGATTCCTGAAGAGAGTCTAAAGAGATTAGAAGAAAAACTAAAGATCTCTCCTCAATTCTGTTTCCGTTAACTTGTCCTGCCCCTCACAAAGGCTCTACGCTTGCATAGAGCTCTACCAATGGGGAGATCGCCCCTTACCACTGGGCTCAGGTTACGTTCCTCTGTTGGGCTGAAACTCTGCAGTCCCTTGCACAGATCAGTTGAGGCAGGTCCCAAACCTGTAAGTGTACAGTATAAACAGAAGCTTGAGCACTTGAAAACAATAAGAATTCTTTTCCTGGTGTCCCAAGTAACCATCCTGCAGTACTATTGAAACTGAAATAAACAAATGCTCATCAACAGTATGTGTAGTAGACATGGAATTCTATAGAGTGGCATCCTGGGAGGATCCCATGGTGACAACATGCCGAACTACATACAGGATATAACTCATGCACATTTGAAAAGTACATTTGTATCCAACAACAATGGCTAACCAACAAAGCAACAGAGCTCGTGTCCCAGGCCCCCTGGCTTCTCAGGGCTTCCATGATGGGCACCAGCCCACCCACCTGCAATCCTGGCTCCAAGGTCACCTGACTCCAAGACTCAAACTCCTGGTCCCATGGGGATCATCTTAGGCCCCTGAAACTGAGGACAAACAACATATAATAGAAACAAACGCCCAAAGGCCCATTTCTCAGAGGAGGGGTGGCCTTAAAAGAGGGAGCAGGGGATGCAGCAGGTTCCATGCTAGGATATCCGCACATCCTTCCAAGGGCCTCTGGTCAATTTCCATTCCTAGGACCCTTTGTTCTAGTCAGACTAGACTGGAACATGCTGAATACATTCTTGCCTTAAGGCTTTTGTTCATGCTGTACCACTTGCCTGGAATGCCCTCCTACCTCCTCTAGGTCTTGACAAATCCCACTGATTTTGCAAGGCCTGCCTTCCCTAAATTGTTTAGTTCACAGTGCTGCTTTGGTATGAGTGTGTCTTGTGTCTCACTTAGCTCATAAATTCCTTGAGGGGATTAGATGGCTTACTTAAAGTCGGGGCTCAAAGGATATTTGGTGATGCTGTTGGAGGCCCAGAGGAAGGCAGAACACCTGGCTCTGAATGTCCTATATATGGCATATGGCATGAGAGAGAAAGATCTGGCTGATTAGGAATGATCCTTTTCCAGGCTCTGATTGTCTTCAGGGAGGTCACTTGTTTGTACAGATGCTTAGGGCTATGTTCACTGGTGGGTGTCCCTCCATACCTGATCTCTAGGTTTGTACAAGGGGTGGGGTCCCCCACCCCCAAGGGTATAGTGTGACTCTTCTGACTCACAGCTTCTCAGTTTCAGCCCCAGCCCTTCCCTTTCCATCTTCTTTCTGCTACCCCCACCTCCCCATTTAATCTTCCACCTTCTGGGAGGGTATGCTCAAGAGGAGAGATGATGCATGCTTGTGTGAGGAAAAGGCCCCTAGGTCTTGGAGACAGATGGGCTCCCTGCCCCTCCTTAGTTCCTACACTTGGGCCTTTGGGAACGGCCAGCATATTCTGGGGGAAATGGAGGGGCTGGTGTCAGAAGTGCTGGAAAGGTAGGTTGGGGCTAGATTGTCATAGGGGCCCCCCTGGTGGTGGCTGGCAAAGGGAGCCAGGGAGGTAGCCATCTGAGGGGAAAGGAGAAGTCATAATGGCATAATGGGAAAACTGCTGAGCTTGGAGTTAGCTCAGCATCTTGCCTCTTCAACTCCTTCCTCAGACCTCATCTCCCTAGTGATGCTAGATTCCTAGGACAAGGAGGGCAAGGGAGTGGCATCTCTGGCACTTGACCACTGAGGGTCTAGGATCCAATGTATAAGCTAGAAAGGGGCTTTGAAATCCCTTAGCTCATTCCCTTCATATTAGAGGAGAAGCCTGGGGCCCTGAAGGCTTAGCTGAGCCTGGGTCTGGAAGCCTCCACATAATATGTGGAAGTCCTTCTACTCTGTTCTATGTTACCAAATGCTGCTGTGTCAGCTCTCTATCAGCACCTAGTGCCCTACTATTCCAGAAACCTAGAATCTCAGAGCTGGAAGGAACCCCAGACCAGGGACTCCTGTCTATCCACCATCTATAATATAGCTGACAAGGGGGTGCCAATCCTCTGCTTGATTCCAAATCTGCTCGGGGACAGCTACCATCAGTAGGCAGCCAAAAGCCATCCCTCTTCACAGAGGGAGGTAGAAGCTACTTTACTATGCATTTACTATGAGAAAACAGTAATGCCTCAGACCTCAGAACCACTGAGCACCTACCTCCACTCCCCAGGACCCACTCCTCCCTTCATTAGCACTGGGCCCAGGAGGGACTTTGTTTGGAGTCAACAGCATGACATGGCATGGCATGAGATGGCATGACACAAGATGGCACAGCATGAGATGATGTTGTGGCATGAGAAGGCAAGATGGCAGCTCATATAATCTCGTCTTCATGAGAAGAGACTGGGCTTCCCAGTCAGGCCAAATATAGGGCTTTGTGTTCAGCCTAGGCGAGCACATTTTAGCAAAGGCACCAACAGCTAGAGTTTCCAAGAAAGGGCAAGAGGGATCAGTTGAAGGAACTGGAAGGGGTTTAGCTTAGAGAAAAGAAGGCTCCAGATGCTGTCTAGCTTGTCAATGCCCTTCCCTTGACACCCAGTACTGAGCACAATATGTGGCCGGATGGGCTTGATTGACCAGGGCACACGGAAGTTCAGTTCCAGAACACATGACTCATAGAGAGGTGGTAGTCAAGTCAAGTCAACAAACATTTATTAAGTGCCTACTCTTTGCCAAAAACTGAGCACCTTAGTCTGAGGCCCTAGTCTAGGGATACCAAGAAAGCCACTCCCCCCCACCAAAGAAAAACCAACCCAAATCCCAAGTTGCTAAAACCTCCACATCTTTTCCAGCCCAACTGCTTTCTTAACTATGTCTTTTAATGGTTTCCCCAGTTATCTGAAGGGCCATCTTGTGGAGGAGGGCAAGGTCAGAAGCCACAATGAGATGAAGGTTCAGAGAGGCAGCTTTAGGCCTGGTGTCAGGAGAAAAGCTTGCTAGCAGTGAGAGCTGCCCCAAAGTGGACCAAGCTGCCTCAGAATGGGCTGGCTTCTCCTTCCTCAGAGGCTGGGTGGCCCCTTGTTGGCAGAAAAGGTTCTTGATCAGGTCTACACTGGACCAGAAGGATATTGAGACCCATCCCTTCCAGCTCAAGGATTCCAAATTAGGTGAAAAAATGCATGCATGCATGCATGCATTGTATGTATATATCTCTCTGTAAAAAATATATACATTTATGTGTGTGTATACATATATATATTTACAGAGAGATACATACATACATACATACATACTTGAGTTTGTCATCAATTTTACTGATATAAAGGATGTATAGCACACAATTTCAAAACAATAATAAAATACACAGGACTCTTCACTGTAAATTCCATGTAGCCCACTGATTCTTACAGAATGCTGTTGTTGATTTTTGCCAAACTCTTGGATCCATAGGTAACCTATGGTTATTATTGTCATTAAATGTGATCTAGTGTTAAACTGCTTCTCACCCATGTACAAATTATATTCTTTAAAATGACACCTTTCAGCTTTAGCATGATTGACTTCAAAAGTGCTAACTCTTCACTAAAAAAAAAGAAAGAAAGAAAGAAACTGAGGGGCAGCTAGGTGGCGCAGTGGATAGAGCACCGGCCCTGGATTCAGGAGTACCTGAGTTCAAATCCAGCCTCAGACACTTAACACTTACTAGCTGTGTGACCCTGGGCAAGTCACTTAACCCCAATTGCCTCACTAAAAAAAAAAAGTGCTAACTCTTTTTTTAGCTTCCTTTAAAATTTAATTTTTGTTTTCAGTTCCAAATTCTCTCCCTCCCTCCAGCTCCTCCCCAACCCATCTATTATACATACAAAGTCATGAAGAACATTTCCACATTAGCCATTTTCCAAGAAAGAAAGAAAGGAAGGAAGGAAGGAAAAAATAGGTTTCAATTTGTATGTTGAGTTCATCAGTTCTCTATATGGAGGTGGAATTGTCTTGAATCATTGTATTGCTGAGAATAAATAAATCATTCAAAGTTGATCATCATACAATTTTGCCATTACTGTATACAATGTGATTCTGGTTCTGCTCACTTCCCTCTGCATCAGTTCATACAAGTCTTGCCAGATTTTTCTGAAACCATTCCCTTCATCATTTCTTACAGAATTTGTTATGTCTTTTTTTGAAAAAGCTAGCCTTATGAAAGAGAGCTATGGCTTCATCTAGAACCTTCTTTTTTGTGTTCTGCTTCATGTGTGGGAATGTTCTTTTTGGGGGTTTAAGTTCAGGATAAAATAATTTTTTTTAAAAGTCAGCTGTCCATACTAGAGACCTCCAGTTCTATGGACAGTCCTCATTTTCTGCTCTCCTATGTTTATGGAATGACCATTTCAGGTAGTGTTTGCTCATTTCAGAATTAAAAACAATTCAAAAGAAAGCCATCCCTGCTTCCAGGCATGCTTTGGACCACTAGGCCAGCATCCATTCAAAATTGCAGCTTATAAGCTCTGATTTTTTTTACAAGATAAACCATTAGATACAAATAAGGCATTTAATTAAATGTTTAAAATTTTAAAAATTTAATAATTGCTATGCTTGGCAAATAACCCTCCCCATCATCAAATACAGAGAAGTCTGCTTTCCCACAGATAACACATAACACAAAAGGAAGAAGAAACATGTAGGGAATATGTGTAGCTAGATAACACATATGGAGAGAGCAGACATATTACATGGAGAGGACACACACATGAGATTCAGAGGAGAAGGAAACAATGGTTTCTGGGAAAGAGAGCCATGAGGAGGAAGGGGCTTGGGAGTTAGGATGCTAAGAGGAAAAAGCCAGCAGCTGTTGGCCAAGCCCTGAGGCTTCTTGACGCTCTCAGGGTTGGGAGTCACAGAAGCCGTGGTGAACAGCTCGTACTCTGGGAAGTTAAGAGCCAAGAGAAATGGGCTATAGACCAGGCACATGGCTCCAGCTTTGGAGGGAAGCTGTGGGCCCAAGAGATGACAGTCCTGCTCTTCATCCAGGACCTGAATTCATTTGAAGTCATGGCTCTGTGAGTCACCCACCTCTTGGGTGTCGGGTTTATTTTGTGGAGGAAGGAACTTGCTCTTTGCTAACTGGATTCCAATACTGAGCTCTTATTTTTTTCCTTAGGGGAATGTTAATAAACTAGTTTTCTGGCCAACAGGAGACTTCCAGTTAGGCAGAAAATAAGCCAGAGTAATTATTGAGAAGACTTCAAGATGGAACCTGTCCTTTGGGATCCCAAAGCTTCAGGATCGGCACTAAGCTCTCACATGCCCTTTGGTGAGTCCTTATGGGGATGGAGTAAAGGTGCAACTCCTCTGCTGGCCATTCCAAACCCTCCACAAGCAGATGGCAGGCAAGCTCTCCAGACAAACTGAACTCCTTTTTTTCCTACCTTTGAGCCTTTGTTTATGTTCTTCTCTGTGCCTGGAGTCTTCATCCTCCACCTGTTGAGTCCCTAAGCATGCTTTAAAGTCTAACCTAAATGGTGCCTTCTACAAGAAGCCTTCCCTGCTTCCTTGATGTGTGTGTGTGTGTGTGGGGGGGCTTTCCTCCCACTTCTCTGAGGCAGTGTGGCATAATGGATAGTGTAATGATTGGAATGATACCACCTGCTGGAGAGCTACTGTAGGAAAGCTCCACCATGAGGAGAAGGCGTCTGAGGGCAAGCCATGCGGTTTTCCTTGGCGTCAGGAAGTGACGTTTGCTTGTGGGTACTGTCTATAAAAGAGGCGAGGCTTGCTCTCTCTTGGTCTCTTTCTGGAGGACCTCAGGGGGGAGAGGAGCTGGAGACATTGACTCCCTGAGATAGACAGCTGAATCTAGGCCTTTCTCTCTCTCTTCAACAAATTCTTATTCTCCTTAATAAATGCTTAAAAAAAAAAATAAATGCTTAAAAGTCTAACTCTTGTTAAAGCTTCTAATTTATTGGAGACCATTCATTAGATATTTTAGACAGACTAGCTAGAATTTTAACTCCTTACAATAGGGTGCTGTTCTTAAAGCAGGAAGTCTGAGTTCAAATCCTACCTTTGCCACATCCTGTCCATGTGAGCCTGGACCTTACCTCTCAGGGCTCTGCACAATTCTCTAAGACTCTACAAGTTGTGGAGAAGCTGCTGACCTGAATTGGTACAGGGAGTTTCTGGGCCTGAGAGTTCACCATGCCAATGAAATCCCAGACCTCATCCCTCTCCAAATGTAGTTATTATGCATCATTGTTCACGGTGGCATATTTTATCCTCCTCCTAGACTGGAGGCTCCCTGAAGGCAGGAATCTCTGGAGACCTCTCTTTCATGCAAACTCTGTTATATCTCTCCCCTATTACCCAACATAGGCCTCTGCATCTAGTAGGTGCATAATAACTGTTGAAATGAACTGACTTCAATCATAGACTGAGAGCTAGAAGGAGCCCCAGATACCTAGTCCTTCTAGAGAAAAGCTTCTTAAACTGTGGTTCTTGACCCCACATGGGGTCACATAACTGAATGTGGGGGGGGGGTCGCAAAAAATTTGGCAACAGTAAAAAGTTATGCATACTTATTTTATATACCTATATACCCGGGGTCACTAGTGGAAAAGGTTTAAGAAGTCCTTCTCTAGACTATCTCTCTGGGCTCACAGAGGAAGAAATGTTTGCACAGAAAGAGGCTAGCAAATGGTCAAAGCCAGAATTGGAATCCAGGTCACCTGACTCAGAGAGAGGCTCTTATGCTGCTTCTCTGAAGAAGACCTGCCTGAGGGGGAGAGGCTTCTCCTGGCAGCTTGAGCTTAAGTATTAAACATCTCCTGACTGGGGAACAAGTATTATAGATCAGGGGTTGACATGATGCACCCAGATTCAGACAAGATGGAGAGATGTGGGTGGATGATAATACAGATAGGTGGGTTCAAAGCTGGTTGAATAATTGTATATATGTAACCTATATCAGATTGATTGCTGTCTGGGGAGAGGGGAAGGGAGGGAGGGAGGGAGAAAATTTTGGAACTAGAAATCTTACAAAAATCAATGTTGAAAACCATCTTTACATGTAATTGAAATTTACATGTAATTGAAAAATACTATTAAGAGAAAGAAAAAGAAAAAAGTTGGCTGAATTATAGGACCCCAAAGTGGTCATCACTGGATTGATAGCAACTTGGAATGAAAATGTTCAGTGGAATGCCCCAGGAACCTGAGATGCTCAATATTTTTTATCAATGACTTGTATAAAGGCAAAGATGGCACATTTTTCTCATTTGCAGGTGACACCAACCAGGGAGGGACAGCTAACACAATGAATGACAATATCAGGATCCCCAAAGATCTGGCCAGATTAGAGTAATGGGGCTGGATGGAATCAGATGATGCTCCATAGGGATCAATGTTAAATCTTGGATTTATGCTTGGAGTTAGTGAGTTGCCTAGACCAGTGCAGGAGAGGGGAGGCATCTGGCTAGACAACTATGTGAAAATGATGGTGGAGGAGTGGGGAGGTGTAGAGTTTGTGTGCTCTGGGAGATTGCAAGAGCCATGTGGGTCACCTGTGTGATGTGGAGGCCAGATGGGTTAGTGGCATCTCAGGCTGCATTAAGAGAAGGGGGCCTCGTGTGTAGCCCTAGGGATGTGGTTGCCCTGCTGTCCTCTGCCCTGGTCAGACTGCCACACTCACATGGAGCAGCCTGGGGCACCACATTTTAGGAAAGACATTGAAATAGCTGGAAAAGAGTGATGGAGATGCTGGGGGTGAGGGCGGACGTGCGTTTGGAAATGATGGCATCTGAGGGTTTCTTGAAGGAAATGGGTGTGTTCAACCTAGAGAAGACTCACAGGGGATGTCACATGGAAGGGAATTAGGCTGGTGCTGTTTGGCCCCAAAGGTGGAGCCAGGAACAGCAATGGTGGGCGTGGAGGGAGTGGCAGAGGTGAGGCTGCATGGCAGGACAAACTTCCCAACAACTCAACCAAAGCTGTCCCAAAGTGCAAAGGGCTGTCTAGGGAGCTAGTGAGTTCTCTGTGACTGGAGTCTTTCAAAGGGCTGTCTCCCATTTCTGGGAGTGCTATGGAAGGGATTCCAGTGTGGATGGAGACAGAGAGGTAGAGATGGTGGGAAAAGCACTGGCTCTGGAGTGAGAGGACCCTGGATTCAAATCCCCATCCTCCCAACATTTAGTATCTGTGTGACCTTGAACAGGTCATTTAGTCTCCACGGGACTCAGTTTCCTTATCTGTCAAAAGACTAGGTTGGACTAGTTGGTCCCTAGATCTCAGATCTTGGGACCTCTGAAGTCCCTTTCAGTTCCAAGACCCTGTGAAGCCCCTTTTCCCTGGGATGTTCCAATGGGGCCTTGGTGGGTAGGGCTTCTCTTGGCTCCTCCAATCACCCATTTGCTTACTTAGCTCCTGGCCTTTCCTCAGGCCTGACACTTCCTGTCTCCCTGCTGCCCTTCCATTCTCCCCTGACTTTTCTATCCTGACATAGACATTGAAAGAGACAGACTTCATCCTCTCCCACTGCTGACTTTGCCTCTGTGAAATCTGGGGGAGTTAGATGCTGGCCTTCCGAGCTGGTGGGACAGATGGGAAGATTCAGGACGACCCTCTAGGAAGGGCCTTGCACAAATATTGCTAGCTACGGACAGTCTGACAGAAGGGAGTCCTGGCGCAGTGTGGGTTGGACTCACTCAACCTCTGCGCTCCCTTCTAGCTCTGAGAGGATGTGGCTCAAGTTACTGAGAGAACCAGGGTGCCAGCCAGCAGTGACGTGAGCCACTGTGGAGCTCTGACAATCGGAGTCAGGCCTCCCTCTCACTTGAGTGCCATCTGCTGGTGATATCCTCTTCCTTCAAGGCTCATTGCCAGGGCCCTTTTCTTCAGAAAGCTGCCCGGCCCACCCCATCAGACAGTCAGCTCTTTGAGGGTAGGAGCTGGTGCCACTTGTCATCTTGTCATCTATGGACTCACAGTGCTCAGCAGTGTCTGTTACACATAATGAGGGGGCAAGAAATATCTGTAGCTTTGACTAGAGCCAGTGTGGGGTGGCCTGGATGGTCCTGCCTGGTGAGAGGAGGAAACTCGAGTGAGCCCCTGAACTCCTGGTATGGGTGGGAAACAATGGGTCTTAGAAAGGAGAAGAAAGGCCAAGGACAGCAGGTGCTCCACACTCAGCCTCTGTGCTGTGGGCTGGTGCCTTGAGAGGGGCCATGGAAAGTGGAGTGAATGAGTGTGTGTGTGTATTTTGGGGGGGGCACCTTTTGAGCGCTTCCTTTGCCCTAGAGGGACCTTTCCAGGCTCCTGTGACCTGGCCGCCAGCTCAGCTTCCTAGAGACCTGCCTTCCAGGGATCCTTCCTTGTGCTGCTGCCTGGACCCCCAGGGATTTCCAGGGCCCGTCACAAGATCTCCAGCTCCTGGGTCTCTGAGATCCCATATCGGGCCTTGTGCTCATCAAACAGCTTCCGCAGGGCCTTGATGTACAGGGTGTGGTATTTGTCCACCATCTCCTTGCTCGGGTTCTCAATCTTGGGGATCGGTAGGGGCTCCCCAACTGCTCAGGAAGTTGGAAAAAGAGCCAAGCAAAGCAAGTGTTAGGCTCCTGCTGAAGCCACTGTTCCTCAGCCCCAAAGAGCTGCCCAGAAGGGTCACAAGCCCAAGAAGGGGGTGGGGAGGAGAAGGAAGGGAGGGGCCCTGGGCAGACTCATTTGAGCCAGGGGACAGAATGGGGAGTGTGGGGGGGTGCTGAGTCAAGCCCTGAGGGGCTGGAAGAAAACTCACCAACAGCAGTGATGGGAACATTGAAAGGCAAAAAGCCCCAGGAGTCCCTGGTGAGGCCCCGACCATGGAACGTACAGAAGTTGAGGCCCAGGATGCACTTGGCTATCCTCTGGAAAGAGTTCTGGAAAAACCCCAGCCAGGTGCTCTCAGGGAAGACCTCTTGTTTGTGAGCGTCATTTTCTCCGAAGGAATAGCAAGGGACCAGGGACGCCCTAGCGAGAGGATGCTGGTGAGTGTGGGTGGCTGCGTGAGCCCACGATGGAAACTCCTCCAACGAAGCACCCAACCGTTTGCCAAACAGGACCCCAAGCATTCAAGCCCTTCCTCCCTAGCCCCTATTCCCCTGATCCCAGGCCCAGGAGCACATGCCCCTTCTAGGACAAAGTGCAAATTCTCACTGCCCCATCTGTAATCAGGGATAGAGAGCTGGAACGTACCCTGGAGGCTCAAAGAGGGGAAGAGACTGGCTCAAGGTCACACACACAAAAGTGGCCAGGACCTCGGACTTCCCTTTCTTTCTGCCAAGCCATGGCTCTCACTTCCTTTAAAGACCTCCTCCCTCCCCCAGTGTCTCTCCTTTACTATATCTGGGGCATGACAAGGGGAATCATCATCATAAGGGCTCAAGTGAGTTCTTTTCCCCTCAGGAACATGTGATTTACCAATTGCTCTGTCATTCCAGGAGGGAGCAGGCTTTGTGACTTCTGACTATGGGGCCAAGATGTTCTCATTCATTTCTATTCCCTGAAGCAAGGAGCCCAGAATGCTGTACCTAGTAGTTATCCAATCAGTGCTTAAAAAAACAGAACTTTTTTTTGGGGGGGGGCAGGGTGGGAGGGGGGTAAGTGACTTGCCCAGGGTGCAGCGAGTGTCAAGTGTCTGAGGGCAGATTTGAACTCAGGTCCTCCTGAATCCGGGGCCACTGCTTTATCCACTGCACCACCTAGCTGCCCCCCCAAAACAGAACTTTTGATATGCATGTGTGTGTGTGTGTGTGTGAATCTGAATGTGTATGCAGTTCTGATTTAGTTGGATCTGAAGCCAGAAGCCCTGGGTACAGCTCCTAGTTCTACCACTTAATAGCTCTGTGAATGCCTTGTCCCTCAGTTTCCTCATCTGTAAAAAAGAGGATAATAATTGCTCCATCTACCTTCAGTGTATACATATACATTATACATACACATGGCAGACATGCACATTACACATACACATGCAGATTGGCGTCTTTTGGTGTTAGGGCACTCAGGATTACACAGCCAGTATGTGTTGGGAAGGTGAGCCTGACCTTGGATCTTCCTGACTCACAACCCCACTCTCTAGATACACAGATGATAACAGACATATTTCTGTGAATACTCTCATCCACGATTTTATGTGACTGTGTCAAGATTATGGCCCATCTGCCCATTTGGGGCACATCCCACTCTCCCATAGGAAAAGGAGAGAAGACGGTTATCTCTGCCTCCACATCAGTCAATGTGGCTAGAGAGCTGGAATACTAACCAGCATTTGGCAAGTGATTCACAAGTTAGAGATACAGGGGCAGGTTTCCAGTGGCAACAGGTCAATTCAGTGAAATTCAACAAACATTTTTCAAATGCCCACTGTGTGCAAGGGTTACCAGGCCACTGCCCAGGGACCTGGGTCTCTGTTCTCCTCTCACCTAAGGAAGGTGCCCCTAGACCACCTGGGGCAGAGGAGCAAATGTTGCCTAAGAGACCTGATTTCAGAGGGAAAGAGCCTTAGTGTGTGCTAAACTGGTGATGTTTTTCTTGGCAAAGAGGAAACGCTTGGCAAATGTCCTGACCTCTCTGGGCTTCCAGTTTCTCCTCCACTCTGTCCCTCATTTTTCTGCAACCTTCAATGGCACTCCTGTTGGAGAGCCTTGAACCTGGCAGCTGGCCTCTCTTACAAAGGTGAGCAGACATTTGGGAGCCCTGGGTTTGGTCAACAGAACAATCTCACCCTCATCTACTTACATGTGGTATGTGAGGTGAGCTGGGTTATTCTTACATGTGCTGGGGCCTTGGTTAGTTACATCATCTTCTTCATCAATAAGATGATCTGGAGAGTCCCTTCCAACTCTCTATGGTCCAATTAACATGTTTGCCTGGGAACTTGCCCACCACAGCTTCCTCATGGCCAACAACTGGCTGCCTCTCTGGATAGCTGCTACAGGGACCCTGGCTCTCAACCCAGTCTGAACGACCCATCTATGCTAAAGGTGATTGATTCTAGGGAGCTCTTGGGGAAACTGGTAGTCCGGGACTAGGGACCCACCCTGTGTGGAAGGCCAGCCGCACGAAGCCTTTGCGATTTTTCAGGATGATGTTGTTACTTCCAGGGTGGCTCAGGAGGGCTTCAGCTGCTCCCCCCACCACCACCACCACAGCATTGCCTGAGCCCATCTCTGTTAGCAAGTACTTCATGGCGGAGTGACTCACTGGGCATATGCCTAAGGAAGTAAGGGTACACGGTAGAACTGGGAGACCTGGTACATAGGGAAAGCATGCTCCCTGAACCTGTTCCCCTCCTTCTCCAGTTCTCCACCCCTTATTTCTTTTCCCAACTAGGCCCTCTCTGCCTCCATAACCTTGGCCAGTTCCCATTCAGTAAGTGGGTTATGGGGCAGGGTTGGGGGGAGGATCCAGCAGAGACCCCCCTCAAAGGTGGAGGCAACACTGATGGATCCTTAGCTCATACTGCCTCTGAGTTCCCAATTCCACACCACCACTGTTTCTTTTTTTTCTGTTGTTTTTTTTTTGTGAGGCAGTTGGGGTTAAGTGACTTGCCCAGGGTCACACAGCTAGCAAGTGTCAAGTGTTTGAGGTCAGATTTGAACTCAGGTCCTCCTGAATCCAGGGCCAGTGCTTTATCCACTGTGCCACCTAGCTGCCCCACACCACCACTCTTTTTTTTTTTTTCTTAGTGAGGCAATTGGGGTTAAGTGACTTGCCCAGGGTCACACAGCTAGTAAGTGTTAAGTGTCTGAGGCCGGATTTGAACTCAGGTACTCCTGACTCCAGGGCCGGTGCTTTATCCACTGCGCCACCTAGCTGCCCCACACCACCACTCTTGATGTAAGTCCTTCCTCCTGCCCCAGGTCCTGGGGGACAGGCCTGCTCCCTTCAGCCTAGGAGCCAGAGCCCTTTCTGAACCAGCCCAGGCCTGCTGGGTGATATTGGGGGCAGGCCAGTCTTGAATAAGGCATAGCAAGTATTGGCCTGTCCAAAGGTGCCGTCACTCAGGCCCTGACCTCCTTTTCTTCAAGGACAATTCAGTACTAACACAGAGAAAGAAGGAGAGGCCAGGGAACTAAGAGGACAGTGTGGTCCAGGGCCCCAGTGTAAGCAAGGGAGAGATTCCAACGTCACTGCTGGCAGGCCTGAGCCTGGCCACGGGCCACAGCCTGGCTAGACTGTAAGTGACACCCAACAGAAAGCTCATGCGTAGTCGCTCCTTCTTGCCCCACTGCCACCTCCCAACTTGGCCTTCTTATCTGCTGGTTTCACCAGTGACCATAGACCACAGAGACCTATTCCTAGGTCCCAGGCACTCCAGGAGATCTGTGCACCTGAACCATGCTGCCTCCAAGGAGGAGCAGGAAAGCACCCCAGGGTGCCAGTACACCCAGCTAGCCTAGCTCCAAGGACCTAGACCTTCTCCCCTGGGCTGATTGATGCTATCGGTACAGGAGGGAGTAGGGACATTTGCCACCCCATCCATCCCCCCATGGCCCTTGTTTTCTCTCTGGTGGGAAAGTCTCCCTCCTACCCCTATTCCTTTGTCTCTAAGACAAGGGCTGAGCTAGATTGTTCTAGCTGCTCTGATGGACAGGGGTGCGGTCAGGGAAGTCCCAGACTCACTCACTCACCTTTTGCCATCACATACTCCCGGACAAGTGGGATCCAGAAAATCCCTTCCAAGGTGGCAAGAGAGGGGGTGATCCCAGGAAAAAGCTGCGAAAAGCCAGTGGAATCTGTGCCAAAGTTGCAAAAGACCCCATAGGAGAGGATCCCATGGGGGTGGACAGCAATGATGTAGTTGTGACTCGGGGAGAGCTCACAAGTCTTCACCAGCTGCTGGGAGAGAGAGAAGGGCAGGAAGTCAAGAAGGGCCTGGCTGGGGGTCAGGGAGAAGACAAAGCTGTCTTTCTCTTGGGCAGCTTCATGTCCTCAGCCTCGGGTCGTCCAAGGTTCCTCACTCCCATGTGCCCCACAGAGCTGGTCAGTTCCCCAATCTTAGCATTTCTTTGTCCCATCTGTCTGCTTCTCTACATTCACCAAGCTGTTGTCCTAGACCAGGCCCCACCCCTTCTACCCTTAAAGTGGTCTCTCTGCTTCAGCCCCAGGTCTCTGCCTATTCTAATCCATCGCACACTCAATTGTCAAAGGGGATTTCCTAATGTGTACATCTGACAATGCCATGTCCCTACTCAGATAACTCCCCTGGCTTCCTATAAACTCCAGGATTTGATGGAAAATCCTCACTTGGGTATTGAAAGCCCTTTTCAACCTGGGCCCTGCCAGCAGTTCCTTCTAGGCTCCATATACTTTACTACCTTCTACAGGCTCTGTGGTCTAGCCATATGGCCACACTCATTGTGCCCCCATCTCCCCTCTCCATGCTTTTACACTGGTACCCCTGTACCTGCCATCACTTCTACCCATTAGGATCCTTGGCTTCCATCAAAACTGAGCTCCTCCTGAAAGGCCTTGAGAACAGCTGCTTGTGCTGCCCCCTCCTCCCAGGTGACCTTCCATCTATTCCCATCTATGGATCCTGCATGGATCTATTTATGGAAACCTTGACACCCCCCCAGTAGAATACAAGTTCCTTGAGAATAGGGACTGTTTTAGCACTCAGCATGTCGCTGGCCATATAGTAAGTGCTTAATAAATGCTTACTGATGGATGGATGGATCCCATTGAATATGAGTTACATCCTTTCCCTCTCTTGTCTTCAGTTTCTTCCTCTGTAACATGAGGGAGCTGAACTAGATGAGTCCTAAGGTCCCTTCCAGCTCAGAACCCTATGATCATATGATGATGTAAGCAGAGAAAAGTACCCATCCCCTAAACATGTCTTCCCTGATGCCTCTGCAGTGTAGAGAGGCTGCCATCTATCCATCCATCTACCCATCCATCCATCCATCCATCCATCCATCCATCCATCCATCCATCCATCCATCCATCCAAGCTTCTTTGGGACTCTACCTCAAAGTGTTGACTACGAAACCTTTGTAAACTGTGGGGGCTGGAAAGCTGAAGTCAAAAACCATGGCCTAGTAGCAAGAATTGAAGGGATCTGAGGGAAGCAGCTCTGTGTGTCTTTGCATTCATATGTGTATATATGCAGGTAGAGTCTATGTGTGTGTGTGTGGGGGGGGGGGTGCTCACCTTAACAGGAAAGTAATCTCGGAAATACTTCCAAAGGGTCCAGTTCCTCACCCAGTTTGAGCGCCTGCCGCCTGCAGAGAAAGAGGAAACTGGCCCATTAGGTCTTTCTGCTCTCTTTCTCTGGATGGGGAGACGGCTTTCTGACCTTCCATGTCCCAATAGAAGATTGGCCTTCTCAGGGGTTTCTTTTTCCATCCTGATGCTTCTGAGGCATAGCATACTCCCTCCCCTCACACCCCTTCTTGGGCCCAGGGAAAGGAAGTGGGAAAGAGCCCTAGATCTTGAAGTCACACCTTTCAGCTCCTCTCTGAACCTCAGTTCCCCCTTTGTAAAATAGGACTACCAATTTTTGCTTTGCCCGCCTCACAAGCTGAGGCAAACAGAGTATTCTTCCCAGCCCACTACCTCTACCTGGGAGCTGGGGTGTGTCCTTGAAGTTCTGGAGTTGTCTCCCACTCAGTCACATGGGCAGTGTGCTTTTTTATTCTTGGTATTTCTTGGGTCCCCTTCCCCTTCCCCTTCCCACTTACCTCGACTGTGAGTTTTCCAGTCATACATGAGCCAGCCTAAGGTGAGCACAGACAGCATCCAGTAGTTAGTGAATAGCAGGACAGGCACAAGAATGATGGGGATCGCTCCTGAGGAAGTACCAAGGGTTGGTCCATCACCCACAGTAAAGTCCAAGGCCTTAGAATTGAATCCCCTCTTCAACTACAGACTGCGCATAGCAGTTTCCTCTGTCAAATGAGGCAGTTGGACTAGATGACTTTTGAGGTCATCTTGTCCAAGACTCTCACTTAAGTCCCCTTCCCTGCTTTTGCAAAATGAGAGCTTTGAATTAGATTGGGAGGTAGACCTGTTGGGCAGTCTTGGGAAGCCAGAAAAAACCAAACAGGAAGAGAAGGAAAGAGAAATTGTATTCAAAATAATTGCAGATAGTATAAAATACTCAGGAGTCTACCTGTCAATATACACACAAGAACCATATGGTAAGTATTATAAAAGACCCTCCACACAAAATAATTAGAGAAATATTACTTGTTCATGGGTAGGGAGAGCCAGTATTATAAACGATGACAGTACTATCAAAATTAATTTACTTATTTAGTGTCATACCAATCAAACTACCAAATATTAGGCAGCTAGGTGGTGCTAGGCCTGCAGTCAGGAAGACCTTAGTTCAAATTTGGCCTCAAACATTTACCTGCTGTGTGACCCTGGGCAAGTCACTTAAGCTCGTTTGTTTCAATTTCTTCATCAGTAAAATAGAGTTAATAATAGTACCTCCCTCCCAGGGTTGTTGTAAGGATCAAATGAGATAACAATTGTAAAGTACTTACCCGCCTGGAACATAGTAAACACTACATAAATGCTAACTGTTGATTACTTAAAAGAACTAGGAAAAAGTTCATCTGGAGGAACAAAAGGTCAAGCCTATGAAGGGAATCAATGAAAAAAAAAGCGAAGGAAAGGCAGCCTAGCAGTTCCAGATCTCAAACTGTATTACAAAGTAGTAATCATCAAAACAAGCTGGTACTGGCCAAGAAGGGTGGATCAATGGAATAGATTAGGTACATAATATATAAAAGCAAATGAACACAGAAGCACAGAAGTTTAAAAAATCCAAAGTGGGGACAAAAAAAAAATCACTATTTGACAAAAACTGCTAGGAAAAATAGAAAGTAGTCTGGCAGAAAGTAAGCGTAGACAGAGCAACATCTCACACTGTTTACCAAAATAAGCTCAAAATAGGTACATGATTTAGACATAAAGGGTGAGATTATAAGCAAAGCATTTGAACATGGAAGAAATTACCTGTCAGATCTATGAATAGGGTAAGAGTTCATGACCAAGTAAGAAATAGAGAGGTTCACAGAAGGTAAAATGGATAATTTTGATTATATCGAAATAAAAAGGTTTTGTACAAACAAAACCAATGCAACTAAAATTAGAAGAAGAGCAAGAAACTGGGGGGAAAAATCTTTCCAGCAAGTTTCTCTGATAAAATTCTCATTCCTAAAATGTATGAGGAACTAACTCAAATTTACAAGAATAAGAGCCATTCCTCAATGGATAAATTATCAAAGGATATGAATAGATCGTTTTAGGAGGAAGAAATCAAAGTCATCAACAGTCATATAAAAATGCTCTAAGTCACTAATTAGAAAAATGCAAATTAAAACAACTTTGAGTTACCACCTCACACACCTATCACATTGGCTAAGATGATGGAAAAAGAAAATGACAAATAGTGGGGGGAAACATGGGAAAATGAGCTCACCAAGGCTGTTGGTAAAGCTGTGAATTAGTCCAACCATTCTGGAAAGCAATTTCAAATTATTCTCCAAAAGCTATCAAACTGTACATATCCTTTGACCCAGAAATAATGTTACTAGGTTTATATCCTAAAGATATCTAAAAAAGAGAAAAACGATCCATGTATACAAAAATATTTATAGCAGCTTTTTTTTTTTTGTAGTGGTGGTAAAGAATTGGAAACTGAGGGAATATTCCATCAACTGGGGAATGGCTGAAGAAGTTTTGGTATATGAATGTTATGGAACACTACTGTGTTATAACAAATGATGAAGGGGATGGTTTCAGAAAAAGCTGGGAAAATTTGTATGTGAACTGATACAAAGCGAAGAGAGCAGAACGGGGAAAATAAATTGTATGATAATGGCAATATCGTAAAGATAATGCTAGAAAACTTAGGGACTCTGATCAATACGATGACCCACCATCATTCCAAAGGACTCATAATGAAACATGCCATTTACCTCCAGACAGAATTGGTGGACTCAGAGTGTCACTGAAGCATATTTTTCCCTTTCTTTTTCTTTTTCTTGGGGTGGTGGTGGTGGTGGGAAACACAACTAATGCAGAAATTTGTTTTTCGTGCTTTCAAACTTGCAGTGAGTTTTGTACTTCTTGCCATCGCAAGCGTGAGGTAGGGAGAGGGGAAAGGAGAGGACTTGGAACAGAAAATCAAATCAAATCGAATTTTTCAAAAAGAAGAGAAAAGACCCTTGGGATCTAACTTGGTTTTGAGAAATGTGGAGAATCTGGTAAAGAGATGGCTAGATACGGAGGCACTAAGTCCCTTAACCCCTCAGGGCCCCAGGTATTCATTCATCCAAGCCTACACATTAAAGAGGAGGTGCGGAGGTGTTGACAGGACCCACAAGGAGAGTTTCACATGAAATTGTTGCTCTGGAGCAAAGGAAGGAAAGGCTCTCTCTGAAGACAGAATCTTTAGAAGGGCTGGAAGGTGGCTCTAGGAGAAGGTGCTTGGCTTTACAACCTGCAAATCCAAGAGGAGGTAAAGGAGGCAGTGTCCCAAAGAATGAAAGTGGTTAAAGAAATGTTTGGTACTATCTTCCTCTAGGGAGGAGGAAATAGAGGAACTGCATCCCAGCCTTTGGGCCCTGGAAGGGTCCTCAGGAGGTATCTTCCTACCTCCAACAACCCCTACATCCCAAAGTGTCCATCTGCTAGAGGACCCCCCTCCATAGAAGGGAAAGCCTCCACCCCCTGCATCTGCCCCAGGCAGCTTTGGGAAAACTCTCTGGGTGGTCCTTTGCATCAGCTACATCTATTGTTATTCCTTCTATCTGCTCTCAGGTGACTTCCTCTGACACTTGAACACATAGCTCGTGTGCCCCTTCTATCTCTCTCTCTCTCTCTCTCTCTCTCTCTCTCTCTCTCTCTGGTGGGGCAATGAGGGTTAAGTGACTTGCCCAGGGTCTAGTGTCTCAGGTCGAATTTGAACTCAGGTCCTCCTGAATCCAGGGCCGGTGCTTTATCCACTGGGCCACCTAGCTGCCCCCTCATGTGCCCCTTCTCACCTCAGTCTTTTCTTCTCCACCCCCTACCCCCACCCCAGAGTAGCTGATCCTCAGGAAGTTTGGTTTTGTGAGTAGCGGGGGCTGACACATCTCTATGAGGAAGCCCTGACAAACCTGGCTTGGCCTCTGAAAACAAGGTAGCCTTCCAAAGACAAGGCCCCATTCCCAAGGCAAAGAGGAAAGACAGACAGTCATATTGCGGATGCTCACGGGTCAGACAATCACTTGGAAACACCCCACGCAATAACTGTTGCTCAGCCTTTGTTATCAAAGGTGACACCTCACACATGGCTGAATAAGACTGAAGCCAGGCAGTTGCACAGAGTTGTCAGCCTCACTCTCTTCCAAAGTCATCCAAGTCCAATGGCAAGACAAAGTCAAGACGATTGGTGATGCATTGGCATGGCCAATGTCTGACCAAGCTCTAGGCTCCATAGCAACTGCTTCAGCCACCTTCACGACCACTGGGAAAGATTGTTCTCATCCTCCCGGTCTGCTGCAGGAAGTCTTCACGTGCTTGGAGTAGACATCTCCCTAACTCACTGATGGCTTTGAGGTCTCTCAGTTACCCTCGACCTGGTTTAGCCCATTTGCTGAAATGATTTTTATCAGGGTGTGGTTGCAGTGTGAGCCACAGCGTCTTGCAGCCACAGGTGAGAGTTGGGGGATATCGGCCACAGGCAATCAATTATCCCATGAAAGAGTGGGCTGAGATGATGTAAACTGATCAGCAATCTTGGGCAAGGCTTTCCAACCCACAGATACACAGCCTTTTAAGTCATATTATGCAAGACCCTGCTTCTTCTTCTTCCAGATGAAAATGTGAAAAGAATTTGTGAAGACAAAGGCGTCACAGGGCAAAAAGAGGCATAAAAGAAACCCAGATGTTCCAACGCCCCACTCGGGTGGTAGCTCCGATTCTTCCCTCCATTTTCCTAGAGATCTCTGCCTGGATTTCACATTCTACCTTGTATTATTCTGATTTGTGGATGCATCATATTCTCACTGTTGGATTGGAAGCTCCCTCAAGGCGAGGGCTCTCGATTTCATTGACATAGAACAGTGGGATGATCACTGCGTTTGGAGTCCCAAGATTTGAGTCTGAGTCCTGACTCCATTTTTTCCTAGCTGTGTGACTCTGGGCAAGTCACTTAATGTCTCTGATCTTATGAGGAAATGTCAGTTTCCTCCCCAGCAAAATGGGGATAAAAATCCTCATCCCACTGAATTCACAGGGTTGGGGTGAGAACAGTGCTCAGGAACTCTAAAGGTCAGAAACAATGAATTTCCTGTGACTGAGGTGAATTTGAGTTTGAGCTCAGTAAGAGCAGCAATTCTCTTGGCCTCCGAGGACCCAAGGTGTGCTCGAGACATGGCAGAGGATGAGGAAGGGTGAGGGATGGCCAAAGGCACTACTACAGCTTTTTGAGACCACCCTCATTAAGGAGGGAAATCAGGAGCAGGACTTCTGTGCTGGAATTCAGTCCAACTTCAGAAACATGTACCAGGCACTGCGCTAAGCACTGGAAGGGGCTCAGAGGTCATTTACTTCAATCTCTTCATTTTTTCAAAGTTGGAAATCGAGGCCCAGAGAGAAGAGGAAGGACCTTGACCAAAATCCCAAAGCAAGTATACGGCAGGGCCAGGATTCGAATCCTGGCCCTGTGGCTCAAAGCCTACAGCTCCCTATTCTGCAAGGAGCTGGACTGGGGGTATGAGGTGAAGCTCCATGGTCATGGAAGCATGACTGAGTAGGTCTTTTCCCGATTTCATGACTAGAAAAATCCCGACTCAAATTGTCAGTGAGTGGGCCCTGTCTCCTCTCTAGAGAGGAAGCCCTAGATTGCAGGGAAGAGCTCTAAGGGAATAATGGACAGGGAAGGGGGGCCCAAAGTAGCCTTGACCCGAGAAGGGGCTTCTCGCATGTCCTGCAAAACCAAGCAGGGGGCAACAGGGTGCAAAGGGGGCTGGATCTAGACTTCCAGAACCTGGGTTCAAATCCCTCTTTGTAACTTACTGGTTAGTTGTGGCAGTCGGGGCAGCTAGGTGGCACAGTGGATAGAGCACCGGCCCTGGATTCAGGAGTACTTGTGTTCAAATCCGGCCTCAGACACTTGACACTTACTAGCTGTGTGACCCTGGGCAAGTCACTTAACCCTCATTGCCCCAGAAAAAAAATCAGTTATCAGTAACTTACTGGCTCTGTGAGCACAGCCAAGTTCCTTCCCCTCTCGGGGCCTCAGTTTCCTCCTCTGTAAAATGCATGGATATCCTCGAGGGCCCTTTTCAGCTCTAGCTCTGGGAGCTGCTGAGCTCCCACCAGGACAGTGGCTAGATTAGCAGCACGGTGACTAGCACACAGTAGGCACTTAAATTCTCATCGAATGATTGATGGACAATGACTCCTCCCTCTCTGAGAATGGCCTCCAAAGCCTTTGCATGAAGACCTCTGGTGACAGGAGGCTCACCACCTTCTGAGGCCCTGATTGTAAGCAAAGACCAGCTGCAAATGTCACCCTCTAATTTTAGTTCTGCCTTCTGGGGCTCAGTGATTCCATTCAATGGAGCAAGCATTTCTGTGTAAATCACTGGGGACTCAGGATGTCCTGCTGTGGATGTGTGCATGTGTGCGCGCACGCGTGGATGTGTGTGTGTGTATGTGTGTGTGTGAGCATGAGCATGAGCATGAGCATGTGTGAGTGTGTCTGTGTCCATGTCTCTATGTGTGTGCGAGTGTGTCTGTGTACATGCCTTTGTGAGTATGTGCGTGGTTGTGTGTGTACATGTCTGTGTGTGTGGTATGTGTGTGCACCTTTCTGTGTGTGTGTCTGATGCTACATGTACAAAGACAAGCATTAGGGAGACAGATACAAAACAGAAGCCCCTCCCACCGACTATGCCTCTGGAGAAGTCTGGGGGTGGGGTCCGATGGGGAATGAGATGGCTTTCCTGAGAGTCCTCATTCAATGGAGTCTTGGGGAGGAGCCCTTCCAACGCCAGAGACAGCCATGTTCTTCCAGGTTAGCTCCTTCTCCCAGCCTTCTATGGCTTGATTGGAAGCCCTTCAGCAGCCTAGTCACTCTCCTCTCTAACATGTGGGGCCTGGAATCAAAGATGTCTCCAGATGGGGCAGAGGATGACGCTAGAGCTGCTCATTCGACAGCAGAGTTTGGGCTTCATTGAAGGAAGACAAATGAACTGAGCTTCTGGGGGTGATTACTAATGTCTAGTCCAGAGACCACCCAACAGGAAAGGCCAAAGCTTCTCAGCTCAGAGACTGGCTCTATTACTGACCTCCTGGGGACCTAGCAAGGCCTGGCAAGTGGGAGGGCATCTCTTCTTCCTCTCCTGGGTCCTGGCTCTGTGGACCCTTCTGGGAGCAATGTGAGTGTTGGGGCAAGGAAAAGAGAAGAATCTGCTTAGGTAGGAGCAACCTTCTGGGGAGAACAGGGAGAACATCTGACCATACCAAATCATCTCCCAAGTCCCTTGGGCAGCCATGTGTAAGCATTCAAATTATGCTCAAAGACTTTGAGCTGAGTTCTCTTCTGGGTGCCGCCTCCCAGAATTGGACTGAGAGATGCTTTTGGTAAGCCTTACAGTGCTGCTATAGTGGTGTGAATCCCGCTGCATTCTTTCTGGGTCCCAACTGTAAGATGAGGGAAAGGGGAAGAGGCACTTGGTCTCTATAGTCTCCAAAGGTCTTTATCAATTTTTGATCCACTGTTCTTTGAATCTAGTGATCCTGGGTTTTGCCTGCCCTTGGTGATAGAAAAAGAAGCCTGTGGGGTGGTTGGCTAGCAGCCCCCAGTCTTCTGATTCCAGGGCTGCTGGGTGGTGCTACAATGCATAGAGCACCAGTTCTGGAGTCAGGAAGACTCATCTTCCTGAGTTCAAATCTGGCCTCAGATACTGACTAGCTGGGTGGCCCTGGGCAAGTCACTTCACCCTGTTTGCCTCAGTTTCCTCATCTGTTGAATGAGCTGGAGAAGGAAATGGCTAACCACTCTAGTATCTCTGCTAAGAAAACCCCAAACGGGGTCATGGAGAGTCAGACACTTCCTAGCTGTGTGAGCCTGGGCAAGTCACTTCACCCTGTTTGCCTCAGTTTCCTCATCTGTCAAATGAGCTGGAGAAGGAAATAGTCAACCACTCCAGAAACCCCAAACGGGGTCACAGAGAGTCAGACATCACTGAAAAACAACTGAACAACAACTTCTGACTCGAACCACAGCACTCTGCACTGCTCCAAGTGCCTGTATCTGCCCCCTCTCCCTATTCCCATGGCCATGGCCTCAACTCAGGTTCCCACAGCTGGCCAAAGACTGAGCAGAAACAATCCAAGCAGACATTTCCGAAGAGCTGCCATGTTCCCCTTAGATGTTCTCTCTCCCCAACTGAGCATCCTCAGTTCCTTCAATAGATCGTCATCTGGATGGTCTGGGCTCTCCTGGTCATGCTTCCTGGTCTCCCATCGGGGTCCCTCTCCTCTGGCTCCTGACACTGCCCTTTGGTGGACAAGTGATGTGTCTCGGTGAGGCAGGTGAGCCTCCATCCTCTCCCTGCGGGCCCACTTACCTAACACCACATAGAGGGGGATCCAGTGGAGAACCGAAAGGGTCTGAAGGACGGACTGGAAATCCAGTGTGAAGCCGAAAGTCATGGTGCCCCAGCTGTGGCAGGGAGCCCACACAGAAGCCCCAAGCCCAACAAGCTCAGTTAAGCCCTTTTAGCTTCCTGCTAATTCCAACCTTCAGCCTTTCCTCTAGCCCTTCTCTGAGCACAGCCACACCCCAGCCTCCTACACAGAGGGCCGGTCTGTCTCCACCTCTTGCCTCTGCCTCGGCAGGACCCTGGCCAGCTCTCTTACCATTTCTCCTTTCCCCTGATTTGTGTCTCTGTCTTCGTCCCTCCCTTTTCCTCTCTCCCTGCCTCCTTTCCTCCACCCCTCTCTTCCTCTCTCTCTCTCCCCTTCCTCTTCTTTCTTTCTCTGTCTTTTTGTCTGTCTCCCCCTCTGCCCTCTCCCTCCCCCCTTTCTCCTTCTCTCTCCCTTTCCCTCCCCTCTCTCTTCTCTTCCCTCCTCCTTTCTTCTTTCTATCCCTCCCTCCTTCCTAGTTCTTCCTTCTTTACTGTCCCCCTCCCTTTCCCATCTCCCTCCCAAGAATATGAGCTCCTTGAGGGCAGTATCTGGGTTATTTCTCATCTCTGGGCCTCCTGTGTTGAGCACAGTAGGCACCTAAATCTATGCCAGTTGACCTGCTGTCCTTCCTGTTCCCAGGCCTACTATAAATTGGAAAGACCACCAATGTTCCTTGGATCCGAGATGAAGAGATAGAAGGGAACCCAGAGCCCATGTGTTCCATCATTTTGTTTTACAGAGGAGGAAACTGAGGAAGCCCAGAGAAGGGGTGTGACTCACCCAAGTTCACACAAGGAACAGAGATTGAAAGTTGGCAGGGACCTCACAGACAATTGTAGTCCAATGCCCTCAGTTTACAGATGAGGCCCAGAGACATGTGGTGACTTGTCCAAGGTCACACAACTAGGAAGTGGAAGAGTTAAAGATTTCAAGGCATGCTGTCTGACTTCAGCACTCACTGACTGATTCTGGACTTGATGGGCCTGACCTGGCTGGCCAAACTGGGTGAAAAGGGGCTAATCGAGAACCCAAATGATCCAGGGAAAAGAGCCAAGAGAGAAGGAGGAGACACAAAGGGCCAGCAGCCATGCTGAGGCTGAAACCTCTGAATCTTCCCCTTCCCCTTGACTCCCCATGCCACCCTTTGGCCTTTGTTTGACCCTACTCAAATCGCTTTGACCAAATAACTTCCCTTCTCCTTTATCAAAATGGGGTGATTGACTTCAGTTATTGATACAGTAGGTGAGCATCTATTCTAAGCCAGGCACTGTGCACCTTTAGCCTCAAGTTTACATTCTCTGGAGAGTGAGGGGGACATTACACAGGTACGGAGATAAGTGTAGGATAAGGAGAGAGCTGGGCAAGGTGCTCTATGGGTCTCTGAAGAGGGAGAAGATACTTTCAGCTGAGGGAGGGGGAGAATCAAGGAAGGCTGCATGGAGGAGGTAGCAACTGATCTGAAAATGCTGAGAGGCAGAGGTGAGGAGGGTAGGCGCTCCAAGCCTTGGAGACAGTTTGGCAGAAGATGACACGTGCAACTTGCAGGGGGGAAGTGAATACACCAGTTTGATTGGTGTATGGAATGTCAGAAGGCAAGTCCAATGAAATCAGACTAGAAAGGTAAGTCAGATGTAGCTTGTGGTGGTCCTTGAACGTCAAGGTGAAGTGTGGATTTCATGAGAGGCATTACTGTGGGGCAGCTAGGTGGTGCAGTGGATAGAGCACTGGCCCTGGATTCAGGAGGATCTGAGTTCAAATCCAGCCTCAGACACTTGACACATTTACTAGCTGTGTGACCCTGGGCAAGTCACTTAACCCCAACTGCCTCACCAAAAAAAAAAGAGGCATTACTGTCGAATGGCTATAGCCATGGAGGTGGTGAGTATCTGTATTTGAACTTGCCTCAGACACTAGCTATGGGACCTTGGGCGAAGCAATGGATCCTCCGTTTACTCATCTACTGAAGGGGCCTCACACTTCTGACCTCACTGGGTTGTTATGAGAATCAAAGCACTTCGTAAGCCTGAGAGTTTCATGCAAATGAGTTATTATTAGTAGTCCAAGAGGCCCCTGGAGTGACATGAGTAGGCCCTGGGCCTTCCAAAGGTTATTTCGGTAGCTGTGTGAAGGCAGAGGAAGCTGGACGCCAGGAGACCAGTTAGCAGACTATCCCAATAGTCTAGGGAAGAGGTGATGACCTAGGGTGGGGGCTGGCAGAGTACAGACAAGGCTAATGATGCAAGAGATGGCAAACAGGTAGAGCTCATGGGATTTTGCAATTGATTGCATTGGGTAGGAGGTGAGGAAGAAAGGGGATGGCTTTGGGGGATGATCAGACTTTTAGAACTGGAAGAGGCATCATGTCCAACCCCATCACTTTAGAGAGGAGGTAACAGAAGCACCCCTTCCAAGATCACCAGGATAGTAAGCAGCAGAGCAGGGATTTGAAGCCAGGACTCTTAGGACCTAAGTATGAACCTTGTATGACAATGGGGAAGCTATTTTCACTCTCTGGACTACCTCAGTTTCCTCCTCGATGGCCTCTAGGATCCCTCCTGGTTTGAAATCTCTTGTCCTACAAGCATTTTCAGTAGACTGGTGGGAACAGAAGTCACATTAGAGAGGGTTAAGGGGAAAGCTGGTAGAGAAGATGTGAAGGTTGTGAGTATTACTATCCTTTCAAGAAGTCTGGCAATTTAACCAAGATGGCAGAATAGGAGGGAGTAGTGCAAATCAGCTCTCTCCCACAACTACTTCAACAAAGATCAAAGAAGAACACTAGGCTAAGTAGTGATTGGGAAATCTAAGGAGAACCTGGGGTATTATTTTTCTAGTCTGAGTAAGCATAGGGAGATAGCTAAGGGCTAGTGGGCTAGTGGTGGAAGGGGTCCACCCCAGGAAGATCCACATAGAAACTTCCATCATGGAGACTAGATTTGGGCCTAAAGCATTATAACAGGATAGCATTTGTGGTGATGGATCTATTGTTGAGGACGTGAGACTGTATATTTTGTAGGGAACAGAAATAGAAGCATCTCTGACCTGGACTGCCCAGGCTGAGACCAGTAGCTGTAGACTAGGATTCCAACTAGGGGCAAGTCTTCAGTGGTGTTTCTTAGACTCAAATTGGGAAAGAATGGTATCCTGAAATCTAGAGAGAAAAGAGTATCAAGGAGAAGAGAGTGATCAACAGTGTCAAAGGCCACAGAGAGATCAAGAAGAGGTCATTGGATTGGGCAACTAAGAGATCATTGGTAACTTCCAGAGAGAGCAGTTTCAGGGGAAGGATGAGGTTGGAAACAGGATTGTAAAGGGTTAAGAAGAGAATGAAAGGAAGAGAGGGGCAGCTAGGTGGCGCAGTGGATAAAGCAGCGGCCCTGGATTCAGGAGAACCTGAGTTCAAATCCGGCCTCAGACACTTGACACTTACTAGCTGTGTGACCTTGGGCAAGTCACTTAACCCTCACTGCACTGCAAAAAAGCAAAAACAAAAACAAAAAAGAAAGGAAGAGAACATGGAGGCACCTATCATAGACAGTCTTTTCAAGGATTTTAGCTACAAAGGGCAGAAGGCATAAACAATGACAGCAGGGATGGAAGGATCAAGCGAGGGGTTTTTTTGAGGATAGAGGAGACATGAGCATGTTTGTAGGTAGTTGTAAGGGGCTAAAATTCTAGCTATACTGTCTAAAATATCTAATGAGTGGTCGCCATTAAATTAGAAGCTTTAGCAAGGGTTTAGACTTTTAAGCATTTATTAAGGAGAATCAGAATTTGGTGAAGAGAGAGAGAAAGGCCTACATTCAGCTGTCTATCTCGGGGAGCTAGCGTCTCCTGCTCCGTTCTCCACAAGAGTCCTCATGAAAGAGAGTGAACCACCCCTTCTTCATCCCACAAGCCTCCTGTGAAACTGGGAACATCCTGTACATACACACACACACACCTCCAAGCTAATTGGCTGGTACCTTTGATAGACAGTACCCACGAGCAAATGTCACTTCCTGATGCCAAAGAAAAGCCACATGGCTTGCCCTCAGACGCCTTCTCCTCATGGCAGAGCTTTCCTACAGTAACTCTCCAGCAGGTGGCATCGCTCCAATCATTACATAGTACAGAAGGAGCCAGGAGACAGGGAGAGGTTGGGGATGACCGAGGGGACAATCTGTTGGAGGAGACAAGTTGGAATGGGATTGTTAGTGTAGGTAGAGGGGTTAGTGTTGGTAAGGGTTAAGGCCTCTTAATCATGTAAGACGGGGGTGAAGAAGGAGAGGGGGGCAGGAGGCAGATTCATGACAGGAGGTGAAGAAGAGGGGAAAAGAGGGGGCTTTGGGTAAATGGGCTCTTGGTTTTTTTTCCTGTAAAATCTGACACAGTATTCTCAGGGGAGAGAGAGCCATGGGAGGTTTGAGGAGGGATGAGAAGGTTTGGAAGAGCTGTAGAGAATGGGAGAGTGAGCTGATGAGGGAGATAGAGTAGGAGCAGCAGAAGTGAGGGTTCATTTGGGTTCCGTAACAGAAATTTGTAGTGGACCCAGTCAGAATGGCTGTGTGACTTTTTCCACCTTCATTCAGCAGCATGTGTAGGAGCAAAGGTGGAAGTGATCCAAGGATGAGGCTTGGCAGGGTGCAATCATAGCTATGATAATGGCGCAATAGATTCAAGAGAGAAGGAAAGTATAGAATTGAATGGGTTCACCACAGGGTCAGGATGGGGAAAAGAGAAGAAAGTGCAGGGGAGCTGGCCTTGGAGAGAATCGAAGGGTCATGATATGGCTGATAGGGGTAGGGTTTCATAAGGGAAGGCAGGAGGAAAGGTAAAAAGCCAATAGGCTATGGTTGGATAAGATCATTTTGTAATTCTTGAATGTGGAGGTGATATAACCATCTTTGGAAAAAAACAACCCAGTAGATTTTCTTGTTGCCTTCTTGTCGTCCATCACAGTCATCTCTAGACATGGCCTTCCCCCAGGTAAGCCCTCCCTTTTCTCTCTCTCTCTTTGCAGGGCAATGAGGGTTAAGTGACTTGCCCAGGGTCACACAGCTAGTAAGTGTCAAGTGTCTGAGGCCAGATTTGAACTCAGGTCCTCTTGAATCCAGGGCCAGTGCTTTATCCACTGTGCCACCTAGCTGCCCCTAAAATGTTTATTGTTTTAAAAAACAAACTTTGCCCCACCAAACAAAACAACAACAACAAAATAAAGTTTTGAGTTCTAAATTCTATTCCTTCTTCCCTTCCTCCCCTCCCCCTCCCTGAGGCAGTAAGTAGATATAGGTTATACATGTGCAATCATACAAAACATTATATTAGTCATTTTGTATAAGAAAACTTGATTAAAAGAAAAAAATGAAAGAAAATTTAAAATAGCATGCTTCAGTTCTTTCTTTGGAGGTGGATAGTATGCTAGAATCAGATCTTAAAGTATTCCAGAAAGCAATAATCCTCAAAATGATTTGATACTGGTTAAAAAACAGAGGTCAATCAGGAGAATAGATCAGGTACCAAAACTCCCCCCAAATAATTGAACCTAGGAACCTAGCATTTAATAAACCCAAAGGCCTCAGCTACTAGGTTAAGGACTCACTATTTAACAAAAATGGCTGGGAATTGGTCAAAGTCAAGATGGTGTAGTAAAGGTTGGGACTTGCCTAAGCTCTTCCAAATTTTACTCCAAACAATTTAAAAATAATGGCTTAAAATGAATTCTGAAGAGGCAGAACCAACAAAAGGTCAGGGTGAAAGACAACACAGAAGGTTGGCAGGAAAGGTCTGTCTCACTGGGGTGAGAAAAAGTGATTCACTGGAAGAAGGGGGGAAGGGAGAGGTAAAATGAGGTAAATTATCTCACATAAAAGAGGCTTGAAAGGAAGAGCTTTTACAATGGAGGGAAAGATGGAGGTGGTGGCAGGTAGTACTTGAAATTTACTCTCGTCAGAATTGGCTCAAAGAGGTGATATGGGGGGGAAGCACATGGGTTCTTAGGATTCCTCTGTAAAGAATTACACTCTCACACAAGTCCTATTTAGGAATAAAATAACAGGTTTATTGGGGTACAAGAGATACTGGCTGGAAGGAAGGTTAAAAAAAACCCACTTTCATCCTCGACTAGCCTGGGGAGCACCCTTTTATAGGGCTAAGATGGCGTGGGTAAAATGTCCCTTATTGGGTGATGGGTTGGAAGTAGTCTGGCGGTGGGTTGGGGTAGTTTAATGATGGGTTGTGGGCAATCTGGTGATGGGCGTTAACTCCATCGTGGTGGGTCCGAGCAGTCTGCTGGTGGGCGATTTCTGTGTCCCCTTCTGTTGCATTGCCTCATCCAGGTGGAGAGGAGGAATGGAATGCAGGGTGGTGGTCCTCAAGCTTGCTCAGTTCCATCCTGTGCTGCTTAACCCTTTGGGTGTGTCTGTCCTTTGGTTGAGCTCCAGGAGAAGCTTCCTTGATCTTAAGGGAAAACTCCTGGGGTTTCAAGGAAAAAGTTCCTTGACCGCCCCAGACAACTTCTGGGGTAACCTGGGTCCATAATACTCCCATAACAGGGAATAATACACTCAGTTGGGTATAGAAGTCTATCCTGCCCTATAGGGAAGTAGAAGGGAAGGGGGATAACAGAATAGAGGACCAATATGTTGAGGGAGCAGAGCACCCCAGAAGTTCTCTGGGACACACCAAGGAATCTTGTCCTTGAGAAACTAAACCAGAGGACAGATACACCTAGAGAGATAAGCAGAACCAGATTGGACTGAGCTTGCTTTGGGACCTCCACCCTTCATTCCAGTCTTCCTTACCCCTGGGGAGATAAATTTGGGTGTGGCTGCTGCCTTTGTATCCTGAAGAGAGAGATCCGAAGCCACCCCTCACCCAATTCCCCCAGCTACCACCAGTGGGGGATGGTCCTCCCTCACTAAAGGAACTTTCCACAGTCAAATGGTCACCCCCTCCCCCTATCAGTCCTCTATAAAAGTACCTGCCAGTCTCCTGCTCAAGGAGATTGGTACCTCAGAGCCACGTGCTTTGTGCCTTTCTCCCCAAGAGAAGTCCAAGGATTTCTCTTGGTTTCCCTCACCCCCCCTTCCCTTCCCCCCCCTAAATAAACTACCATCTTATTTTAACTGCTTTTGTGTGCAAGAGGGTGTAATTCTTTAAAGAGGAATTCCTAAGAACCCCAACCCCGTACCCAATTTCCCCCCATAACAAATAGAAGGAAGGGTAGATTAGAGGAGGCAGTGGACAGAAGCAAAACACTTTCCAGGAGGGGCAGGGTGAAAATTGAGAGAGAAAGAGAAGGATAAACAAGAGAAATATAGGATGAGGAAAATACATAGTAATAATTGTCGACATAAATGAGATGAACTCACCCATAAAATGGAAGTATTCGGCAGAGTGGAGTCTGACAGTATGTTGTTTACAAAAAACACACTTGGAGCAAAGCTATACACAGAGTAAAAGTAAGAGGCGGGAGCAGAATTTATTTTTGTGTATGCTGAAGTGGAAAAAAAATTTTAAAAGCAAGGGTAGCAATCCTTATCTACTTCCCATAGTTTTGTTTTCCCAGGCCAAAGAATTGTCTGGGATGGACCAGACTTTGTCAATTCCAGACTCATTATTTTGTAGATCCACTACTCCAGAGATTCCCAAGCTTTCTCCTAGTACTTTTCCTTGTTATATAAAACAGCTTACCTTAAGAACTTATGAGATACTTAACCCTCAAAGGTTAATCACTTTCAGCTTGTTATGTAAAAGAACTTAGCTGGTGAAACTAGGAAGTAAATTAACCCAGAGGCAATTTCTTCTCTCCCTCTGTTCAGTTACCCCATATAAACTGTTTCCAACCCCACTCTGGGAATTCTTAGCATCTGCTATGAAATGAGCTGCAATTGCTCTGTTCCAATTAAAGACCTTCATTTTATCATATTGATTTTTTTTGGTTTTGTTTTTGTTTTTTTTTGCAGGGCAATGGGGGTTAAGTGACTTGCCCAGGGTCACACAGCTAGTAAGTGTTAAGTGTCAGAGGCTGGATTTGAACTCAGGTCCTCCTGAATGCAGGGCCAGTGCTTTATCCACTGCGCCACCTAGCTGCCCCATATTGATTTTTTAAAATTAATTTTTAGGGTGACACCATAAAACTATTTGGAAAAATAAGCAAAGGAGTCCTACTACATTCCTTATAATATATGTCCCATCATAATCACATAAAAGAGTTTATATCAGCTCTTTTTGTGGTGGCAAAAATTGGAAATTGAGGGAATGCCCATCAATTGGGGAATGGCTGAACAAGTTGTGGTCTATGATTGTGATGGACTATTATTGTGCTATAAGAAATGATGAGCAGATTCCTTCAGAAAAACCTGGGAAGACTTACATGTACTGGTGCAAACTGAAGTGAGCAGAAGCATAGCATTGTACACAGTAACCAGCAATATTGTGATGATCAGCCGTGAATGACTTAGCTCTTCTCAGCAATACAATGACCCAAGACAAATCCAAAGGTCTTATGATGAAAGATGCTCTCCTTCTCCAGAGAGAAGTGATGGAGTCCGAGTCTGAATGCAGATCGAAGGGTACTTACAATTTTTTTCTTTATTTTTTTTGTCTGCAAAGACAAGATTGCAAGATGGTTAATATGGAAATGTTTGCTTTGACTGCACATGTGTAATTTGTATCTAATTGTTTGCAATCTCAGGATGGGGAAGGAGGGAAGGGAGAAGAAGAATTTGGAACTCAAAGTTTTTTTAAAAGCAGCTTAAAAATTGTTTTTATATGCAATTTGAACAATGGTACACAAATTTTCAAAAGCTGTTGGGAAAACTAGAAGGTAGCCTGGAAACTCCAAATTGGCTATATGACTTAAATTAATGTCATGGGGAAAATAGGGTAGGGATTTGGGGTCCTTAGGAATTCCTCCTTAAAGAATTACATCCTCTTGGGGGCAGCTAGGTGGCGCAGTGGATAAAGCACTGGCCCTGGATTCAGGAGGACCTGAGTTCAAATCCGACCTCAGACACTTGACACTTACTAGCTGTGTGACCCTGGGCAAGTCACTTAACCCCCATCCCCCCCCCCCAAACAAAACAAAACAAAAACAAAAACAAAAGAATTACATCCTCTTGGGGGCAGCTAGGTGGCGCAGTGGATAAAGCACTGGCCCTGGATTCAGGAGAACCTGAGTTCAAATCTGGCCTCAGACACTTGACACTTACTAGCTGTGTGACCCTGGGCAAGTCACTTAACCCCCATCCCCCCCCTGCAAAACAAAACAAAAACAAAAGAGTTACATCCTCTTGCATACAAAAGCAGTTAGAATAAGATAGTAATTTATTTAGGGGAAGGGAAACCATAAAAGAAATCATTGGGCTTCTTCTCATGGGGAAAAAGGCATGGCACAGAGCAGGGCTCTGAGATACCAATCTCCTCGAGCAGGAGACTGGCAGGTACTTTTATAGAGGACTGATGGGGGTGACCATCTGACTGTGGAAAGTTTCCTTAGTGAGGGAGGACCATCCCCCACTGGTGGTGGCTGGAGGAGTTCCATGAGGGGTGGCTGCAGATCTCTCAAGCCATCTCCTCAGGACACAAAGGAAGCAGCCACACCTAATCTTACCTCCCCAGGGGTGAGGGAGACTAGAATGAAGGGTGGGGGTCCCGGAGCTAGCTCAGTTGGATCTGGTTCCATTTATCTCTTTAGGTGTGTCTGTCCTTTGGTTTAGCTTCTCAAGGAGAAGGTTCCTTGATGCACCCCAGAGAACTTCTGAGGTGCTATGGGCCCATAACATACATAAGGGCACATCATAAACAAATCAGAGAAGCAAGGAAGAAATTTCCTTTTGGATCTGTGGATAAAGAAAGAGCTCATGATTGTTAATATGAATGTATGGATCACCTGGAGTTGATGGAGGTACCTTATTATCCAAAAGTATTTTTTATGAAACCCTGGGTTAATAGAAGAAAAAATGTCCTTGAACTGAACTCCGAACTGAACCCAGATAGCTCGCAGATAAAAGTCCCTACCTGGTGACTTCTTTCCCCAGGATAGTAAGTCCCTATCTTATGGGGACATCTGGGCGTCCTCATCGTTGCCAAACTCCTTAACTACAAAAGAAAAACATAAAGAGACAGGTTATAGAAACTCTAACTGATAAATGTTAGTACCCAGAAACTAGGCCTAAGAATGAAAAAACACAGGGACACTCTGACCTTGGCAAGTTTAGATAACATGTGCAGAAAAGGCCAAATTTGTCTCCAGAGTCACCTTATGACCATAAACCCCAAAACACACCTCCTCAGAAAAAGGTGCCCACCTCGGGGGTTTGTTTAAGCCCCCAGGAACCCCACATGAGCATAGGCTCTCCCCTGTACCTACCTAAGGTAGAGATTATTATAATGAGACTGATAATCAATTTACCCTACTATAAATATAACTGTCTTCTTTTTCCCTAATCGAGAGACACCTCCATGGTGCCCTCCTTGTGCTCACTCACAGTACTGCAATAAAACTTGGGAAACTGAGTCACTGAATCTTGTAATTCTTTGGTATGCTTCACGATCAATCTGATCAATTAAACCCACATCAGTAGAGCTATGAATCAATTGGCCTATCATTCTAGAAATCAATTTGGAAATATGTCCCCCAAAAGTCTCTAAATTTCATACCCTTTGAACCACAGATACTACCCCAAAGAGATCAAATAAGAAAAGGATCTATATGTACAAAAATGTTCTTTTTTTATTAGCAAAGAACTGGAAACTGAGGGAATGCCCACCTTGGGAATGGCTGAATAAATCATTATATATAAATGTAACAGAATACCTATTGTCCCTTAAGAAATGATAAGAGGGGATGGTTACAGAGATTCTTTGAAGACTTGTATAAACTGACACAGAGAGAAGTGAGCAGAACCAGGAGACAAGGACAAGAGTGTCCAAACAAATAACTTTGAAGTCACCGATCCATATTCCAAAGGACTGGTGATGAAACACAGCACCCACTTCTTGGCAGCAAGGTCAAAATAAATGCTTCTAACATAAATGATATATGGAACAAGGGGAAAATAAAATGGCAGGAAGAAGAAATTTGAGAAGGAAATTGGATGGTGGCTTGGGGGAGCAGCAGGTATGAGGGAGAGTTTTTTGCTTTTGTTTTTAGGATGGGATATGACCAGAGAGCATTGTGAGTAGACATTCAGGAAGGAACTGGTTGAAAGGAAGAGACAGAAGGTGAAAGAAAGAGGTAAAGCCAGTCTCTAAGCCTTAGGTGGGAGGAACTGAGATCAAGGGCATAGATCAAGGAGGTTGGGCCCTTCTTGCCCAGAGGCAGAAGAAAATGAAGAGAGGATGGATGGAGGTTAGCTAAGGGATCCCACACTCAGTGCCTTCCTTTCCCCCAGGAAAGCAGGATGGGGAGTCACCTGCTGAGAGCCAGGGGGTTTAAGAGTCTGATGAAGGGGGCACAAAAAGCTGAGAAATGCTGCTGCTGGAAGCAATGGATTTGGAGTCGACCCAGTTGACACAGACTTTCTTCAGAAACACTTAGAAGTCCAGGAGAAGAAGGCAGGTAGATAAAGTGGCTACAGTGGAAAGAGGGATTTCTGGGATAGAGGCAAATAAATACGAGAAGCTCAACTCAACAAACATTTACTAAGTGTTAGAAAGTCAAACCCCAGATAATCCCTCCTCTCCCGGAGCTTCCTTCCTATGGGGGAACTACAACACATATGCAGATCAGCAAATACAAGGTCATTTCAGGATGGACAAAGCAACGACAATTGGAGGAATCAGGAAAGGCCTTGCTTACAGGGGTGGCAGCTGAATTGAATCTCAAAGGAAGGGCTAGGAATTCGAAGTGGTAGAGGTGAGGAAAGAGTGTCTCAGACATGGGTACAGCCTCTGCAAAGGCAGGGAGGAAGGAGATGAAATGTCAAGTTCAAGGAAAAGGAAGTTGGTTAGTTTGGTTTGTTTTGGTTTGGTTTTTGGTTTTTGTGGGGCAATGGGGGTTAAGTGACTTGCCCAGGGTCACACAGCTAGTAAGTGTCAAGTGTCTGAGGCCAGATTTGAACTCAGGTCCTCCTGAATCCAGGGCTGGTGCTCTATCCACTGCACCACCTAGCTGCCCCAAGTTGGTCAGTTTGACTGGAACATGGAGTGGGCAAAAGGAAGTAGTATCAAATTAGGCTGATAAAGGTAGAATGAGGAGTTGTAGTTTCTCCTAGAGGCAATAGGAAGCGGCTTGAGAGGATTTTTTTTTTAAGCAAGAGAGTGACATAACCAGATTTTTGCTTTAGGAATATGAATTTGGTAGTTATGGGAAGGATGGATTGGAAAAGGGAGAGCTTGAGAGTGGAGGAAAAGAGAGAAGAAACAAGAGTTTTGTAGTCCAGGGGTGGGCTCACCTCTTAATACAGTGTTCTTTGTCAAAGAACAGAAAGCCACCTGGATCTGAAGCCAAAGGACCTGAGTTCAAATTCTGGCTCCGTTGCTTATTAGTCACGAGAATCTGGCTGAGCCACTTTCCCTCTCTCAGTCTGTCTTTAAAATGAGGAGGTCCCACCAGATGGCCTTGAAGGTCCCTTCCAATTCTAGATCTGTAGTTCTAGAACTCCTTGAATTCATAGCCTACGGAAGAGAAACATATCATTTGCTTTGGAAAGATATCCCTAAAGAAAAAAACAAGCCAACAGATTACAAAGCTCTAACGCTCAAAGCATTGTTACCCTTTTGGCCATTGGAAAGTTGTCAGCACCAGATGGTCCCACCTCTATCATCCTCTTTTCTTTCTGGTCTTACTAGGTCTAGAGGAATTTAGCAAGTCAAGGCTATTTTCCTGTTGAAAAGACAGAGCTAAACAGTTCACAAAGGAAGAACTGCAAAGGCTTCACAAGTACATTAAAGAAGGCCTTCACATCACGAATAAGAGAAATCAAAAGTACCCTGAGGTTTTACCTGACGCCCTGAAACTTGTCAGATGGCAAAAATGACAACAATCACTGTGGAAGGATTGGCACACTTATGCACTGTTGGTGGGACTGTGAAATGGACAATTATTTTGGAAAGCAATTTGGAATTATGTAAATAAAATAACTAAGCTATGCTTACCCCTTTGAATCAGAGACTCCATCACTGGGCTTATACTCCAAGGAAGCCATCAATAAGAAGCAAGTCCCTATATGCAACAAACTACTCGTGGGAGCATTTTTATGATAGCAAAGAATTGGAATCAAAGTGGGCATCCATCAGTTGGGGAGTGGCTAGACAGTGTTCCATGAATGGAACAGAATGTGACTGTGCTGTAAGAAATGATGTATGTGATGAATACAGAGAAGCATGGAAAGATCTCTGTGAACTGATGCAGAGGGAAGTCAGGTGAGTCAAGAAAACAACATACACCGTGACTGCAAGTACGGAAATGGAAACAACAACAATATACGAAAAGTAAATGTAACAAAATGATAAAACCAAGCAGGACTCAAATGAAGAGATATGAGAAGCCACCACCAGGGTTAGCCACTGGAGCTACCGTCCAGAGGAGGGGCCCAGAGGAAGAATGAGCAGCATCCAGATGTGGAGAAGGAGGAAGCAGCTGCAGCACCTGACCCCACCACTCCCCGCTTGGAAAGTGAAGCCACTGAAGACAAACTCAAGAGCAGAAGCAAAGCCAAACTGTTAAGTAAGTGCTTCAGCCAGGGCTTGGGGCTCAAGGGGAAGGAAGGTATGGCTGAAACTGGGTGTGACCTCCCTTCTAGAGGGGGCCAGCCCTTGGAAAGGCCAGAGAAGACCGAGCTAGGATATGTAAGGTGGCTTGAGTGGAGATCAGCCTGGTGGGGGATACAGCATCAGGGTCCTCTTGTAGAGGCCGTACCTCCCTCTTCCAAGTTGAGGGCTGGGATCAGGCAAGCCCTCAAAGTGGTAACTCTGGCCTACTGACCAGATTTTTGATTGTCCCCACAAGCGGAGGGGGCACACCAGATGACTATGACTGGGCTGGAGAGGGAGGGGAATTCAGGTTGGGGGCCCAGGTGTAAAGGCACTGTCCCCAGAAGGAGGAAGAAGAAACTGGGGCAAGCCAAAGGCAAGAGGACAAAGGCAAAAGAGGAGTGCCTGACTACTGGGCATTGCTGCAGGCATCAGCAGAGCAGGTGACATGGCTCCATTGTGGGCCCTTGGCTCACTTCGCATCCACCTCCAGGAGCTCAGGTGTCAAGGTCAGGAGAAGAAGGAGGAGGAAACGTGGGGTGGGGTGGGATGATTAATGCAGTGCTCTAGCAGGAAGTGTACCTTTCTCGTGAGCCGCCAGAGGCAACAAGTGTTTGGAATCTGAGGCAGCTGGAGGTGCCAGTGGTGAGACACTGAGTTTGTATTCAGAGGGTCTGGTTTTGCATTCCCTCTGTCACTGGCTAGCCACATGACCTGGACACAAGTCTCTTCCCGTCTCCAAAATGGGAAGTAGCTTGGCTGGGAAAAAGCAAAGCGGCCCCATGGACCAGGTGGTCCAATTGAGCCCAACCCACGTGCCCTCAACCACAGTACCAGCCACGGCACCAGGCCCAATCCCCTCTCTTTCTGGATGTTAAGAACATTATCTGAACAAGTCCTTTCATGCTTCTGTGGCACAGAAAACAAATTACCTTGTAGGCCTTGTCTGCTGAGTCTTAGTTGGCAGTTTCATCCATGGCAGGAAGTGCTTCTGGAATATCACCTTGAGGAAACCTCGCAGAAGGGATGTGAAAGGGCAGGGTTGTCCTCCTAGGGTCCTTCACTTCTCTCGGCTCCTTGAGGTCCTCTGACTTCAAATCCCAGGTTCCCCCACTCTCCCAAA
The DNA here is from genome assembly GCF_019393635.1 of Dromiciops gliroides. Lineage (NCBI taxonomy): Eukaryota > Metazoa > Chordata > Mammalia > Microbiotheria > Microbiotheriidae > Dromiciops > Dromiciops gliroides. The sequence goes on along the minus strand of NC_057867.1, from coordinate 2,497,252 downwards.
GTGGCCTTTTCCCAAGATCCCCAAATGAGCGTATCTGAAGGAAAGAGTGGCCATTGGACTGAGACAAAGGTTTGTTTTGAGTTGTTTTTTCCCTGGGCTTGGGCCAATTGGCTGAGGGCAGAGGAGTGACTATGGACCAATTTGGAGGCTTATGAGAGAGGGGCTGAAGCACTTGGGCTCTGCCCCAGGGTCTGGGGAAGTGAGAGTCAGACCTCTCTTGGGCTTTGATATTCTTGGTGCCTCCCATGCAAGCCCAGGCTGAAGTCAGGAAGCAGGTGCTATGGGGATGGGGGTAGCGGGCAGTTCCTGATCTTTAACCACCCTCTGACTGGGGACACACTGGGCACAGGGGAGAGGGGCAGCATGAGTTTTCTTGGCCCCTCCTTCTGCCTGGCCTGGCCCAACTGGGAGAAATAAGAGGCTCTGACCAGAGAACTAGGAGTTTGACTCAGCATCCTAGGGGCAAAACAAGGGTGTACCCCATTACAAGCAGACCAGCAAGAGGAGACGCCAAGGTGAACCTTGGGCCCTCCAGTGCATTAGCCGTTCTGTGCCCTTCTGTCATTCCTTGCCAACCCTCATCATGGGGACAAGAAAACTCAGGCTTGGATCAGGAGGGTAACCCCCCATTGCCCCCACTTTGAAACCCAAGCAGAAGAGCCCTGCCCTTTGGCACTCCCTGCTTAGGGCCAGACATCCCCTCCATGGAAGAGGAGAGATGAAAGCCTGGGGGCAGGTGAGGTGGCAATGGTGGAGGGGAGAGGCAGGGGGGTGAAGGAGGTCTGGCTTCCCAAGTTCCTGTGCTTACTCCCCTGGACCAGCTATACAACATCTCACTAGCACCTGGTTAGCAAGAACGTGGGCATTGATCTGCATATTTCTGTACCTTCATTTCCTCTCCCCACTCACTTCTCGATTCTTGCAATTTGGCTTCCAACGCTAGCACTCAAGTAAAACTCTTCTCTCCAAGGATAGCCTGGCGTACACAGGATCTCTCTTTGTTGCTCAGTTCAACAGTCTGCCTTCAGCCCTTGCTCTTCTTGATGGCTCGATGTCAGTTCAGTGGCTTCTCAAACTATTGGCCATTTCCCTGACCCTCCCTGCCCCCTGCTTACCTTCTTCCCTCTTTGGTGATATTTTCTCCTCCACCAGTTGTGACTGCTCTATTCTGCTCCTTCTCCTGACTATTTCTTGGGCTCTTTTGCTGGAGCACCACCCATGTCCTGCTCCTTAATGATGAGTGTCCGCCAATGATCCATTCTGGGACCTCTTCTTTTTTTTTCTACTAAGAGGGTAGATCCTAGCGATCTCATCACCTCCCAGGGAGAGGTTCAATTTTCAATCGTCACCTCTTGCAAGACGAGCCTCCAGACCTCATCTCTCTCGAGTTCTAATACTGCATCCCCAACAGTCTCTTGGACATTTCGATCTGGATGTCCTCTAAACACCTCAAATTCAACATGGTCAAAAAAGCTCATCTTCCTCCTTAAATCCACCTCTCTTTTGAACTTCCCTGCCTCCATTGAGAGTAGCACCATCATTCCACTCAGCGAGGTTCACAATCTTGGAGTCATCCATGACTTTCCCTCAGGCTCACCACCTGCTCACCCCACCCCATATATACTCGAAGGTCATCTTATTGCTTCTACTTCCAACATCTTTTGCACGTGGACCCACGTGTCCAGCAGACAGAAGGAAGTGCCTGCTCTTAGGGCACTTAGCTACGCCTACATGCTCCTTCAGAACAGTCCGTAAGCCATTGGAAGAGGACTCCATAACAACTTTGCTCTACAACAGCCCGGCCTCATTTTGTCCCTCTGAGGATTACGTGGAAGCTCAGAGAGGTTGTGGGGCATAGCTAAGGTGACAGGACCTGGATTTCTGGATCCCAGGGTTGGGGATGGGATCCTGTTCCTTCCTTACCTCCTGGAGGTCTGACTCTTGTCTTCAGTCCCTTGTTCTCAACCTTTCTAGCACCAGCAATAGAGTGAAAAAGCAGAGAGGAGAAATACATGGGCTTCAAGGATCAGTTAAGCTCAGAGTTGCCCCGTGGTATTCAGGAGTGGTCTTAGAATAGAATAGAATAGAATAGAAAAGAATAGAATAGAATAGAATAGAATAGAATAGAATAGAATAGAATAGAATAGAATAGAATAGAATAGAATAATATATACTGGCACGAGCCAATCCAGCAAGCTCTCTGAAGCCAATGCCCTCACTTTGCAGATCAATGAATCAACAAATATTCATTATTGACTGGTTAGGCCCTGGAAGAACTCCAAAATTTAGCTAGGGCATAGTTCTTGCCCTTAGGGAGCTTACAGTCCAGTAGACGGACAACACATGACTATAATAATAATGATGCACACTATTACATGCTAAGTACGCTTGTTCAATTGCTTCAGTCAAGTCTGGCCTCATTTGGAGTTTTCTTGGCAAAGATATTGGAGTGGTTTGCCACTTCCTTCTCCAGTTCATTTTACAGATGAGTGAAGTGACTTGTCCAGGGTCACACAGCTAGGAAGTGTCTGAGATTGGATTTGAACTGAGGAAGATGGGTCTTCCTGACTCCAGGCTTGACATTCTATCCACTGTGGCCCAGTGAATACATTAGAAAGGTGTGGGGTTGGAGGGACAAAGTCCTTTTCACCTGAGACAGTCAGGGAAGGTATCCTGAAGGCAGCAGCATTTCACTTGGGCCTATGATGGTTAGGGGTTCGACAGGAGGGAGAGCATTACAGGCACATGGAACACTACAAGAAAAGGCACGAAGGTGTGAGGATGTGATAGCTCTTTCAGTGGTGTCATTTGACTGGCTGGAGGTGTATGTGGAGGGTAGGGGGATGCTGGATTGTGCAGGGCCTAGAACGCTGGGGAAAGAGAGTTTGAACTTCCCTCAGGAGACAGTGCAAAGCCACTGAACATTTTGGAGCGACGGACATGGCCAGCTAGGAAGATTGCCCTCATTAGCTAGATTATTCAGGAGAGGCAGATTGGAGGAAGGGAGGTGGTGGAGTGAGGAGAGGAAGGTAAAGAAACTCTTGCAATTGGGCCAGTGTGTGGCAATGGGAAGAGAGGAGATGGATTTAAGATACTGGGGAAATAGACCCGACAGGACTTGGCAAATGACTGGGATGTGAGAGATGAGGACAAAGATAATATCAAGGTTATGAACACAGAAGCCTGGTTGAAAGCTGGGCAGACAAAGTGAAGGAAGGAAGGAAAGAAGGAGGGAGGGAGGGAGGAAAAGATTTGGAAGAATGAGTCTGGTATCAGACATGTTGAGTTTGAGGTGCTGATTCAGGTTTTGAGTGGAGATGTCCCGTAGGTAGTTGGACATGAGGGTCTGAGGCTCATAAGAGAAGGGTTGGAGGTTTCTAAAGAATCACATAGAGGTGGGAACTGAAATCATGAGTGTGAATGAGATTACCAGGGGAAAGCGTGTACAGAGAAGAGGAGAAGACCAAGGCAAAGTTGGGTGGTACAGCAGGTAGAGTGCCTGGCCTGCAGGATGGTAGACCTGAGTTCAAATCCAGCCTCAGACATTTACTAGCCATGTAACCCTAGGCAAGTCACTTCAGGTGTACCTCAGTTTCTTCCACTGTGAAATGGGGATAATCACAACACCCACCTCCTAGGATTAAATGAGATAAAATTTGTAAAGCACCTGGTACATAGTAGCCACTTCATAAATGCTTGTTTCCTTATTCTACAGAAAAGCTTCTGGGGAAACACTAATTAAAAGATCAGGATGAGGGGCAGCTAGGTGGCACCGTGGATAAAGCACCGGCCCTGGATTCAGGAGGACCTGAGTTCAAATCTGACCTCAGACACTTGACACTTACTAGCTGTGTGACTCTGGGCAAGTCACTTAACTCTCATTGCCCCACCAAAAAAAAAAAAGGATCAGGACGAGGAAGTGGAGCCAGTGAAGGGAAGAAGTCATCAGAGAGGTAGGAGGAGGGGGAACCAGGCACTTGTGAGGTTTCAAGGCACATAAGTGGAAAGAAACCAATAAAAGCATGTGATCAATAATGCTAAAAGCAGTCAGTAAGATAGAGGCTAGCAAAAGGCCTTCGGGTGTGGTGAAAGGGAGGTCACTGACAGTCATCTTGCCCCAGTCTCAAGGGCCTCATGGAAAGAGCTGAGCCAAAACGAAGAGGAGGTACCAGGTACGCCACAGTCATCAGTTAGGACTAGTTCAAGCGTGGTCTTGGGGAGGTCAACCAACCAAAGCACCTGCAGTAGAGCCTGTAGGCTCAATTCACCCAATCTTCGATGAGGGCCTGCTCAGTTCTAGGTCATGTGCTAGGTGCTTCAGAGGACACAAAATTGAGTATGTTACCATGACTTCTCCAGGAGCTCACATGCTACCGGGGAGATAAAACAAGGCAGATTTGTCTTAGAGACGTGGGATGAAGAAGTGGTCTGAGTCATCAGGGCTAAATGTGAACCGGGCCCCATTATAGCCAAGGTGCATTCCTGGGGCATGGGGCATGGGGCAGGGCCTCCAGGGCAAAGGCAAAGGCTGCACTGTGACCTCCTAGAGCACATGGGTGAATCCTGAAAAGGCTTGCTGGCTTGCATTCCCCCACTCAAACAGGAAGTACTAGCAGGGTTCCTTCCCTGTGGGGGGCCTAAGTTTCATAGACCACACTGCATTGGGAAAGCCTGGGTTCGTGACAAGTGTCTGAAGATGGAGGCTGGCTAGTACAGGCATTGGCCACATATGTTTACAGATGGATCATAAAGTCAGGCTATTTGGAGTCATATAGAAAAGAGAAAACTGAAGCCTGAGACCCCAAATGATAAAACTAGCAAATAGTAAAGCTGGGATTTGAACCCAGGGACCCCCAAATGTAGGGTTTTCACTATATTCTGCCTCTCGAATGGCAGCTAGATGGCAGGCCTGGAGTTGGGAAGGCTCATCTTCCCGAATTCAGATCTGCCTGGGTGACCCTGGGCAAGTCACTTCACCTTGTTTGCCTCAGTCTCTTCATCTGTCAAATGAGCTAGAGGAGGAAATGGCCAAGCACTCCAGTGCCTCTGCCAAGAAAACCCCAAAGGGGGGCACGAAGAGTCAGACATGACTGAACGACTGTCTCCCTAAGAAGCTCCGAGCACTGGCTTTCAGATGGCTGTGGAGCTCCCAGGCCCTTTCAAACATTGCTATACCATCTTCTGAGCAACCCCAACTCTGCCCTCTTCTCCACCCCCTTCTGTTCAAATTCGCTGTAACTTGGTAGGGCTGGGGGCTTTGGATCATGTATGTATCTAGAAGTTGGAAGGGACCTTATATTATCTAGGCTAAATCCTTCCATTTGGACGAGGAAACTGAGTCCCAGAGAGGTTCAGTGACTTGCCCAGGGTCACACAGCTTGGATTCAAAGCCAGGTCTTGGGGGCAGCTAGGTGGCGCAGTGATAAAGCACTGGCCCTGGATTCAGGAGGACCCGAGTTCAAGTCTGACCTCAAATACTTGACACTAACTAGCTGCTGACCCATGGCAAGTCACTTAACCCCCATTGCCCCATCCCCTCCCCAAAAGAAGTTTGCTTTAAAAAAAAAGAATGAAACTGACTTATTAAAAAAAATGGGGGCAGCTAGGTGGTACAGTGATTAAAGCACCAGCCCTGGATTCAGGAGGACCCGAGTTCAAATTTAGCCTCAAATACTTGACACTTATTAGCTGTGTGACCTTGGGCAAGTCACTTAACCCTCATTGCCCCACCAAAACAAACCAAAACCAAAACCAGGTCTCTCTTGACTCCAGGACCACAGCATGTGACAGAAGAAGGAATTGCAATTTTGGAGTTCGCTGCAGAAACCCAGCTTTGAATCCCATCTTGAACACTTCCAAGTTGTGTGTGCCCCTAACCCTGAGCTTCCTTAACTGACTGATGGGGATCTACTGCTTGTGACATCTACCCCACCGAGTGCTTCCCAGGAAAGCGTTGTAACCCTTAATGGGGATAGCAATGGGAGCTCTCGTTACAAAGGGAATAACACACCTCCAAGAGGTGTCATAGAATTGAAGAACTGCCTTGGGGGTCCTATGGAAAGAGAAGAGACAAAGACACTTTGGAGGTGCCGGTTATGCAGAAATCTACCTGCTCCAACCAGCTCCCAGTAGGGTCCCCAGGGTCACAAGGCCTGCAGAAGGCTAGGTGTTCTATCACTGCTTTTCTTTGTTGGGTATTCCCAGAACGTCAGCTCTTCCTCTGAGCTGCTGGGAGACAGGAAGGACAGGAGAGGAGGGTGTCATAAGTTTTGGAGGCCCAATGATGCCTAAGGGGTGGTCTGGGTTTAGGGATTTTATGGACTTCTGGCTTCTTGGTGGATGTATTACAGTAACTGGGCTTTAATGAGCAGCAAATTCTGCCCTTATCTGAGCTTCCAGCCAGTTTTCTAAAGACCGAGAAGCAAAGTGATGGTCGACACAGACTCGACATGACTACTGCCATCAACTTTCAGCCTTCCTTTCTTCTTTCATGGCTGGCTTCACTCCCTGTGTTTCTGCCCATGGGATCTGCAGCCCCCCCCCTCCCCACTGCCATACAGCTTCCACTCCCCTTCCACTCTGGACCCCATAACAGTTATTGGGAGAATAGGCCCAGGTCAGGTTCTGCGTCAGTGATCCTAGGCTGCCTGGCTCCACTTGGCATAAGTTTTGCTCCCAAGGACCTCAGGCACATCAGGATTGGTAGCAGATTGTCGAATGGAATTACCGTCTCTGGGATTCTATGCTACAAAGTCCCTCCCTTTCCCTCTTGGGGTCCCAGTTCCCCAAATATTGATCATCTGTAAGATCAGGGGGTTGAAGCAAATAGTTCCAGCTGTGACATTCTAAGATTCCCAAGTCCTTTCCCTCCTTTGGGTCGCAGGCCCCTCTGGACAACGAGACTGGGTCATGCCCAAGGGCCCTTCCAACCTTTTAGTCTTATGGACACTGATGCTAAAGTGAACCAAAACTGCTTAGGAGAGTGTTTATTTCCTACACAGATTTTTAGCAATACATTCAGTTCAATACAGCCCAAGAGCTGGACCCAGACATTTCAAAAGTCCTGGATTTTGTTATAAATCCCTTCTTCCAACAAACACATACACATGCTATCAATTACTAAACCATGGTCCTCCCGCCTCCCGCCAGAAGTTTAATAACAGCATAGGTTTGGCCTGAACTAGGCCCTATGTAGGAATGAGACCATTTTTGGTTTTTCTTTTCATGATTTCACTGTTTACCATCACCAAGTATAGTTCATTACCAACTGTCCCTTCTAGAATTATAATATGCTGAACACGTCAAGCACCAAACAATGTAATACAACATTTAATTACTAGTTTAACAGATAGGCAATGACTCATTATTGATGCAAGAGTCATTCCTGAATCAGCTGTCTTTATACAGTCAAGACCATCAACTTGTTAGAGCAAAAGTTAAAATTACTACAAAACCAGTAGAATCAAAAGGAGGAAAAGACAGAGCATGCAATTAAAACAACTGCAATCAAATTTAAACAAGTTGACTCTAAAAAATGAGAAATAAATGGAGCACAGGACATTGACAATTATTATAACAATTTCATACAGTTTTAACCAATGCAAATCAATTGCCATAATCACGAGTCTCACAGAACCCGAAAACTGCCTTAGTCAACAAACACTTGATCTATTTGCTGAGTGGAGGAATATGGCAGACGAGAACACTACCCATTTAGACTATAAACAAGTTTGTAAAAATCTTATGGAAGCAGGTGGTGGGACGTTGTGGCAGCATTTATCTCATAAAACTGGGAAGCAGTGGAAGGTTGAAGAAATGTTGGGGAGAGACCCAACTAATAGGCATCCATCCTCAGGGCACTGAAGATGAAATTGGAAGGAGGATAGAGAGATCAAAGATGGAAAATATCTGCAAGAATCTTGATTAATAACCTTTTTCCCCATCAAGGTAGCATAGCTATCCTATGTGGACTTTAAGAGCACATGAGGAAGTGGAAATGGCAATCGAAGAAAACGAAAATGAGGAAATCAGTAGGCGGCAACATCATTTGGAGTGCACTGAGAGATCGATTCTCAAGGTATCTGAAAGGGAAGATGGCTAACATATGGAAAAGCATCTCGGACTTTATTACTAAAAAAGAGGAGCAAGAAATTAAGCACAAGGGGACCCAGAGAGGATCTATAACTACTTTCCCCGCCTATATAAAATTGTCCAAGAATAATCTACACAACATAGAGTGCATACTTAATAAAGTTATTAGAAATCAGCAAGCAGGCTTTCACAATTGAAATTCCACAGAGTTATCGTCACAATCACACAACTGACAGAAAGTAGGAGATTCCACTGTGCTGTTAGTCAAATAAAACAAGCATTTGATTTGGTAGAACCAAACACCACCTCAGAAACTCTCCTCCACCTTGGCTCCTCTGCATAGATCAAGAGTAAAAGAGAACCTTGTTCCAAGATGCACTACTTAGGAATCTGCCAAGCGAGGCACAGACTGGGATATGGGTGCTCGCCAAATCTATCTGCTTCCGTCCTGGGGAAGATCTGATGCAGGGTCCAGATGGCAGAGGGGTTTTCTGGAGATGGTGATGTCCTCTACATGCTTCTACTTCATGGATGACAGGGTGTTGGTTGCTTCGAGACTCAGAACACTGCAAAGTAGAGCCTCCTAAAAGAGATCCATAAATTCCTTAAAAGAGTTAGGCCTAACACTCCATACAAGAAAACACCAAATGGATGAAGACTGCTTATTTATTGTCCAGAAGATGAGATGTAACCTAATGGACAGCATAGAGAACTCGTCCATCAGCAGATATCTGGGATGGACTTTGCAAATGGAAGACAAATTAGGCCCAGAATTGAATAGGAGGAAGAGAACAAGCTGAACTGCTTTTGTGCAACTGTAAAGTTCTTCGAATGAGCCCAAGCTTCTCCTTGAATCAAAGTCAGCCCTACCTATTTAATCCCAACGTTCCTCTTGGGGATGTGCTGCTGGGAAGTAGAACATGATAATCTCCACAGAAGCCACATCAAGGATCATCCAGGGGACAACAGAGAGGCTTCTGGTGAGCCTGAGCAGGGTCCGACACATTCTGAGCAAGGATTTCCAGAGCAGGGCATCATCAAGAAAGGTATGATTCCAAAACAGAGGTCTGTCACATACTGAGAGCAAGAGACAAGTAGCAGGCAGCTTCAACGGTATCCTCTTGATGGTCAAAGAACCCAAGGAAGAACCTTTAACTACAGTATGGACTCCCCTGTGATGATCTTAGGGAAGACACATTGGAAGGAACGGCCACACTGATGAGAAGACAGATCCTGGAGGAGTCCAAGTGCTGTGCACTGTAAGCAATTAAAACACCAGAGACGAGGGCCTGAGCCAGCCTCCCCCTCTACAAGACACGGCCAATGCTTCTGCAAAACTGTAAGCCTGTGGCTTCCAAGAAGACAATCTCTGCAAGGTCAGCTATGAATTAGCAAATGAAGCCCTTACCGCTTCTTGTAGCTACAAGGGAAGAATTTTTGACCTCAATGGACTTAAGGTGAAGGAAAGAGGTGGGCAGCAAGAGGCACCAGAAGGAGTCCCAGGATCTTGTGTCCCTGTCATAGCCTCCATGTGGGACCAAAGCAAGTGCTGGTGAGACCCCGAAGGCACGGTTGTTATTTGAAAACTGCTTCAAGTAGTGCCCGTTCTATTGTTTTCGAACGGGCTGGGACAGCTGGCCTTGGGTGTCCACCAGAGTTCACTTATGACCCTGTTGCTGATTCCTGAAAACGATGCCATGAGGCAGGGAAAATCTTGGCTCGTTTCTGTCCTCTTGTAAATATCATGGTGCCCGAAGTACTTGGAGGGCAAAAGGGGGTTGTCACCCAGGGCTGAAGGAAAGCATCCGTGGCTCCGAGTCTAGGGAATTCACTGAGCCAATTCCTCAGATCTTCCAGGGACAAGTGGCTTTTCTACAACCCAGCCTAGAAAAGGGCTTGAGTTCCAATGGAAGCTTAAGTAACATATGGGACAATTTTAAAAAAGACAATCAATCAAGCATCAATGATACAGAGCCATTTCTCATTGCCTTTTCCTGTCCACTTACTTGGGAATGTCTGGGAAACTGGGAATCTCTGCTTAAGAGTGATGCCTGCAATAGCTCTGTCAGCTCATCAGCTAGGCTACAAGTGCACACTTGGTCTTTTGACACTTTATTAAATGCACAGCAAGATGAACTGTCTCTGATGTTATTGTACACAGGAGAGGGAGGAGGGCAGGGGAGTGGGAACCTGCAGATGAAAAGTCGAGCCTCTCTGGTCCTATTACTTCCGGTTGAGATTAACCCATGTTCTGACGGTTGCCATAACCCCGTGGATGCGTGTCCTTCCAGTCGTCCCAATTACGTTTTTTGTGTAGTGCGTCTTCATCGTCCTCTTCTGATTTTGTTTCCTGATCTTCATCTTGTTCTGTCTCTTGATTGGCGTTCACTAAAAGGGGCAAAGGGAGGAAGAAAGGGTGACCATCAAGGCAAAGTTGAGCAGAACTCCCTGGAACCTCTCGGGGCCTTGTTCTATTCCGAAGGTGACAGGGGGTGAGCCCAAGCACACTAGGGGAACTCTAATGAGGATAAACAGCAGCCACACAGAACACCCAAATTGGCTCTTGTGGAGAAAAGTTTACCAGAGCTACTCTTACTCCAGAGATTCCAGTCAGCAGGTCGAAGTCCAAGAAAATAGAAAAATAAAAAAGCTATCATTGGGGCAGCTAGGTGGCACAGTGGATAGAGCACCGGCCCTGGAGTCAGGAGTACCTGAGTTCCAATCCGGCCTCAGACACTTAACACTTACTAGCTGTGTGACCCTGGGCAAGTCACTTAACCCCAATTGCCTCACAAAAAAAAAAAAAAGCTATCATTGAAAGTCCCTGTGGTGGGAGGTAAGGGGAAGAGGTAGGCATCAGAGGCACTGCAAGGGGCACAGGTGCAGTTCATGCTCCTTTAGTGAGCTCAGGGTGTTCAACCCACCATCAGACTAGCTCAAGAAATGGTTGGACCAACTAGTGCTAGCATCCATGGGGCTCAACAGAGGATGTGTGGATTGCATCGGCCAAGTCAGCTCCTCCAGAACAAGGTCCCAGGCCTAGCCACAACACTAGGTACAGGGCAACTGCTCAAGAGAAAAGAAGGCAACAGCTCACCTATTTAGGGTTTACTCTACCCCTGTGAAAGGGAAACTGTGTTCTCCTGGCTGCCCACAGCTTACCTATGCTGCCCTTTCTACTGCCTAAGGTGGGGAGGACCCCAGCTCGGAGATTCTCGAGTTCTTCTTGTTCTCTTGTTCTGCTTCTGAAGTCCTAGCACAAACCGCTTCTCCTGTTGGCTACCACTTCACACAACATGGAGCAGGAGCCCAGCAGTTTGTCCTGACCGATTCCCGGTCTCTGGAGCAGAGTACCTGGCACGCATGCCAAGTGCCTAAGCAGTGCTTGCCGAGTGACTCGTACCTGTTGTGTTCTTGAGTGTGTCCCATTTTTGGCGTTGCTCATACCATTCATTCACCGTCATGGTTGCCAGGCTTGGATAGCCAGAGCCAAATACCCTGCAGGAAGCAAATTATCGTAAGAGAGTTGAACAAAAACAGCCCCTTCCAGCAACAAGCTCTCCATTCAGACTCACCCACTGCCACCCCCAAGATAAGTAAACTGGGTTTCACTGATTAAGAGCACAGCCAGGTGGCCAGGCTTCTGGTAGAAGACGCAGCATCTTCTAGGGGAAGGACTTCAGTCTAAGAACCCACTAGAAGGGATGTGGCTGACGACAACCCAAAAGAGGCTCTACTGCAGGTTAGTCCCCCACATATCCCCAGCCAGGTCTGGGTACTGGGTCTCACAGGAACAGAGGAAGCTCCCCAAACTCTTCTTCTCTCCAGTGACCCTTTAGGAGGAAGTGCTGTTCTAAGGGCTTCAAATGAAATCCTCTGGAAATGCAGGGCTTTTAGATTTGCAGCTGAAGGGGAAGAGAGGAGGCACTGACTCTCAGAGTTGAAAGGGACCTTAGAAAGCACCTAGGCCAATCTCAAATCTGCAACATCCCCAACAAACAGTCATCCATATGGTGTGAAGATGACCATATCACCTCATTCAATGCTTCCTGCCCCGCCCTCAGGCAGTGACAAATCTTGGTAGGAAGTTTTTACTTCTTTCTGTCTCTCTTTCTTTTCTATCTTAAGTGTTAGGTTTAGGAGGAAAATGTCATGGGAACAGACTGAGCAGAGGGCAATCCCCATAGGGGAGAGTGGCACCTTTCTGTGATGCTCATCAGGTTTGTGACGTGTCGGCCCTATCGGCCTGATTGATGGCACAAGGCCCAGAAGAGGTGCTACTCACTTGGCCTGGGCAGTATCCCGGGTGAGAATAAAAGGTTTGGTTGGAGGTCTGTTCTGTGGAACCATGCGAGAAGTTGATGCCTGAAAAGGAAAAGGGATGACAGAGGTTAGTTGCTCCCACCACCACAGAGGCTCTGAGGGTTCCTGGAACCTCAGAAAGCCCTAGGTTATACTCCGGTCACTGACTATCACTCCCTATTCTCAGTCTCCCAGAAAGCGCTCACTAGAACCATTTTACTCCAAACAAACACCCAGTCTCCCTTAAAAACTGCCTCTGGGAGAAGGTCATTCCAGAGCTTTTATCCACTTCTAACCTACTTCCTTATTCTGGAACTTAAGACCATCCTCTTAGCCCTGGCTTCTGTGAGAAATGCAGCTGAGCTCACGTGCCTGCTTCCCAATCAAATGGCTGCCAACACCTAGTGCTGCCTTGCCCCTGTAAGCCCACTGAGTGTCATAAGGCTTCATCTCAGGAAGAGCTTCAAAACAGTCCTTGAGGAACCCTGGGGTGATTCCTACATTGTGCCCCACAGAAAGTCAGAGGTACTCGGACCATCTCTAGAACCTCCTTCAAAAACAATACAGTCAAAGATGAAGGGGTGAATTTCTGTCAACTCCATCACATCTGGACCCAATCTGAATGCCACACAGCGGGCTAGGGCTCTGGGGCAGAACAACAACATACATGGATCCTTGACCTTAAAACCTCAAATCCCACTGCTTTAGGTGACCTTTGGAGAGGCCTTTTGGAGAGCCTCTTAATTCCCTGATCTTTGAACAAAGTAGCTCTGGGATGGATTCTAACAGAAGCCAGGAAGTTGCTCAGATCAGAGAACTCCCAGAGCAATTAATGCAAACCAGACTAGGAAAAAGAGCCACACCTTTTTTGGGGGGGCGGGGGACAGGGAGGAGTCTCAAACTAATTAAATGTTTCTGAAGACAACTGTCAACTCAGCAAAGTTCAACCCATGCTGCAGCCAAAAGAAAGGAGCCGGCTGCCTCACTTAAGAGGACTCAATTTTTTTTTTTAAATGAAGGTTTCCCACCAATATAGCTGGACCCTTTTAGGGTAGAGAAAAGCTGGAAGCCTATGATCATGATTTGGTGTCTCCACGTCATCCATTTTAGGGTGATTTGTCATCTGTTTGAAATGAATCAACTCAAGATATGGTCGAGTACAAAACAAACCGATCTCCTGGCTTTTCCTTTCTTCCTTCCCTCGCCTCTTCTTCCCTTTCTGTCCCTTTCCTCTCCTCCCCTACTGTGTGCCACAAAAACACCACTTCTAGAAATGGGTCAGGCTCTAGGAAGGGTTAGGATACATAGCTCCAAGGCAACCACTTCAAGGACAGGAGCTACATCAACACGTCAGCTAGAGCAGGCATCCCAGGGGTGCTTGGCGAATGGCTGCTGAACGGAATTCACCCAAATATCTGCTGCCTGGCAGCTGAAGCCTCGATGGCACCACTGGGAGAATCTGTTGGGCAGATTCTCAGATTTCCCATGAGCTCACTACTAAGGTGACAAGCAAGGAAGGCCTCACGGGACCCAGCTAGCTTAACAATGACAATGAAAGCTGAGACTGAAATCGAATTTGAGGAATTCTCTATGGAGGCTCCAGGCTCCTACCTGCTTTCCTGGGTCTCGGGCTTTCAGGATCACTAGTTCTTGGTCAATGCTCTCAATCTCTTCCAAACTGATGTTGACCCACTTCTGTAAGTGAAGCAGGTAATACTCTCGGACTTGTTCATCCTCTGCTCGGCCACTTTCCACAGCAGACTCCAAAGATGCCAATTTGTTCTCCAGCTCCTTTTTCTGTTTGTATCTGTCCCACAGAATTGAATCCCACCAACATTAGTGAAGTGCCTACTATGTGCCTGCCCTGTTATAGGGGCTGGGGGTACAAAGAGAAACAAAAAAAGGAGTCCCTGTCTGCTACTAGATGAGAGAGAGATTTGTATCACAGGGGTCAGTGTCGAAGACCCAGTGACTGAAGGGATCCAGCTCACCATTTCCTTTGGAAGAGAAAATAAATCTCCTTAAGAAGACTTACTTGGGAACCTCAAAAAGGAAGCTTTATTCTGCTCCCCTCCACCCCCCAAAAAGATGACTGGAGTAAGCTCATTGACATTTTCCTAAATACAATGATCATGACAAGGTCAAGTAGAATATCAGTCCTTAACAAAATTTCTCCTCCTCTCGAGAACAAGCAAACTTAGAAAGCTGACGATGCACTACCGGGCCTTATAACCCAGAGTTCCCTTGAGCCTCAAGGAAGGAAGGGATTACTAGAAAGGGCTAAGAACTGAAGCAGGAGAAGAGACAAAGAATCTCTTCTCGGAAATTATCATCTTTAGGTTTTTAGCTCAATCTGTGGTGAATAGAATTCAATTTTCCTCCAGGACAGAGAATGCGCCCTTGGAAACTGCTTCCATTGGGGAGTTAAGCAATGTTATTAGAATCCTAATAATTCATTGGGATCTTGGAGACCACCTAGTTCAACCCCCCCCCCCCCCATGCTGGACTACTCTTGACAACATCCCTGGCATCCATTCTCAAATACTTTCAGTGATCAGGAGCTGGTCAGCCAACCAACAAATGTCTAAGCACCCAGATGCCAGGCACTGTGCT
This sequence comes from Dromiciops gliroides, assembly GCF_019393635.1. Lineage (NCBI taxonomy): Eukaryota > Metazoa > Chordata > Mammalia > Microbiotheria > Microbiotheriidae > Dromiciops > Dromiciops gliroides. Next base: position 2,482,246 of record NC_057867.1, on the reverse strand, counting down.
ATGCTCTCCCGAACTTGAACTGTTAGAAAGGTCTTCCTTGGGGCAGCTAGGTGGCACAGTGGATAGAGCACCGGCCCTGGAGTCAGGAGGACCTGAGTTCAAATCCGGCCTCAGATGCTTAACACTTACTAGCTGTGAGACCCTGGGCAAGTCACTTAACCCCAAATGCCTTACTAAAAAAAAGAAAGGTCTTCCTTATGTCACATATATGTGTATCATATATAACATATCCATTATATACATGTCACGTATATATGGCATTTACATAGTGCTTTAAAGTTTGCAAGGCGCTTCACATGTATCACCTCATTTGCTCCTCACCACAACCCTTGGAGGTAGGTGGTATTATTGCCAATTTGCAGCTGAGAAAACTGAGGCAAACAGAAACGAAATGACTTGCCCAGGATCATCCAGCTAATTATCCAGTAATTACCCTCGACTGGATTTAAACTCGGCTCTTACTGACTCCAGGTCCAGTGCTCTATCACCCGTGGCACCACTTGGCTGTGGCCTGAAATCTATCTTTCCATTGTTTCCACCTCTGACCTTTCGAAGAGTTCAGGAGAAATATTCCAATCGATCAGCAAGTACATATCAGTACCTATTATGTTCTGGACACTGCTAGACCCTAGAGCAGCATATACAAAAGTGAGACACAGACTCCAACCACTTCCAGGTAAGCAAATACCTGGGAATAAATAAGGAAACACAAAGTAAATAATCATGTGGGGAGAGGGACAGTCTGGGAAGACTTCCTGGAGAAGGAGGGCCTAGAGCCACATGGATGGCCTTTGGAATACCTCAATTTAACACCCAAATTGCCTCATTATTTTTTTTCAGGCTAAGTCATGGTTCTTTGACCCATTCTCCTAACATAGCCTCCAGACCCTTTGTCATACAGATCACCCTCCACTGGATGCCTGTGTAACTAGGTTCAACGGCGTGATCTTGGGAATCCATGGATACTCTTTAAGGCAACATAAGACTGTGCTAGTTTATTTCTCCCAACATACTCTTGCAGTTGGTAACATCTGCTTGTTGAAATAGGTGAACTGAGATCTGCCTGCATGGGCAGAGGGAGCAACCACACCAACGGTAATTCAGGTCTCAGGAAATGTCCTATCACAATAAGCAACCGATTGCTGGGCAACTGGACTTCAAGGCTAACACATCTGGCCAGACCCAGAGAAGGCCTCAAAAGGATGTTGGCTAGCCTTATCACTCTCACCACTTGGCCCTTCTTCAGCCAAATGGCTTCTTCCTATGAAAGGTACAGAGCCCAGTATTCCCGCTACCTAACAGGAGCACCCCAACTCACCAGGCTTCTGGAACCATGGAGAAATGGCTTCATTTCTAGCAGCTGGACTACTCCAATCAATTCTGTTTCTACTCCACCTCTCATGCAACCCTAGGGAGGCAGGGCCTCTGTGGCCAAACCCTCTCTGTTGTCCCCAAATCACCACAAGGCCCAATGAAGTGAGGCTGCCCACTGAAATTCAGTTTGAAATGCCACTTAACCCCAAGATTTCTCTGCAGCAGACACTACATTCTGAATGCCCTCCATCATTTCAAAAGGACTGCTAGGTGACACAGGGTTAAAAACAACATCCCTTGGGAGCTAGGCTTTGGTGCAGTGATGAGAGCACTAGGCTGGGATCCTGGGTAATTCATCTCACTTCTGTCTGCTTCAGTTTCCTCCTTGGGTGAAATGGGGATAACAGTAGCCCCTCCCTCCCAGAGCTGTGGTGAGGATCCACTGAGATCCTATTTGTAAAGTGCTTAGCACACATAGGAGACACTATATTCCCTTCCCATTCCACTTGCGGGCTCTCTCCCATGCAGACAGGAAGAGATGAGAAACATGGAGGAACTGGAAACAGAGTAGCAACTCCAGTAACAACAGTATCTTGTAATACTCTAGGAGGTTGGAAAAACCGAGGGATGCAAAGTGTCAAACTCTCACGACAATGTTGCATCTTAAATAGCCCTTCTTCCACAGGCTCTTAGGCTCCCACAGACAGTGCCTTAGGCCTGCATTCACAAACTGCCAGCCTGGCCCCACCACCCCTGCACCATGGCCAACTCACTCTATTCACCCCAACCTGGCCATCCTGTCACCAGCAGTCGTGCCATCCATAGCACGAGAATGCCAATGCTTTCTTCCCCATCTCAGAGATGAGACAAGCAGCCAGGACAGCACAGGCTTGGACAAAAGCTGCAAATGGTCTATGAGCCAAGGGCCAGACAAGTTCTGCAGAGAAGTTCCTCGCCAGCCTGGCAGCTGGGGATTGCCAATATCTTATGGCACAGAGGGCTGGCAATCTCGGTTGGTGGGAGTCCCCATAATGACAAAATCAGACTCTTGACAGAAGATGGAAACAGGCACAAGGAACTAAGGACAAAGGCAAGAGTAGGCTTGGTAAGAATGGCAGGAATACTCCAACCCAGAATGATCTGAGGCTAGTGCTAACTAGTAAAGGACATAGGAAAAGCTACACTGGGGATGAAATATTCCAGAGAGAGCTTCGGCCTGGCATGATTCAGCAACTACTATAATGGACGACCAAGAAAGAGAAGAACTAGTGGACTGATGATGCTTCTATCTGCTCTGCCAAGGACACTGAGGGAAGCACAATAATGGAGTATAATCAATCACTCATTCATTAATCTGCCTGAACTGGGGTCTGAGTTCTTCAGCTCTCTTCCACCTTTAAACCTGTACTTTTTAGACTCTGAGGGATAGAACAGAACGAAGGAGCTAAAATGCAAGACAAGAGATGGTACAAGATCAACTAGCTGCTTTTTCAAGAACTTCCAGTTACCAGGCCTAGAAAACTACTAAAAGAACTAGCAGGTGATCTTGGAAAACTCATGGGGAATAGAAGAGGCACCACGAGACTGGAAAGAGGCAAATATATCCTGATTTAGAGAAAGGGGAAGAATGTGGCAGTATTTGCAAACTACAGGCTGGTAAGCTTGAGTCCGATTCCAAACAACATTCTAAAATGTATTACGAAAGAGATGGTTTGTAAACATTTAGAAAGGGAAAGGTGACCCTTAAGAATCTACAGGGCGGGGGCAGCTAGGTGGCACAGTGGATAGAGCACCGGCCCTGGAGTCAGGAAGACCTGAGTTCAAATCTGGCCTCAGACACTTGACACCTACTAGCTATGTGACCCTAGGCAAGTCACTTAACCCCAAATGCCTCACCAAAAAAAAAAAAAAAAAAAAGAATCTATAGGGCTTCATCAAAGATCGGATATTCCGAACTAACCTACACATGCTTTTTTTTGGACAGGGTTAGCAGATGGGTAAATTAGGGAATGTTAGAGACAAAAATAACTTGGATTTTAGAAAAGCCCTGAACAAGATGCTATACTAAGTGGAAAAAAAGGCAAACCAGTCCTCAAGGAGCTTACAATCTAACGGGGAGACAACAAGCAAGTGATTATGGACAAATAAGATATAGACAGGATAAATCAGAGACTTCATAGACCTGAGAATCATCTTCTGAGGTCATAATTGAATCCATGGAAGCTGATGAGATCACTGAGAGAAATGGTATAGATGGAGAAGAGCAGTCCAGAAACATGAGACAAATTGGGGTCCCTGATTAGAGATAATGTGCAAGGGAAGACCATGAAGCAGAAAGCTTCCTAAGGAATAAGTGGGTGGGAGGTCCAACAAAGGGAAATAAGGGAGCCATCTTTGTCAAATTGTCTATCACTAAAAAAGGCTCTTGAAACCATGATGGGGCAAATTTTGGATAAAATCTATAATTATCACCACCTAGGGAAGGTGGGTAGTTGGAATGGGTTCTAACAAAGTTGGTAGGCTGACCGCTCGCTCCTTGGTTGAAGCATATGCATCACATGCCTGAGACACCAGGCAACGTGGTAGCACAATTATGGGTGGTGCCAAAGGTTCTGGGTTATAATCAGCCTACCAAGGCATGGACAGAGTACTACAGCAAACCTCGTCAGGAAGGATGTTAAAGTGCAAGTGGTAGAGAAGCCCATCATAGGTAAGCTCTCCTTTAGGTAAAGCCATCATTCCAGCTTAAAGAGTATACAACTGGGCCTGAGTGGAAGTGTCCCATGCCTGATGCTGGTACTTAACCAGAGGCTGGATATGATCACATCTCAAGGCTGCTTTAGAGGACATTCCTGCTAAGGAATAGAAGAACTATTTGATCAGAGTTTGGCTTTCTCAACCCAGATTCATCAAGAGATGGCTTTGCGGGAGGTCACACTGGTAGGCCCTTTAAGACCTATAGTTACGGCACCTAACACGGACACGTTTCCACAACAGAAAAACCCAGCCCCCAGGGTTCTTTTCAAAGTTCCACTGGGTGCCCCTTGGGTTCCAGCTCTACTAAGAGACCCTCAGTCCCAGCTGGCACTTTGAGTGCATCCTGAATAGATCTCAGTCCTTCTGGCACAGATGAGAAGCAACAACATGAAGTCAGTGTTGGTTGCTTCCCATCCTTCAAAGTTTCTTCCTGGGAGGGAGACAGGGAATAGAAGCTGAGTCCTGAGATGATTTAGGCTGATGACAAATCCCCAGATCTTAAGAAGTGGGAAGGGACCTCAGAGGTGATTTAGGGTAACCCACATCTGAAGCAGCCTGTCTATAAGATACACGACTATTCCCAAGACTTCAGAAAGCCTCAAATTCCCCCTTTTCACTGAATTTCATAACATGCTCATGTGTTAGTGGGAAGCCTCCATTTTTCAGATGGAGAACTCAAGTCAGAATTTGATTTACTCAAGACCTCACAGAATGAGTATTTGTTTTAGAACAAACTTCTGGGTTCAGATCCCCAGTAGACCTGCTAATGAATACACTGGGGTAAGCCTCCTCTCTTCTCTGGCCATCAGTTTTCTTCTCTATGAAACGAGGGAACCAGACTAGCTGGTTACCAAGGGCCCTTTCAGCTCTTATAACTCATGGCTATGACACATAACGCACAGCTGGACGGAGCCAGACTCAAGTCCTCAAAACAAAGGAGCCAGTGTTCTTTTCACTAGACACTGGTTTCCATGGTAGGGGTTAGGAGAGCCATGTCAACAAAGGCAGTAGCCTCTCCCAAGGCCCTGAGATCTCTGCTTTCCCCAGGCTTGGTCAGGGGGAAAGCCCTTAACAGTCAACTCCTTTTGTGGGTCTCCCTCAAAACACGCAGCACCCCAGGGGACTCTGACAAGTCCCAGCCACTGACTCACCTTTCTATTTTGGCTTGGCGATGGGATGCCATGGCAACAAGGCTTTGCTGGCTCCCCGAGGGCCCGTCCACCGATTTTTTACCAGGGGTGTTGTCCTGGGTTTGGGGAAGCTCAAACTTGGCGATTTGGTAGTTGTGACATTGCTTTAAAAAGTTCACGAAATGGGCTCGGGCGGCCTGTACTTGTTCCAGCCGGTGGTTGAAGTTGACCTGCTTCAAGGTGAGGGCTCCCTGGAGGGCTGGCACCAACAGATACTTGAGATCGGTGGAAGCGATCTCCTCCAGGTCTTCGTTGGAGCTGCGGGGAAAGTGGGGAGGAGGCTGAGCCCGAGCTGTCACTGCAGCTCGCTCGGCCGGCACCCCTGGCCCCCGCGCGGGCTCCGAGTCCTGGCCTCGCCCGTCAGTGACAGGAGGCCCGGGCACTGCGGAGAGCCCGGCCAGCCCCTCTGCTCTTCGGGCCGGGGCCCACCCCCCAGCCCCTCTCCCTCTCTCACCTGAACAGGTCAAGCTGCGCCATCATGCGGGATGCCTTGTCCAGGCTCTCTAAGCCCTGCTTCACCTTCTCTTGGATGAACCTGGAGTTGGTCGACTCGTTGGTGTCCTCGACCTCACTTAGGAGCCGGCGGCCGGTCTCTAGCAGCTGCGGCAGTCGCGGCCCGGCCACCTCCTCTTCTTCTTCGGTCGCCGCAGCCACCGCCTCCGCCATCTTGGGGAAGGACGGAACCAGCGGTCATCTACTTCCGGGGTCAAAGGGTACTCGCTTTCCGGCCGTACCGGAAGGGCCGCCATGTTGTTTTCCCACTCACAGGCCGGGTTGGGGGTGGGGCGGGGGACCGGGACGGGGGGAGCAGCCGCCTTCCCTCTCCGCCCCCCCCCCCCCCACCTCCCGTCACTCGCCGCCGCCACCGCGGCCCGGTCTGCGTCCCGCCTCGCCCTGCCCCGCGGCCACAGGCCCAGCCCATCTCGGGCGCAGGCACAACCCACCGCGGAGTGACTGGCAGACTACGGGGCGGGGGCGTGCGCGCTCGCGCGCGCGCCCGCCGCCGCCGCCGTCGCCGCGGAGTGCCGCGGAGTGCCGCGAGCCAGATGCGCACAGCGCCACCGGGCGGCCGGAGGTAGGGTTAGGAGGTGAGGACGGGGCCTCGGCCCGCGGGGCTCAGCTCCGGCTTTGCTCTGGGAGCGCCGCCCCGGGGGGGCGGAGGGAGGGGGGGCCCAGGAGGCACTTCCCTCACCCCCCCCCCACCCCCTCCAATGTTGCTTCACTTACTTGATCTGAGCTCCCCTCCTACTCGAGCTCTGTGGTTCTGCTGTGCCAGCTAGGAGTGCCAGCTGACATTTCCATGGACTTCATTTAAAGCGATCAAAGCACTGGGCATGCGCCATTTCATTGACCGCTCCCAAGAGCCCCTGGAGCTAGGTTCTGTGTGGGCAGGTGAAGCGAGTTGCTCCTGGCCACTCCGCTAGGTAATCCTCAGAGACCAGGTTCAAACCCATGCATGCCTGATTTTATTTTATTTATTATTATTATTATTTTTGGCATGCTTGATTTTAAACGAGGGCCTTGGCTAGCATCTAGAGGATCCTGTGACTCCGGGGCCAGTGCCGTAGATACTAGGTCATACTGCCTCCTGAATGAATGAATGAATGAATGAAGTCCATGAATACTCACTTATAGTACGTGCTCTCCCTTAGTAAGCGAGTTGCAGAGGGGATTCCGACTCAGACGCCTTCCCAGGTTCCTTCTAGGCTTCTGTGGTTCTGTGACACATAATAACTAGTAACAGACAAAGGCAATTTCATCATGCAAGCAAACATTAAGCGCCTCCTGATACGGATACAAATACAAGGGTGAAACACACCAAGCATTTTCTTAAGCCCCTACCACGCACCGCACTGATGTGACAAGTTGTGGTACGGGAATTTAACCGAATCTAACCAGGGGAAAGTGATATAAATCCCAAAGTGACGCCATATCTGTCCTCAAGGAGCTCCCGTTTCCCTGAATCAGAGCCCCAGCCCCTTGACTCCCAAGCCCAGTGTCGTTTCTCCTTCCTCCACGAGGTTCCTTACTCCAGTGGATCCTAATTCTGGTAACAAAACCATTTCTGAGGGGCACTCGAGTGGGGAGCACAGCGAGAAAAGCTGAGAATGTGCATGGTCTGCACTGGTGCTCGTGAGGCACCAGACGAAGATCGCTTAGGTTAATCCTGCTCCTGGAACCCTTTAGCCCTTTCTCTCCTGCTTCAGCTAGGACCTTCCGCCAACAGTCCTTCTTCCTTCCTCAGGAATCCTCAGTCTGTCTCTTCCTGGCCACTGGCTCCTTCCCTTTTGTCTGCAAAGGTCCTCGGGCATCCCCAGTTCTGAACAAATCTTCCCTTAATTTACCTCACCTCCCCCCACAACCTCCTTCATTGCTACTCTTTGGGAAATGTTTGCAATCAGTGTTCCCACTACTTCCTTACTCACTCTCTTCTCCATTCAGGATTCTTTCCCCACTGTCGAGATTGCTTTGAAAGCTTGCCCATTGGGACCAGTCTTGAAATCCGAGTTGTTGGGGTTTTTTTAAAGTCCAACTCCTCCTTTTTGACTTCTCCCTCCTACTGACTGCTTTGTTTCCATGGCTCCACGGAGGCCACACTTTCCTGATCTTCCTTTTCGTCTGCTGAGTTTGCCTTCTGCCTCCTCAGCCTCCTCTGGACCCTTTAATAGCATGTGCCCCATGGGCTTTCCTCTGCTCATTTGGATCTGCACATGCTCCCTTGGCAGGCTCTGCCCGTGACTCCCAACTAGGAGTCTTCGGACCCGACCTTCTTCACCGTCATGTGTCTGGGACACCTCCACCTGAGGCTCTCACTACCACTTTAAGTGAAGGAGGGACCAAACAGCATTTCTTAACTTGCCTATTTGAGTGCAGCTTACCTGAATCCATGTGGAATTCCTTCCTCCTTCCCTGCAGTGCCCTGTGAGGGCAGGAACTACCTTGGTTTTTCCTTTGTATTCTCTGCATACACATAGTAGCTACTGGGCTTTGTTGTTGTTGGGGTTTTTTTAGTAGCTACTGTTAATAAGAATGTATGGACCACCTGGATTTGATGGAGCTGCCTTATTATCCAAAAGAGTTTTATGAAACTCTGGATTAATAGGAGCAAAATGCCCTTCAACTGAACTCCAAACTGAACCCAGATAGCTAGTAGATAAGTCTCTATCTGGTGACTTCTTTCCCCAGGATAGTAAGTCCCTATCTTGTGGAGACATCCTTGCCAAATTCTTTTTTGGGATCTTCTAATCTTATCATGGTGCTTCTGTATTTCTTCCATACTTGTTATAACTGAAGTTGTTAAAACTGCTTTGTATCACATCCATTCTTGTTACAGTATTTGCTTTTTTTTTTTTTTTTTTGGTGAGGCAATTGCGGTTAAGTGACTTGCCTAGGGTCACACAGCTAGTAAGTGTCAAGTGTTTGAGATCATATTTGAACTCAGGTCCTCCTGACTCCAGGGCTGGTGCTCTATCCACTGCACCACCTAGCTGCAAATACCTGGGTTTGGGGAAGCTCAAACTTGGCGATCTGGTAGTTGTGACATTGCTTTTGCACACAGTATTTGCTTTTGAGTTGATTTGTATCATGCCAATGAAACTGACAACACCCTGTAACCAAGTGAGCAAAGAAACCTTATGTACCCTTAGAAAGAGGGAGTCTTGGGTCAGCTAGATGTCGTAGTGGATAAAGCACTCGCCCTGTATTCAGGAGGGTCTGAGTTCAAATCCGATCTCAAACACTTGATACTTACTAGCTGTGTGACCCTGGCCAAGTCACTTAACCCTCATTGACCCACCAAAAAAAAAAAAGGGAGTCTTTGAGCTCTTTCTTTGGAAGGGGTCTTCCCATGACTTATGCTTGCTTGTTCTTGGGACAAATAAACTGGTACAATGTTTTTTCCTGTATGTCTCTGATCTGGTTTTTCTTGTAAGGAGACATTTTGAAAATGATTTCTCTGATTTTTCTTTTTTGTAGCAGACAGGCAAATAAAAACTATATTTGACACTACTTAATAAATGCGGTGTGTAAAATGAGTGGACTTCCTGCTTCCCCCTCTTGCTTCCTTAGTGCTGCTGATGGCCCCTTGGTTCCCACATTGGTAACCCAGGCATTCTTTTAGACTCTTGGCTCTCTCACCTCATATCCAATCAGTTGCTAAGCCCTGTCAGCTATGTCCACATCCCTCTCCCATATCTAGCTATCTCCACTGCTCCCACCCTAGTTGCTGACTCCCCTGAAGACCAACCATAGCCAATTTGGTCCTGCCTCCCTCCCTGCCTCTCCTTCGATCCTTCATTCCAAGTAGGTCTCCTGCATCCATCCTCTTACAGGTGATTCAGCCTGCCGCCTGCAGCGTGAACAGTCCACAGTAGATCTGGACAGATCACTCTGCTCTAGAAAGAACAAAGGAAAACCAAAAAATGCCAGTGGTTCTACCTCACCCGCAGACTAAAGGGTATCCCTAATTCATGCTAGTACTTTCCCTCTGCTTCCAAAGCTTTGTCATGCCAGGGTGGGAGTGGGGATAAGCTCCCACTCTCTATAAAATGCTCCAATAGCGTGCGTCTCAAATAGCCTCCGACAACCGAAGCCCAACTCCTGGCCTTCTCATGTGGAACTGTTTCCACTAACAGGAGAAGGGGCGAAGGCGAGTCAATGGTGCCTTAAAACCAGTCGCTTCGGCAGGTGGGGCTCTTAGCCTTGGCAGGCAACGGGCCTAGGAGAAGGAAACCCTGATTTGAAACCTCCGCTGCCTTGCGGCTATACCCATATATAAGAAAGGCTTCGGGAGTTAATCCTGAGGAAAAATCAGGAGTTGGAGTCCCTTAGGCAGTTGGATGTTGGACATCACATCCCTCTGGCAATTCCTGTGGCAGCACTGGTGCCAAACCGTATTGGCTCTGCCTCTCCTTTGGATCCACCAATGTCGCGGAGAGGGAAAACCTGCTGCATGGGCAACAGCTTGTTTTCCATATTGATCCACCCAGGCCAGCGCCCTGGAGAGGACACTCCAGCTACTACTCATGGGGTAGATACAACATGGGATGTGGCAGTTACTGGTTATAAGTCACTCAGGAGCTGAGGCTCCTGTATGGGACTGCACAGCCACACTGTGGCCTGTGGCTCTTCAGAGCGCTGATCCATGGTCGTCTGTGACTGGTGGAGGCCTACACACATACTTTCACTCTGTTGGTTACCTTGAATCGATGCTGTCACATTGTGTGCGTATGGAGTGGTTTGCCTGTTGCCTCCCCCATCAGGCTGGGACTGTCTTTTGTCTTTATTTCTGTATATCCTGAGCTTGGCACCTAGTGGGTGCTTATTAAATGATTATTGCCTGACTATCTGACACCCCAGACCTCCCACAATCCCCTTCCCAGGCTTATCGATATCATTCCCTTGTATGTGCTCTCTGCTCCAACCAACCTGAATCCCTTTCCACCCTGTACATATATATATATATATATATATATATATATATATATATATATATATATATATATATATACACACACATATATATATATACACACATATATATATACACATATATATATATACATATATATATATATATATACACACACACATATACATACATATTGTAGAATATTTTTGATGACTCGGCCTGATTTGGGGGGCTAATGCTGACTGGGGTATTTAATCTGGGACTGTTGACTATTTGGCTATCTGACTTCGTTAATTTAATGTAGGCCATTTATAAAGTTCTGCCACCCTGCTCCCAAATTGATAAACTAAAGATTAAGAAGCCTCTTAACCAAATAATCAAAGCAGAGTTTATTTATGAGATAGTATTTAAAATTAAGAATACAGGGAAATAAAATGTACAACCTGACTGCTTTCCTGCCCACTTTCCCACCCACTGCACTTTTCTTGAATACAATAAGGGCCTTAGCCTCCTCTCCCCTCAGGGCACTCAGGTACTTTCTTCTAACTCCTCTTAATCTTCACTTTCTCCAACCTGTACCTTGTGCTGACCGCTTCTGTGCTCTCCGCTGCCTCCTGGTCAGTCTGTCTTTTGCTGCCTTTGCTCCTAGTCCTGCGTTGCTGTTCGTCTCGTCCCCCATCTCTCCTTGTCTGAACCCCCTTCTCAGCCTCTCTCGTCTGACCCGAACCTCTCTAATCTCCTCAGCCCCTTGTCTCCTTGTCCGAACCGAACCCCTCCGTCCTTGTCCGCTCCCTTTGCTGTCTAATTCCCAGGTCTATATATACCTTTTCTTTTCTCCACTCAAATCTAGGGGCTTCCTGTGCCCCCACAGACCAAGCTAATCTGCCAGTCAGGGCTGTGGCTGGGGCTGGGGCTAGGGGGATGCTCCAGCATCACGTGCCTCACCAGAGCCCAGCCTGGACAAGCCTGGTATCTCTCGGATCCCTCCGCTCAGGTCGGAGGGAGCTGGGGCTTTTTTCCCCCAGCTGCCTGACCTGGCATCTTGTACAGCCCATGGGGCTTTATGGCTCAGCTGAAGCAGAGGGGGAGGGGAAGAGACCCTGAGGGCCTAAGGCTTTCTAATCTCAGCCTAAAGGTAGGGTCCCCAAATCAAAATAAATTTCCACAATATATACACATACATACATATACACACATACACACATTCATATATATATATATACACACACATACACATATGTGGAAACAGAACAGATACAAAGTGATGATTTTTTTTTTTTTTTTTTTGCACAGAGCTATGGGGGTTAAGTGTCTTGCCCAGGGTCACACAGCTAGTAAGTGTCAAATGTCTGAGGCTGGATTTGAACTCAGGTACTCCTGAATCCAGGGACAGTGCTCTATCCACTGCGCCACCTAGCTGCCCCCCAAAGTGATGATTTGCAGGAGGGGAGGCACTAGCAGAAGGTGGGAGCAGCAGGAAAGGCCTCATCCAGAAGGTGGCACTTGGCCTTAGTCTTGAAGGAAGAGTCTTAGGTTAGGAAGGAATTCATTCCAGAACGCGGCTGAGGGGGGAGCTTGGACAAAGGCACGGAGGTGATAGATGTCAAGCTGTCATTCAGACGCTCAGTTCTTTTTCATATAAACCTGTGCAGTTAACCTATGACCCTCAGAACAGAACTTGACAACAATCTCTTTGAAATTTCAAATATTTTGGACCCTTAGATCTGCTGGACTCAGTAGGGCTTTAATTTTTTGTTAGATGTACTTATTTTTAACATTTGTTTTTTAAAATTTTGAGTTCTAAATCCTCTCCTTTTCCCAAGCTCTTCTGCCACCATTGAGAAGGCAAGCAATATGAAATCAAGTATACATGTGAAGTCATGCAAAACATATGTCCATATTAGCCATGTTACAACAACAACAACAACAACAACAACAAAAGCAAGAAAAAGAAAGTGAAAAAAGTATGCTTCAATCTGTGCTTAGAGTTTATCAGTTCTCTCTTTGGAGGTGGATAGCATTTTTTATCATAGGTCTTTTGAAATTGTCTTGGCAATATATAATAATTGGGAGTCTGCCTGCCAAGACAAACCCAGAAACTATATGACCACAATTACAAAACATTTTTTCGCACAAATAAAATCATACCTAAAGAATTGGAAAAATATCAGTTGCTCATGGCTAGGCTGAGCTAATATAATAAAAATTACAGTTCTACCTAAATTAATTTACTTATTCAGTGCCACACCAATCAAACTACCAAACATTATTTTATAGAACTAGAAAAATATTAACAAAATTCATCTGGGAATTGTCTTGGATCATTGTATTGATCAGAGTAGTTAAGTCTTTCACAGTTGATCATCATTACAATACTGCTTTTACTGTGTGCCATGTTGTCCTGATTCTGCTCACATCACTTTGCATGAGTGCATGTAAGTCTTCCCAGGCTTTTCTGAAACCATCCTGTTCATCATTTCTTACAGTACAATAGTATTCCTTCATGATCATACACCACGGCTTGTTTAGCCATTTCCCAATTGATAATCTTTGATGGGAATGTCATCATGATCAATCATGAATCAATGTCTAATTCTTTGCCACTACAAAAAAAGCTGATATAAATATTTTTGTACAGATGAATCTTTTACCTTTTTCTTGGATCTATTTGGGATACAGACCTGGTAGTGGTATTGCTGATTCAAAGGGTATGCACAGTCCCATAGCCCTTTGGGCCTAGTTCTGAACCATTCTCTACATCACCTCCAACATCTGACCTGTTAGAGTTTTAATTTGAATTTATTTCAGGGCATTTTTTCATGTGACTGATAGCTTTGATTTCTTCTGCTGAAAACTGCCTGTTCATATCTTTTGACCACTTATTTTTTATTTTTATTTATTTTTTTTTTAGTGAGGCAATTGGGGTTAAGTGACTTGCCCAGGGTCACACAGCTAGTAAGTGTTAAGTGTCTGAGGCCGGATTTGAACTCAGGTACTCCTGAATCCAGGGCCGGTGCTCTATCCACTGCGCCACCTAGCTGCCCCTTGACCACTTATTAATTGGGGAATGGTTCTTATTTTTATAAATTTGGCTCAGTTCCCTATACATTCGATAAATGTCTTTATCAGAGAAACTTGCTGTACAAATCCTCTCCCTCCTATTCCTGCGTTCCTTCTAATTTTGGCTTCATTGGTTTAGTTTGTGCAAAACCCTTTTAATTTCCTGTAATTGAAATGATCCATTCCACTTTCTGTGCTTTTCTCTATGTTGTTTGATCAGAAACTCTTCCTTTATTCATAGATCTGACAGGTCACATTTTCCATGCTCCCCTAATTTTTAGTAAGACCTTTTAAAGAGGCCTGGTCCAGTCAGTTGGGCTCAAAGGAACAAGGAAAATGATAGGATGACCACAGCCATTGCTCCTCAGCTGGCAGTACTGATGTCATCTGTGCCTGAGGATTCAGGTATGTCCCCCAAGCTGCTGTCCAGGGCACTAGTGGTTTTTGCGGCCTCAGTTCTCCAAGTACAGGTTATTCTCTCTGGGGAATGACAGGGGCACTGGAGAGGGGATGGGTGCAGGGGACGCTTGAGGAGAGGGAGGGAGCAGGGCAAGAGTCAAATTAGAAAGCCCAGTGAGCCCTTACCTGTCATGTGGAGTCTAACCACTGGGTGGCGTATGGAACCCAGTTATTTGCTCCATTTAACCCTTTGGGCCACTTTTCTGCTCTTCTCTATGGGCCCTGTGTTTAGTTGGGGTGGATCTGGTGGGAACAGCTTCAGGGCAAGGGCCCGGCCTAGGAAGGCGGTAGGAGACATTTGTCTTTGGATCATGGGACTTCTCCTTTCTTTTTGGATCCCTCTCCATGCTCTCTCGGCTACTTTACCAGGGCTTGGAAGGTAGGCTGGAAGGTAGGTAAGTGATCACTCCTCTGTCCTGACCTCATTCTCTGAGGAGTCTGGTCCCTCGGCCAAGTCAGCACAGGAGATACAAGGCCAAGCCATCCTCCCCATGAGCTTCTGTGCTAATGGGAGAGAGTAGGGAATAGGGAACAGGGGCTAGGGGCTGGGGAGAATTACACAGATGGAGACTGGGGTTAAATTTGGCCATGGCCATGGTTCCAGGTCCTGGAGTGGGGAGAGGACCAGGAGAGAGGGGAAGACAAGGGTACCCCCAAAGGGGCGAGCTGCTCACCCCAGAGATGGCAGGAGGGGTGGGGGGAAGCCAGGCCAGGTCTGGGAGAGTCACTGATCAGGAAGGCATCAAGGAGATGGCTGGGGAATGGGGCATGGCTTAGTCCCTTTGAGCCTGCCCTAGCCAAAGCTATCTCCACAACGACCAGCAAACAAACAGGTATTGAGATTTTCAGAAGAGGAAGAAGGAAGCAACCATTTGTTAAGTGCCCACTATGTGCCAGGCACTGTGCCAATCACTTCACAACAGCCCTGGGAGGTAGGTGCTATTATGATCCCCTTTTACAGATGAGGAAAGTGAGACGAGCAGGTGAAGCGACTTGCCCAGGGTCACTCAACTAATAAGTGTCCAAGGCTGGATTTGAACTCAGGTCTTCCTGACTCCAGGCCCAACCCTCGATTCACTGAGTCACATAGATGCCTCAGCATTTAGTTGGTCCTGGGGATAAAAACTAAACCAAAACAAAAGAAATCAAAATCAGTCCCTGCCCTCAAGGAACTTACATTCTGCTGAGGGGAACAAATGTGCTCACAGATTGGCACAATGGAAAGAACGCTAGGTTGGAATCAGAGTATCTGGGTTCAAATCTTGACTCCATCCCTTCTACCTGTGTGTGTGTGTGTGTGTGTGTGTGTGTGTGTGTGTGTAACAGTGGACAAGTCTCTCCATTTCTCTGGGTTGCCTCAGTTTCCTTAGGTGTAAAATGAGGAAGTTGAACTTGGTGACCCAGGTACTCTCCTCAACTCTCTAAGATGAATACTCAGGCCAGGTATTATCACCACCATCAGGCACATGAGGAAAGGAAGGGTCATTGGCTTGCCTGTGATCAGGTAGACAACAAGTGTTGGAGAGGGGATTAGAGCTACTATCTCTATTGTACCACTCCACCTCTAGAAGATCAAGCCAGGGTCGTTTGATGCTCTTCCTGGGCTTTGGCCTCTCAGGTGGCCAGGGCAGGGCCTGAGACAAGGCCACACTAGCCCTGGAGAAGCCTGAGCAGACCAGGGTGAATCCAAGGCTCTATCTCCATCTCCTCCAGTCCAATCTTGGGCACACAGGTATGGAGGGGTAGCTCCCTCCAAGGCAAAGTGCTTTCTCCCACTTCCCTCCCCGGATTCCCAGGCCAAGACAGGATGTGAGCCCTTGTCTTCCCACCTCCTCCAACCCCAACTCCTATTTTCTGAGTGAAGAGAAGTCCCTTTCATTGCGCCATTCCCCAGCTGAAGAACAGAGTTCTTGTTGGCTGCAGGATGAAGGCAAAACTTCATCTGGGCATTCAAGGCCCTTCCCAGACAATCTGGCCCCCAGCTGAAGAGTCAGAGTCTTATGGGGTGAGAGGATCAGAGTCTAGAGCTGGAAGGACCCTTAGATTGGGGAACATCATCCTGGGCTTCTCCACTTGACACAGTAGGAAGGGGAGGGGTCCCTGAGCAGGGCCCCTGAGCCTGGGAAGGTGATTTGTCACCAGCCAGGCTGTCTGCCCCTCAGTTAGATCTGCCCCCTACAGTAACGGACACCCAGTCCAGCTACCTGAACCCCAGACCCCAAGCTGGGACTCTCAGAGGCCCCATATCCCCCTTCTCCTCATGTCTCTTCCTTATCCTCCACTCAGAGGGAGTTGGTGGTTTCCGACTTTCACTGACCTCCAGTGAGACTTCCTGCCTTGGTATGGGCCTATGTCAAATTCCCACAAGCTCAAGATAGTTGGCGGTTCAGGGGGGCGAGAAGAGCTGAAGGAGGCTAGCAGCATGGCTCCACAGGAGGCTGTGAGTCCAGGGCCCAGCTCCCTGGGTCTCAGCCTGCTCCTGGCTCTGCTGCACACAAGTCCTGAGGGCATCAGTGGACACTTGTCCTCGCTGCCACCTGGCTGCCTGATGGTAAGGCTGACTCTTCCGTGACCATGGCCTCTACCCTCCTCGGTCAGCCAGGGTCTCTCAGAGCACACGCAAGTGTGGGGGAAAGAATCTGCCTTGTGGCCTTTCAGGGAGCAGGCACTCTGGGGATGGGCCTTGTTTGCTCTGGGCTGGGGAGTGTGGCTTCTGCCTTAGAGGACAAGTTGAGAATCCCATTAGTGACATAGCACTTTCAGGTGTCCAAAGGGCTTTACCCAGCACTACCTCATCCGAGTCTCAGAATCACTGGCCTCATTTTACAGATGAGAAACCTGAGGCTCAGGGAGTATGAGTGATTCAGCCAGAGTTCTGGGGAGTGTAGGAGATGGAATTTGAAGTGACTCCAAGTCTAGCACTCTGGGTACTAGGTGGCACTGCCTCTGCCCTGGCCTCAGGAGGTTCCTACAGCCAAGCTGGGCTCCCTTCTCCCTTCCTCCTTCATTCAGGCCTTTGAAAACATTTCATTCATTAAGCCTCGATTATTAGAGAGAGCAGTGTGCATCTGCAGAAGGCTTTGGGGTTTCCAAAACACTTCGAGGATCTCACTCAACCCACATTACCCTGTGCTAGGCACTGAGGGCAGTAGAGGAAAAAACCTGAACTCTTCTTCCTGCCCTCAAGGAGTTTTAAGGATCTTGCTGGTGAGCTCAGACATACACACAAAACAACTGGGCCAAACATAGTGCCACACACCCCGGGTGCCACACACCCCGGGTGCCACACGTCCCGGGTGCCACACACCCCGTGTCAAATGGCTGGAGTCCTCAAAGGAGACATCCCCCAGAAAGGCCGCTTTGAGCTGAGCTTGGAAGGACTTGTGGGCCTTGGGTGCAGAGAAAGAGGGCCCAAGTAGGGCCATTCTAGGTGGGGAAATGGGAGGGAGAGGGCTTGCCGGAGTCAAAAAGACCGCCTTGGTCAAAGCAGAGTGTGAATATCAGCAGAGGGCCAGGTAACTGTAGGGTCGCCCTGTGCAGAGCCCCAAATGCCCAGCTAAGAATCTGGCAGATCAGACTGGAGCAGAGATGCCCCTGGCTCCTCCCAAGTTATGCCAACCAAGCTCAAGCTCGGGAAGGTCCCACCAGGCTGGAGAGCAGCCAAGCGAGAAGTTGGGGAGATCCCGCCACCTTCCCACCAGCTTGGTTGTAGAGGGCTGCTTTCTTTATTTTGGTCCCAGCAAGTCTCCCAGACCATCTCCTGAGCTGGAGCATGGCTGTGCTCAGCCAGTACCCAAGTAGCACCTGGGCTACCGCCCCCCTGCCCTTCTCCCTCTTACTATCCCCTTTGTCCTTGTAAGGTGCTGTGCACTCACCAGCCCTGGGGAATCAGTAAGAGCAGCATAGCAGAAAAGCAGGGCTCAGCCACTCACCTGAAGCTTCTGAGAGTGGCCAATGGGGAGCCTCAGAGGGAGCTTCCTGGGCAGGAAAGCCCAGAGACACAGTGATGACAACTGGTTCTTATTACTCAACCCGAATTCCCAGCCCCCTTGATGAGGCGCCAAAGTGCACTCCAGCCCCTTTCCCTCTGAACCTCGGAGCCTCAGCTCCCCTCCCCCAGCACCCTCTCTAGGGGGCCCTCCCTGGCCTTGGCGATTGCTTTGCCAGGCCCAAACACCACCAGCAGCAGTAATACTAATGATAGCTCACATTTCTGTAGCCCTTGTGAGGTAGAGACTGCAAGGATCATTTTACAGACAAGGAAACTGAGGCTCAAAGATCTGTGCTGACTTGTGTCAGGCTGCCCACCTAGGGACTGCCCCTGCAGCCTTTGAACACCACGTTGCTTCGGACCATTGGCTGGCCTGTGCTCAGCAGGGCCTCTTCTAAGGCCAGCTGAGGCCGTGTCAGCATCACTAGATGTGGCCACTAGTGATCACTGTCCCTCTGGACTCCTTCTCTTCCAGGGCCTGCTGAGGGTATCCTGCCAGGGCCTGGGCCTTCCCACATTCCCAGCAGTGTTGCCTTGGACCACAGAGGAGCTCGACCTGTAGGACTTGCAAGTGGTTGTGAGAGAGGTCTGCGTCACCTGGACCTCCGGGGGAACAGGCTAGCGGGGCTCTCCCCGGGGGCCCTGCTGCCCCTGCGCTGGCTCCAAGCTCTCATTCTGGCCGGCAATTCCTTGAACCGGGACTACGAGGCCAACAGCCGGGCCCTGTGGCCTCTGGGCCACCTGCGGCTCTTGGACCTCTCTGCCAACCACCTGGACAGTGACATGGCTGCCTTCTACGTGGCCAATCTCAGCTCCCTGTGGAGCCTGAATCTCTCTAACAACCTCATCACGCGCCTGGCACGAGGCATCTTCCTGGGCTCCCCCAACCTGTTGGACATCGACCTTAGTGACAACTACACCCTACAAATAGAGCCTGGGGCGTTTGAAGGTTTGCCGCAGCTGTGGGAGCTCTCCCTAGCTAGAAACTCCCTGCACTGCATCTCTGATTTCAGCCTCCGGGCGCTGTGGAGACTCAACCTGAGCTCCAATGCCCTGCAGTTCTTCGCCACTGAGAAAGGCAGTTGGGACTACCAGCTCCAGGTGCTGGACCTGAGCCACAATCAGCTGAGGGCCATGCCAGCGCTTTCAGCTCTCTACCATCTCCACCATCTCAACCTATCAGACAACCATCTGGCTTCCCTGGAGCCCCACGGGGCCCCACCCTCACCTCAGGGCCCTGGTCCTTGGGACCTAGAGGGGGCCAGGCCAAATTGGACCCAGAGTGGCCATGACCCAGCAGCCAACTTGCCTGAGCTCACCGACCTTGACCTCAGTAGGAACCGCCTGGCCATGCTTCCAGTGGGTGGGGGGGCGCCCTTCTACCTGAAGCACCTGAGGCTGAGCAACGGGCTGAGGGGCCTGTGCCCCACTGCATTGCCCCCGGCAGCCTTGTTCTCTCTAGATCTCTCGGGCAACACGGGGCTAGCCCTGGACCCCAGCGACCTTCAGGGCCTACAGCACTCCTTGCACAAGCTCTCACTGCGAGGCAATGGCATGGACAACACCCGCTTGGGCCTTCCCTGCCTTCAGGAGCTGCGAGTCTTGGACCTCTCTGGCAATAAGCTGGCTAACCTGCCCTGGTCCCTCAGCTGCTCCTCATATCTGCGGAGCTTGGACCTGCGTGGAAACCTCTTCCAGGCCCTGGACACAGAGGTCCTGCGGCCTTTCAGGGGCCATCTCCACTCTCTGTTCATCGCGGGCAACCCCTTGCGGTGCTGTACCCTGGACTGGCTGGCTGCTCTGGCCAGTGCCAACGTGAGTGTACTGGACCTCGAAGAAGCGCAGTGTGTGTACTCAGACAGTGAGGGGGGCTCCCAGGCCCCCCTGGCCAGGGACCACAGCCACCTCTTGTAGCTGGCGGCAGTGGCGGGGAACTCAGGCCGGGTGGGTGCTGCTGGCTCTGAGTAGCATGTTCTTCATCTGCTGTGGGGTGGCCGCCCTGCTGCAAAACAGTTCGAAGCTGCGCTGGGCCCTGCAGCTTAGGGAGGGTGGGGCCTGCTCAAAGCCAGAGTCTGAGGACAACCAGAAGACCATGGGTGGGGAGAACATAGGCGGGCCTGGCCTGGAGAGAAGTGGAGGCAGGCAGGAAATGCCCGAGCGAAAACTAGCAACACAGGCTGCTTCCTGTCCACACTGAGCCCTAGCAGCTCCATCTTGTAGCCTTCACTGGGGTCGACTTGATTTAGGCCTTCTTTTTCAGCTTCTGTGTGTCCAGCGATCCCCTAACATGTATGCTTCTGGGAGGGAGATGCCATGAGTTCAAACTAAGTCTATCTGATCAGTAGCCCTTTGGCCTCTAGACCAATTCAGCAATTCACATTCGGTCATTTCTTTTTGCTTGGTTCTTGGGACCCTGACCACAGAAACCCAGCTCTGGGTTTCCATACATAAATCAAGTTCAGTCTCAGAGGGAAGCAGGCTTCTGTTGGGCTCATTTCCACACCCACACCCCGCCCCCTCAGCATCCGAATATAGCTCATTTGAGGTCTCTGCAGAAAACACAAACAAAACATTAAAAAGGGTCCTTGGTTCCCATGCAAGCATTCAGACGAACAATAAGACAACCTTTATTTCACCTTCTAGGAAGTGCACAACACTTGAGCCCATAAAACGGGCCAGTCTCACCTTATACATACCCACTCAAAGGTTGAGGCTTCTTCAAAAGAGAAAAGCAGATTCTCCCCCTTTCCCCAGCCCTCCCCACTTCAGAGAGCAGAAGACAACTGAGGTTGTGAGTGTGAGCCCCATGTCCCCTAGCAACCCAACACAGGACCTTGAGGCTCCCCTACCACCAAGGGGACTTTTTCCTCAGTGTTGCTAGAGTCAATTCCCATCCCAAAGGACCTGGCCAGTCTTCATGGCTCACAGTGGGAGGTTAGGTGGGCCAGGTGGGAGTTGGCTTCCTTCTCCACATCAAGGCGTTGATCCTTGCTTCTCTTTCCACTCCAAGCCCCTGTGGTTGCCCCATATTTTTTCTTGGTCCAGTCAATCAATACACATTTACCAAGTCCCTGCCCTCAAGGAGCTCCCAGTCTAACAGGGAAGACGACACAAACAATTAGGTAAAAATAAATGAGAGGGGATCAACAGAGGGAAGGAAGGCTTCTTAGAGAAGATTTTAGCTGAGATTTGAAGGAAGCAGAGATGAGGGAGGGAATTCAGGACACACAGCCACGAGATGGAGGAACAGCAAAGAAGTCAGTGTCATTGGAACGAAGAGTCCATGACTCAGAAGGAAGAAGACAAGGAGGGGGCCAGGCTATGTCAGTCTTTGAAAGCCAGAGGATTGTGCTTGATCCTGGCGGTGTAGAGGAGCCACGGGAGTTTATTGAGAGGGGATGACATGATGTGGTCACATCTGCATTTTAGTACGGATTGCAGTGGGAAGGGATTTGAGGTAGGAGGGCCAACAGGGAACCTCCTGGAATCATGGTCCAGGCACAAGGGGAGGGGGCATATGTAAAATCGATAGGCCTTAGCAACAGATTGGCTGTGGGGGTGAGAGGGAACTGAGGAACTGAGGATGATGCCTGAGTGACCAGGAAGGTGGGGGGCGCCCTCCGCAGCAATGGGGAGCTTTGGAAGAGGGGGAGGGTCGGGAAGGGAAAGAGAATGAGATTCCTTTGGACCTGCTAAGTTTAAGGTGTCTATGGGCTGGCTAGTTGAGATGGCCAATAAGCAGCTGGAGATGGGAGACTGATATTCCAGAAAGAGGTGAGGGCTGGACAAGTAGACCCCCAAATCAGCCCCATATCTGACCTCACAGAGGCTGGAGTTAGCCAGGGCTTCCTCTTCTTCACTCTGGTGGTCTTGGCCCACAAACTCCCCTTGATCCTTGAATCCAGTGTGCTTCAGGGGTCCTGCTTCTGTGCAGTGGCTTCAGTCAGTAGCTCCTATTAGGTGAAGTGACTCTTCTTGCACGGCTGAGTCTCAGATGCCAACTTTGGGTTAGAGAGGCCTCTGGGGAGAAGTAACAGAATCCAGTCCCCAGGTGGATGCTAAGTCCCACACTGACCTTGGGAGTATCCAAGGGAGCTCTCTATAAGCAGGATGGCCCCTTCAAATCAATGAAGCACAAACATTTGTTAGGAATCCACTGTGTACCACGCGCTGCGGGAGGCACTGGGGAGACAGTCCCTAGCCCCAAGGAGCTGACATTCTCATGAGGGAAATAATAAGGGCACCAAAGTAGCCCCCGACCTGCTCCCACAGCCCTTCCCTCCCAGGCTGTAGGGTTGTGTGTGTGTGTGCAGAAGGTGGTGCACATCTTCAAAAGGTCTATGATTGTATCCATGTGGGTCCTTCCTCCAGCTAGGTTGGGACTGGGTTGTGAAGTTTTATTTAAAAGCTCAAGAGATGGGGGCAGCTAGGTGGCACTGCAGTTGATAAAGCACTGGCCCTGGATTCAGGAGGACCTGAGTTCAAATCCTGCCTCAGACACTTGACACTCACTAGTTGTGTGACCCTGGGCAAGTCACTTAACCCTCATTGCCCCGCAAAAAACAAACAAAAACAAGAGAGGAGGCTTTTCGTGATGTGAGGGGGGAGGAGATGGGGTGGGGTGTATTACCACAGAAGGAGTCAGGCAGTCCCATATCTGGGTTAATGTTTAGGGGAGACCAGTGCACCCCTAGAGGACGTGGTGGGAACATTGATCAAGCCAACTACCGAATCCAGAAGAAGGAGTGAAGGCAGGAAGAGAAAGGACAGCCAGAGTTGGCACTGGCTGCAAACACTGGAGACCCTTCTATCTAAGCAGCTGTACTCTGGCCTTCTTTGGTCGTATGAAGCCATTTGCTAGGAATTCACCACCTCACAGCCTCACCAGCTCAGGAGGGGCCTCTGAAGCCATTGAGTCCAAGCTGTGCAAATTCCCAAGAAGAGGAAGTGACCCCCCACTCTCAGGACCAGATGACCACCAACTATGGACCTGCTAGTCTTCCTGCCTCTGGTACCCAGGCTGCATCTCTGTCCCATGTCTCCAAATGATGTGCTTCATTCACCAAGCAGAAAGGAGTCATGATCTTGCTCAGTTGTCTCTGGCTGTCTTCCTGCATTTGCACATACTTCCACCCTCTGTTTCTCTTCACCCCCATCTATTCAGTTCAGGCAACTGAGGTAGCAGCCGCCACCTCCATGCCTGGCCTCTGGTCCCCTTCTCATAGAATTGCAGAACATTAGGTTTGGAAAGGAGCTCAGAATCTAACTGGTGCCTTAGACAGAACTTGTGTATGACATTCTGGACAGGGGGGAAACCTTCAGGCATATCTTGAACCTTAGTGCACAGCCGAGATTTCATAGTCAAGACAAACCCACTACATACACACATACATACATACATATATATATATATGTATGTATATATGTATCTGTATATATCTGTATATGTATATGTATATATGTATATGTGTATATATATACATATATACGTATGCCTTTGAGTGGAACTCAGAGCTCATTTGACATCAGAAAATTCACACCAAAGGACAGCCCACTGGGAGCAATATTTGTTTTTAATCCCAGAGATTCCACACTGGGTCAGCTCTCCAGAAGACTGGAGGTTGCAAAGAATCCCATCTTGATTCAGTGTCATGAAAACTTGTCTCACAATGAGAGCTATCCCAAAGTGAAACAGACTGCCACAGGGGACAGGCTTCCAGCAGAGATTGGATGCCCATTTGTTGGGTATTTTTGGGTAAAGGGATTTACCCAAATTTGTGTAGGGATTGGACAAGATATGACCACTGAGGCTCTGCCAGCTCAAAGATTTGGTGATTGTCCAGTCTCTGCTCAAAGTAATGGGAAGGCATCTGACTGAAGTGTGGAAGAATCCCATTTTTTATGGTGCTTGGGGAGAGGTGTCCACTGAAAGAACAAGCCCTCCGGTTCTGGTGTGTGTGTGTGTGTGTGTGAATCTTAAAAGAGATTCAGCCCCTCCTTTAAAAACCCAAAGGTGAATCTTCTTCAAGCCTACGTCTGGTCTTGTCACTCACTTCTCTGATCAACAATCTTCTATGGCTCCCTATTGCCTGTCAAGTCTCTGTTGCACATCTTTGCCAGGCATTCCCCATTCTCTGCACCACCCTCCCCTTTTCAGTCTTCTTTGTTATGATGCTCCTTCATGCACTCTTCTGCTGGTAAACTGGACCACACTGCCTCCTGAAATGAGTCAGGCACTTGCGTCCTTGCCTTTAAGCTAGTTCCCTATGGCTGTAATGGTTTTTCTTTTCCTTGCCTGATGACCTCCTCTCCCGTCCTTGAGGGCCCAGCTCTAGCTCATTCAGGAAGACTTCCCTTATGCCCCTTGGCAGTAGCCTCTTGCTCTCAGTCCCTGCCTCCCCCACTTCCCCCAGTACTTTGCTCATGCTTCATTATCTGGTGATATTGTGGATCGGAGTTATTTCTGTCTGTCTTAGCTCCTGTGTGTGAGAACTGAAGCTCCCTTCCTTAGTACAGGACCTGGTGTCTGTCCCTCTAGGGCCCAGTACAGGGCTCTCTAAACAGGAGACACCTCATAAGTGTTTGTGGAATTGGCCTTTGTTGGCAGAATCTTGAAAGCCCAGCCCCCTTCCCAGCTCCTGGAGATATTTGGGGCACTGAGGCCCAGGGAGCTTGTTCCTCTGCCTACTTTTTCTGAGACAAGGCTGACAGCAGCTTCTGGAGTTCGGGGCTCTCTTTCCTGCACTAATTGGTAGAGTGCCACTGGGGGCTGCTTGGAAGACAGTTTTCTGAAAAGCCTGTCAGTTCCTGCCTCCCACAGCCCATTGTGTCTCTGCTACGGGTGTCCTATAGGCATATACTGCAGACATTAGGAGGGGGCTCTACAAGAGTCGGAGTCCTAATGAGCACTTCATGGACTGTTTCGCTTCCTACACAGTGTAAGTCACTTTCCGCCCCCTTCTTAGAGTGTTTGTGTACCTGGAATAATTTCTCAGTGGGACAGTGGATGGGCCGCCTGACTAGACGGCAGAGACCTGGGATGGATTCCTCACTCTGCTCCTTAGTAGTAGCTGGGTGACCGTGGGCAGACTGCTTAAACTTTCTGGGCTTTAGTTTCCCCATCTGTAAAATGGAATTGATGGGCCTTGTGCCGCTACCTCACAGGGTGGTTATGAACAAAGTGCTGGAAATGGGAAAGCCCTCTTGTAGCAGGATCAAAGGCCCTTGATGTCTAGGGTTGGAAAAATTCCTGCTCCCAACCTCCAGCTGCCTCTGGCTGATCCCTTTGTGCCTCAGGATCATGATGCAAAGAGCAATGGGAGTCTAAATGCCTGGGCTCCCATCCTGGCTCTGTCCCCTGCCCTCACTGTGACTTGGAGTCAAGAAGCCCTGGATTGGAATCCTGCCACTAGCTGACTAACTCTGGTCAAGGGACTTCATCTCTCTGGGCTGCCTCCATCTGGAAAATGAGGGGTTGGATTTGCTGTTCTCTAAGGTCCCGTCTAGTTCTAAATCTGTGATCCTTTGATCCCATGGTCCGGATAACCTCCGGGCCACAGTGTCACCAGCCACCCAGCTGTCTCAGGGTGCAGGCTGCTGCTACTCTACTCAGTGGTTGCCAGTGTATGAGCTGGTTCTCTCCCCAGCTTCATAACCAGTCAACAAGCATTAATTAAGCATTTGTCAGACACTGTGCTAAGAGCTGAAGATACAAAGAAAGGCAAAAACCATGGTCCCTTCTCTCAATTGGGGGAACACCCTAGTGTATGTACCTATTGCAGTTTATTGAATAGGGGGTGGCATGGGCATTTTAGGAAAATCTCAATCAATTTCCTGTGTCAAGATGGCCAAGTGAGGAAGCAACCCTCTGGAGCTCTTCCAAATTTCCTTTCCAAACCGATATAAAACTGCCTCTAAATTGTTCCAGGAGCAGGGAAGCAGCCTACCAGCCCATCAGGAAAGGTCTGTCTTACCTGAATGGGAGGGAAGTGAGGTTCAGGAGCAGCAGTAGCAGCAGATTCTGGGTTCATAGAAGGGGGCCTGAAGTAGGGCTCTGAGCCTGGGGAAATCCACCTACCTGCAAACCAGCAGCACCCTGGGCAGGTGAGCAGTGAGGGCAGCATAGCAGGGACCCTCACCAGGGGGCCCTCCCTTCTCCCCTCCCATTCTGGAATCCCTCTCTTAAGATGCAGCTCAGGCACAACCTTCTGCAGGAAGCCTTTCCTGATCTCCCCAGCTGCCTGTGCCTTCCCTTCCTCCCAGACTGTCCCTCAATTGAACTACTCGTTAGGTCTGTTTTGCTTCTCAGCGTATTCTCTGAGGTAGTAGTGGATAGAATGCTGGGCCTGAAGTCAGGAAGATCCAAGTTCAAATGTGGCCTCAAATACTTGCTCCCTGGATGACTGTGAGCAAGTCACTTAATGTCTGTCAGCCTCAGTTTCTTCATCTATGAAATAGCTGCTATCTCCCAGGGTTAGTGTGAGGATCAAGCAAGACCATATTTGTAAAGCACTTTGAAAACCTTAAAGGGCTATAGAAATGTGGTGGTGGTGGTGATGAAGAAGAGGATGATGAGGGGAATGATGATGATGGTAATGGGGAAGGGGAAAAGGAAACAAGTATCTACCATGCGCTGACTAGCAATTATGATGGAGAGTGATTCTCTAGAGTGATCTATACTCTTGTTGTCTCCCTCAGTCCTCTTTGGGGGTAGTAATTTTTTCACTCTTTGTACTTACATCCCCATTTCCTAGTACAGTTTGTAGCACCCTAGATGCTTAATAAATACTTGCTGATTGATGGATTTGTATTTGTGTCTTACCCACCGACTAGGCTATTACGGTTCATCAGGGCAGAAACTGTCTTAGGTAGGTGGTACAGTGGCTAGACCACTGGGCATGGAGTCAGGAATTTGTTGATGTTGTTCAGTCGTTTTCAGTCCCCGTGACCCCATTTGGGGTTTTCTTGGCAGAGATACTAGAGTGGTTTGCCATTTCCTTCTCCAGCTCGTTTTACAGATGAGGGAACTCAGGCAAACAGGGTGAAGAGACTTACCCAGGGGCATATGGCCACATTGGAACTCAGGAAGATGAGTCTTCTTTTCAGCTTCAGTTTCCTCATTTGTAAAAAAGTGTAATAACAGCCCAGTTCCCACCATTGTTGTGAGGATCTCAAAATGTAATGTTTTAGGTGCTTTGCAGACCTTAAGGTACAACAGAAATGCTTATTATTATTATTATTGTTAACAACAACAAAAACAAAATATTCTCTCTCTCCTGCCCCAAATCTGATGCTTGGGCAGGGATGACATAAAGACTGAATGTTAAGGCCTTTGTTCAGACTCGACAGGTCTGTTGGTGAGGATATTGCTTGGCTTGGCAGGAGCACAAATGTCCTTCCTGTTGACTGCCTGGCATGTGCTAGGAGTGGTTTGGGACTCACTCTTTGCCCTGGTCCCCTAGTACACACTTGCAGAAAGGCAGACAGGCCAGGCCTGCTGCTGACCCTGACAGAGATGACAATGGCTCATGTGGATCTGATGCCTGAATCTTTGTGAGGAGCTGTGTAGCCTTAGCCACAGCCATGCAGAATCTTCTTCTAGGTCATTCCCAATAACCAGAAGGTCCCCAAAGCTCTGCCCTGGGTCTTCTTTACTGCTTCCTCGATACTCTTTCACTTAGTGGCCTCATCAGTTCCCATGGATTCACATATCATCTCTCTGCAGGTTCTCAAATCTACTTATCCAGCCCTAACTTCCCTCCTGACCCCATGTTCACCCCTGACCTCTCTCCCAACCCCAGTTTCACAAGTTCAACTGCCTCTTCGACTTCTCAAAATGAATGTCTCCTATGCATTTTAAACTCAGCAGATCTAAAACTGAGCCCATCATTTTTCCTCCCAAAGCCTCCCCTCTTTCTCATTTTCCTATTCCTGTTGAGAGTACCACCACCCTTCTCATCACTCAGGCTCATAGCCTAGGTGTCATACTCAGCTTCTCACTATCTCTCACCTTCAGTATCCAATGTTTTCAAAGCCTGTCATTTCTACCATCCTACCATCTCTCATAAACTCCCCCTTCTCTCTTCTGACACTGCCCGTCCCCTTAGGCCTGGACTATGGTCAGCCTGCCTCAGGTCTCTTCCCACTCCAACCCATCAGCTGTCTAAGCGATCTTCCTAAAGCATGGATTAAAGTCGGGAGAGACTTGAGGCAGGGAAGCCCCCAACCCTCTCCCTGCCTGTTATGTGAAGTCTATTATGATAGTTCACGTGAGAGGCAATGAGGGCTTAAACTCAGATTGGAAAGAAGGAGATGCAGAGTAGAGAAGTTAGAAAGGCAAACATGACAAGATTTGGCAGTTGTTTGGATAGGTGAGGTGTGACTGAGGAGTCAGGGATGACATCTGGGTTGGGAGCGGGGGTAACTGGGACGATGGTGATACCCTCCACAGGAATAGCAAAACTGGCAAGAGGGGAGAGCTTGGGGGCAAAGATAATGAGTTCCGTTTCGGACATGTCGAGTTTAAAATGCCTAGGGGACGTCTACTTTGAGGTGTCCAAGAGGCAGTTAGAGATACAAGACTGGATGGAGCTCAAGAAAGAGATTGGGGCTGGACATATTGATATGGAAATCGTCTACAAAGAGCTGATCATTAAACCGTAGGAGCTCATAAGATCACTAAGTGAAACTGCATAAAGTAAAAAGAGAAGTGGGCCCAGGACAGAGCTTTGGGGAACTGGGGCACGGTATGGAGGAAGATTCAGCAAAGCAGACAGAAAAAGAACAGTCAGACAGATAGAAGGAGAACCAAGAGATCATAAGGTCATGAAAACCTGGAGAGGGGAGAGTGCCCAGAAGCGGGGGAAGAGCCAACTTGAATATTTTAGACAGGTTAAGAAAAATCGGAATTGAAAAGAGCTATTGTTTTGCTGTTTATGATTTTTTATTTGGATTTTTTTCAGTTTGCTTAGCTTCTCCCTTATGAATTTAGGGGCTATGTAATTTGGTACTTGCACTTTTAATTCATTGCATATAGTGCCTTTAATTATAATAGCTTTTAGGGCAGCTAGGTGGTGCACTGGATAGAGCACCGGCCCTGGAGTCAGGAGGACCTGAGTTCAAATCTGGCCTCAGACACTTAACACTTACTAGCTGTGTGACCCTGGGCAAGTCACTTAACCCCAATTGCCTCACCAAAAAAAAAATATAATATAACTTTCTTCATTTCCTCTTTACATTGTAAATTTTTATTGTTGCCTTGTCTGAAAAATGAAACAGGCATTTTTCCTCTTCCCCCCCATCACATTTAAAGGACATTTTAGTGATATCTTTGGTCTTTATGCTCTGGCCATTTCAATCGTCCCCTCTGCCCCAGCCCCCAATGAAACCCCCTTTGTGACAAAGGAAAACAAAGAAGCAAAAATCTGTTATGATGATGGCCTCTGGTGATGTCATCAGTGCTGTCACACCTCGTCCCAGCATCCTTCACTTCCCAACTTGAGTAGGGAAAAGTACAGCATTATCTGTGCTCTAAGACCTCCATTGGTTTCTCTGATTTTCAGAGTTCGATTTCTTTTTGGTGAACTTTTCATGCACGTTGTCATAGACATTATATCTCTTGTTTTCTGAATACACTTTCCTCTCTGTGTTTTGGTGATAGTTTCTCCTTGTTCTCATCTTACCTCCCTGACAACAACTTGTTCTACATTGTATCTTGTACTACCTAATTGTCAGTGTTTCTCACAGTTCTAACCTGTCCTGCTTCTATTTGCTCTCTATGCCAGGGATTCTTAACATGGAGTCCATGTACTTTTAAAAATTCCTGCTCTACTCTCCCTTAGTCCATATACTTTAAAATATTTTTATAACTGTATTTCAATATATGGAATTGGGTTCCTTTGTAATCTGGTGTATTTTGCTTTATCCATTTAAAGTCATTATTATGAGAAATGGCAGAAGGGGTCCATGACACAAACAAATTGATATACTCTCAGTCTATTCTATCTTTCTTGGTAACTTCTTCAGCTCTCAGTGGGTTTAACTCTGAGATTTATGCAGATGACTCACAGATTGATATATCCAACCCCAGAATATCTCCTGAGCTTCAGTTCTGGATCACAAATTGCCTATTGGACATCTCAAACTAGATGTCCTGTGCACATCTTAAACTCAACATGTCCCAAACTGAATTCATCATTCCCCCCCCCATCCTCTCCCTTTCAAACTTCCCTATTGCTGTCAAAGACACAAGTATCCTTCCAGTCTCCCAGGGGGTTACCTCAGCATTGTCCTGGGGTCTTTGCTCTTCCCCACTCCACATACCCAATCAGTTGCCAAACTTTACTATATCTAACTTGGAAATATCTTTCCATGTGATCCCTTCTCTGTACTCACACAACTCCCACCTTATTTCTGGCTCTCATCACCTCTCACCTTGATTATTTACAACAGTCCAGGAATACTCCCAGCCTCATTTCTCACCATTCCAGTCCATCTTACTCAGTTCTGCCAAAGTAATTTTCCTTAAGTTCAGATTTGACCATGTGACTCCCCTACTCAATAAACTTCAGTGGCTCCTTATTGCCTCTGGGATAAAATATAAACTTCTCTTTTTAGCTTTTAAGGCCCTTTACAAGCTAGCCCTACCAATCTAGCCTCATTGGACAGTACTCCTGATGCACACTTTGATCCTTACATGTGAACCTCCATGTCCCATTTCTGTGCCTTTGCACTGACTATTCTTCACCTTTCCTCTTTGCCAACACCTCAGGGAGAACCTGTCTTCATATATATATGTCTTCATATATATATATGTTTAAACATATATATATATATATGTTTAAAATCTGACAATATTGGGGAACCTAGGTGGTGCAATGGATAAAGCACCAGACCTGGATTCAGGAGGACCTGAGTTCAAATCCAGCCTCAGACACTTGACACTTACTAGCTGTCTGACCCTGGACGAGTCACTTAACCCTCATTCCCCCACCCCACCCCCAAATCTGACAATATTTATACAATGTTCCACATATGGCCCCTTCTTCCCCCACTTCTGCAAAGGAATGTTGTGTGTGTTCTCTTTGGGGACAAATTTATTTTTTGGAATGTTACAGCATTCTTTTTGATTGTTTTGTGGTGATTGTTCTTTCCATTTCTATTGCTGTCATTGTGTCTGCTGCTGACTTCACTTTGCCTCAGTTCATGCAAGTCTTTTCATGCTTCACTCTATTCAGCATATTTGTTTCGTAGCACATTTATATTCCATCACATTCATGTACCACAATTTGTTCAGCCACTTTTCAATCAATGGGGATATACTTTGTTTCCAGTTCTTTCTACCACAAAAAGTGTTATTATAAATATGTATATGACCCCCCAAAATAAATATGTATATGGAGTCTTCATTTTTTTAATTAATGGTCTCCTTGGGTTATGTGCCTTGTGGTAAAATCTCTGGACCAAAGGGTATGGGTATTTTTGCTACCCCTTTTCATATTTCTGAATTACTTTCCCCAAATGGCATTCCCAACTCTAATTCTAATTAATTCTAATTCTTATTCTTATTCTAATTTCTAATTCTCTAACAACTCACAACTCTACCAACAATGCATTAGTATGCTCATCTTTCCACAATCCTACCAACATTGATTATTTCCATCTTTTGTCATCTTTGTTATTTTGCTGGGTTTGAGGTAAAAGCTCATGGTTATTTTGCTGGGCATTTCTCTGTAATTAGTGATTTCAAGCATCCTTTCACATGGTGAGATTTCTGATTCACCCATGCCTAGTACTCTTCTATTTTTAACCAATCCCAAATGGTTTTGAAGACTGCTGCTTTATAGTATATATTTGAGGTCTAGAAATACTATTCTCTCTTCACACTTGCCTTTTTCATCATTTTCCTTGATATTCTAGACCTTTTATTCCTTCAAATGAATTTTATTATTATTTCCATTAAGTTCTAATAAAATATCCCTTTGATAGTTTGCTATAGCATTAAAACTATAAATTAACTTTGGTAGTTTTGTCATTTTCACTATGTTGACATGGCCCTGTCATGAGCACTGAACTTATTATTTCCCTCCCAAACCCTTCTCCCTTCCCTATTATTATTATTTTTTTTTTGCGGGGCAATGAAGGTTAAGTGACTTGGCCAGGGTCACACAGCTAGTAAGTGTCAAGTGTCTGAG
Source organism: Dromiciops gliroides (assembly GCF_019393635.1). Taxonomy (NCBI): domain Eukaryota; kingdom Metazoa; phylum Chordata; class Mammalia; order Microbiotheria; family Microbiotheriidae; genus Dromiciops; species Dromiciops gliroides. The sequence continues at coordinate 2,449,873 of NC_057867.1, read as the reverse complement.
GCCAGATTTGAACTCAGGTCCTCCTGAATCCAGGGCTGGTGCTTTATCCCCTGTGTCACCTAGCTGCCCCCATCCCTCCCTATTACCTCTTGGTCCCTCAGGTTCATGAACTAGGTATCATCCTTCTCTCCTTACCATTTCTCACCCCTCCCCTCATATTCCAACGTGATTTCACCTTTGCAACATCTCTCGAATAACCCTCCTTCTCCCTCTGACTCTGCTGTCACTCCGATACATGCCCTCATGCCCTCACACCTGCACTATCACAGTAGGCAGCTGGTGGGTCTGTCTGTCTCAAGTCTTCAAGTCTCTCCTGACTATAACCCACCCTGGCCTCAGCTACTAAAGTGATTTTCCTAAAGTGCAAAATGAAACCATGCTACCCCGTGGACACAGTAAAGTCTAGTGGCACCGTCAGGCCTCCAGGATCCAATACAAAATAACCTGATTCCCCACCCACTCTCTTTTCCATTTCCAGGTTCCTTACCCCTTTGTACTCCCAGATCCATTCTCTTCCATCCAGTGACCTTGGCCTCCTTCTCTGCATGCCTGCTCTCCCTCAGCTCTGCCTCCTGGCATCTTCCAATCCCTCTTAATTCCAGGGCCTCCCCTCTGCTCATTATTTTTCTATTTGTCCTGTGTAGCACTTGCTTTGTCCTGAACCTGCACCTGAGCGTTGGACAGGGCCTCTGAGGCCACCAGAGCCTATCTGTTCCCAAGAATGCCTCGCCAACAGTCATTGACAAATGGTTTTCCAGCCTCTGGCCTCTCCTGATTTGAGGAGGGAGGATGGGAGAGAGACAAAGAAAAGGGAAATTGATTTGGATGGGAGGCAACAGAGGGAGGGCAGTAGAAAGCACTCTGGATCAGGATTCCAAAGATTTGGGTTCAAACTCAAGACTTGGAGTAAACTGGGAGACCTTAGGCAAGTCATTTCTCATTTATGGGCCCTACTTTCCTGTTTGTAAAAGGAGGAGGCTAGAATAGATGAGATTCTGACTCTCAGACCACAGGATCTCACACCTGGAGAATTTGCAAAGTGCTTCCCTTTTTTGCTCATTTCATTCCCCATAAACTCGGATGAGGTAGGTAGGGCAGGGGCTAGGATGCCCATTTTGCAGATGTGCAAACTGAGAGTCAGAGAAGATCTGGAAAGGCTCTTGGAGGTCATTTTGGTGTTCTGAGTCAAAGGTTGAGCAGTCCCCCTTCTCTCCCTTGAATCCCATTCAATGCCTAAATGTTCCCAAGTTAGTATGGAAGGAAGTTTGGGATGCTGGCTTAATTTTGGCTATCCCGCTATGGGCCATCCTCGGGATGCTTCTGGTCTGGAGTCCGCTGGCTTGTTAGATCTCCACAGGAATGAGGCGAAGTGTATTTGGAAGCTGACGTCTTGGCTTCAAGGGCAGGGATGGTGGGGATGGGGGGGGGGAGGACTTGACTAAGTCCTTCCAACTTATGTGAGCTTGACCAAATGCCTTCCTCTTTCTGGGCCTTAGTTTCCTCCTTTGAAAATTGAGGAGAGTGGCCCAAGTGGCTGCCTCGGTCTCCTTCCATCTGTATCGAGTAGCTGTGAATTCCCTAGGGAGAGGAACAGAAAAGGGGAGGGGCCTACCCCTACTCTAACCTGGCCTGTTCTTCTCCGACTTTTAGTTCTGGCTAGTGAGTCCTGGAGCAAAGGCTTTGAGAGAAAGACGCCGGTAGCGGTATTAAGTCACCCAATCTCTCATGATGGATTCACCACCGAACAGGCTTTGGAACTGGTTTCATCACACATGCCTAGAGATGAATAATTCTGGCAGCCTCACACCTCAACAAAGCCCCAGTGTGGTGGGAGGCCCGTGGCTGCATTAGCATGTCATGGAGACCCGCCATTAGCTCATGACGCTGCATGGGACACATGACTCAAACTCCCAGTTACCTTGTCTGTGAGAGGAAAGACTTGGATTAGCTGATTTCTGAAGCCCTTTCTAGCTTTGGCCAATCCATAAGCTGCAGCTCTTTTTGCTGGGAGTCATGGTACCCCAGGCTGCCCTGGCATTTCCACCTCCACATTCACCATACCTTGGTCTTTCCTAATTCCTCCTGTCCTTGGAAGGGGGCCAAGGTTGCCACCCTTGAGGCCTAGGATGAACTTGCTTGACTATTATCTCTTACCAGTTGGCCTCTGCTCCATTCACCTTTATCCCTTCCTGGCCAAGGGGTCTGCCCATGTCCTCTGGAGCAGCTTGCCCGCACCCCCACAATACTGATGTGGCCGTGCATTACGGCACTGGAGAATATCTTCCAGCTAGTCACCCTCTCCCTTACCCGCCCCTCCCCGGCCCCTTCCAAGGCTTCATCCCATCAGTGGAGATGGCCTGGAGTGGCCAAGAGCCCATGTTTCAGACTTAAAGGCCAGGGGCCTTCCCCCCACCCCTAATCTTCATACCAGGTGAATGATACAGGAGGAAATGAAAAGGGCTTGGATGAGGCTGAGCCCAGAAAGGGGCTTGCTTTGCAGCTAGGACAGGGCCAAGTCAAGAGCCTAACAGTGACTCACTAAGTGGAGCTCGGATGGGCCTGTAGCTGTACTTTCCCACAGATCTCCTACGTCTCTACTGCCTGCCTCTTGGACTCCCGCTGACTCTCTCCCACCCCCGCCTCACCCCCTCAGTCTGGGGAGGGCCTCTAAGAGGTCTTGTCTTCTGGCCTGAATTATTTTAGTCTTTGACTAATTCCCAAGGGAGTGATTCATCACTGTGGGACGCTTTCCTTGGCCAAGAACACCCCACCTCCACATTCCCCTCCAAACCCAGCAGCCCAGATTTCATTGCTGAGTTTAGTGACTGGTGGAGGCTGAGCCTTTTGATAATGCTGGGGAGTTTGCCTTCAGAAAGAAGACTGGCCCTTAGACCTTCAAATAGAATGTGCCAGGGTGGGAGAATTGGCCCTGGGCAAATGGAGATGGGGAAAGGTGGACATGGCCACCCCAGAGCAGGAAACACATGGCTCTGCCCTCCCCACTAACTCACTTCTTCCTTTTCTTGGTCTGGGCTCTCCCCTTCCACTGTCCAAAGCTGATGCTGCCAGAGCATGTTAGTATATGTATATGACCCTTCACATACGTGTTCTCACTGGCTCATCACAACCACCATGTGAGAGAAGTGAGATGTACTAAAATGAAGCAAGTCAATGCTAGGGGTGGGGTTAAACTTGCATCTTCCCGACTTCAGCCCCCCACTTTGAGCTGGCCTTGCCCAAAGCAATCACTTTTTTTTTCAAACTTTGTGTTCCAAGCAAGTTAGGTACATTTTTTTAAATGGGGCAATGAGGGTTAAGTGACTGGCCTAAGGTCACAAAGCTAGTAAGTGTCAAGTGTCTGAGGCCAACTTTGAACTCAGGTCCTCCTGAATCCACTGTGCCACCCAGCTGCCCCCCAGTGCAATCACTTTGGAAAGCAAAAAGGTTTATGAATTGAGAGGAATTACTGGGCAACTGAGGCTCATTTAGGGTTTGCGTTTGATTCACATATTGACCCTGGGCTCCCCCCCCCCCCCCCGGCCCTGTTTCTATACTTGCATTTGAATATGTGCTCCAGCATGTTGGGAGTCCTTGTCAAGTCCTGGAATACCTGAGCGTGGTGACAGTTGGGGAGAGGAGAGGCATCCCAGGCAGGCTGTGGCATACGGGAGCCAGAGTCCGAGTCACTGAATGACCCCTTGGTGGGCCTGTGGCTGCACTGTAACCTCATGGGCATGTACAGACCTGGAGGAAGTGGTCCGACTGAGCTAACCTGGACCACTGCAGGTTTCTGTTATCTGTGTGGGCCTGGCCCTCACCCCACCCAGACAGACCTTTTATCCTTCATGAATTGATTCTCCAACCTACTTCCCACGGCAAACTTTCATCTCTCCTTAAAACGCCATCCCTAACTCCCCCCCCCCCACCCCCAACCATCACTCTCGAAGCTGAGGACCTCTCCTCTCCTCCTGGCTTAAATGAGCTCATTAAGGCCACTCCTCCTGAGCTCTCTCCAGTTCCTGGGCCCTTGACAGCAGCTCCCACTCTTTCCTCCTTGCCTCTAGTCCGCTGAAGATGTGGTTCTGCAAAGCCCTGTCTGAACAAGTGACCCCACCCCCTCCTGACTTGGCTGCAGATTCCTCCCACAATCCTCCTCTCTCTGTCTCTGTCTTTCTCATCTTCATTTTCCCCTCTGCCTCTCCCACTCTAACAACAAAGCCTCTCTAGGCCCTGTCATCCCACCAGTCCTAGTTAGTCCTGGATCTCTCCTCCCAACTCCTAGGGGAAAAAAGCAGACTCTGCTATTGTTCCTTTTCCCATCACCTTCATCCCCTCCTGTACCCCTCATATTCCATCTGAGAGAAGTTTTTACAGGGGGAGGAAAAGGTCAATGAGACTAATGGGCAGATCACAAACCTGTAAGGTTATAAGCACCATTCTGCCCCGGTGAGCCCCTACTTCTGCCTCCTCTCTGTCCTTTGGGACCAGAGTTCATTTTCAATCATCCTGTTGTTCACGCCATTGATATGATTGTGCCTGGTCGGCATCAGCTCATTCCTTTCTCTGCTTCTCCATATTCCCCACACCTGTTGTTTCTTCCTCTTTCTGATATTCATCTCCAGACTGCCCCCTTGCCTTTCCTCCTGCTCCTGTGGCCCTTCTGTCTGATTGGCTGCTTCCTCCTGGAAGCTTCAGCTGAAGTAGGGTGCCCAGGCTACCTGTTTCTTTATTCCTCTCCAGGCTGCACTCCTGACTTTTCTCTCCTCTTCTTTCTAATGCCCCAGCTCAGTGCCTCTACCCCTCTCTGTCTTTCTTTTGTGTTGCCCACCCCCCATTAGAATGGGAGCTCCTTGAGTTCAGGGACTTTCTTTCTGTCTGTATTTAGTTCCCAGAGCTTAGCCCAGTGCCTGGCACATAGTACACCTTTAATAGCCTCTTGTTGGACCTGTCGATTATGTCTGGACCCCAAATCAGTGAAGCCGTCCCTAACTGACGGACATCTTTGCTCCCCAGAAGGCACCAGTAGAACGATTTCAGTGCATGTGGAGCTCTGCTTTTTGCCAGTCCCTTCTTCCATGCCAGATCCGATGGTCTCACCCTTCTCAAGCTCCCTGCAGCCTTTGACACTGTCAGTTACCCTCCTCTCTTGGAAACTCTCTCCTCCTTGTCTCACCAATCCTTCTCAATCTTTTTGCTGCAACTTCATCTCTGTTTTGCCCCTAACAGTGGGTGTCCCTAAAGACTGGGTCCTGGGTCAGTTCTGAAAACAGAACTGGGGAATACTGGTTTGACGAGTATGCACCAAGAGGAGATTGGGAAAGCTCCTCCTAATGCCTTAAAGCCTTGGCGCCCAGAACTTGGATACCCCAACCATGTAACTCTTCTCTCTCCAGATCAAGGATAAAAAATTGACATCTAGACTAGAAAAAATCCCACAGTCCCCATGCTCTGCTCTTCTCCCACTGTAAAATCTCCCTCAGTGACTTCATAAGCTCTCCCTTGCTGTCCCTGTGCAGACGACTGTTGGATCTGTCTGCCTTCTGAGTGCTGGTCCTGTATCACCCACTGCCTCATGGACACATTGAGCTGGCCGGACTGCAGGCATCTCAGATTCACCAAGTGCACACCAGAGCTTGCTTTCCTTCCCCAAACCACCCCATTTCTGCTGAGCGTGCTACCATCGTCCCAGTCTCTGAGGCTCATAACTTAGGCGGCATCCTTAAGTGCTTGCTGCCTCTCACCCACCATATGCAATCTCAATTTTGTCTTTGCAGCATCTCTCGAATACGCCTCCTTCTCCCTCTGGTGCTGCTATCACTTGGATTTCTCCGCTCCAATCTGCCCTCTAACAGTCAACAAAGTGATCTTCCACAGGGACTATTTCTCCCTTACTCAGTAAACTCCAGTGTCTCCCTCTTAGCTCCTTTTTTGGATTATAAAGATTTTCACACCCTGTCCTCTACCTTTCTCTCCAGGCTTACTCCCTTTCATGTTCCCTATGATCCCGTCAGACTAGCCTTCTTAACCACTGCTTATTGTTCTTCTTCCATTTCCTGTTGCTACAACCTTGCCCTGGCTGTGCCTCTCTCCTGGAATGCCCTCCCTTCTCATGGCCACCTCTTACAATCCTTAGTCTCCTTTAAGACTCAACTCCAGTGCTGTGTCTGAGGCCTTTCTCCCCCACTATTAAGCTTCTGTATAGATCTCTAGATGGAGGTCCAGAGGTATAGACAAATCCATGTGATCTTCCCTGATGGAAGCTAAGCTCTAGGAGAAGGCCCTATCATAAACTTCCATCTTTGAAACGCAGTGCCTGGGACAGAGCAAGTCTTCCACAAAGGCGTTAATGATGTCCTCCTTTGTTTGGAGAGCAACCGTCCTTCCTCAAGTCTTGGTTCTTAAGCTGGAAGGAACCATTGAGACTAACTCCTTCCAATGACACAGGAGGAAATGGAGGCGAGGGGAGGTAGAGTGTCCAGCAAGTATCAGGGAGCGGATTTGAACCTAGGCCCTCGGACTCCAGAACAAGGGAACCTGAGAGGTGTGGGAACGTGAGCTCACAGTGTGCTGTTGACTGACCACACTATCTTAGGCACATTCATGCAGTGGCCAGAAGCTGTGCCCACTGTACGTGTGAATATGGACAAGTCCCCTGGCCTCTCCTGGAACTTGAAGCTGATAACCCTTGTACTGCTGACTGACCTCCCAGGCTTGGGAGGGGCATCTGGGAGCCCTACAAGGGTCTTTGCGCTGGCCTGGCTCCACTTGACCTTCCTGTAGAGCTTTGGACTCTGGGGATCATGTGCTGTTTAGCTCCTGTCAGACCGCTCTGGCCTGGCTCTTCTCTTGCCTCCTTCAGCCTCCTCTCCTCCCATTGAGAGTGTGTGTGTGTGTGTGTGTGTGTGTGTGTGTGTGTGTGTGTGTGTGTGTGTGTCCCAAGGCTTGGGCTACTCCTGCTTCTCACTGGTTTTCCAAATGATGTGCAGGGGATCCATAGCTTTGGGAATGTAACAGGATCACAGGAATGAGAGCTGGAAGAGGTCCCTTAGTCCAAGCCCCCCATTTTCTAGAGAGGGAAACTGAGGCCCAGAGAAGGGAAGCCATGCCCATGCCCACAGTGCTATCACTCAATCCATCCACCAGCAAGGATTTGCTAAGTGCTAACTGTATGCCAGGCACTGCGCAGCACAAGAATCCCAGGCCTCCTTGCTCATTGATTCCCCATCTTACTCTCTGCAGTGGCTATTCTAAATTTTCTTGTTTCTTCTCAAGCCTTAATAGTTCCCATTCTCTTAACTGAGAGCAAATGCCTCAGACTTAACTGAAAAACCTGAGGCTGTTCTCTGAGAGCTCCCTCTTCTCTCTTCCAGGGGTAGCTAGGTGCAGTGGATAGTTAGAGCACTGGCCCTGAAGATGGGAGCATCTGAGTTCAAATCTCACTTCAGACGCTTATTATGTGTGACCCTGGGCAAGTCATTTAGCCCCAATTGTCTTAGACATCCAGGGCCATGTCTGGGCATCCTGATGTCTGTCTTGCCATTGGCCCCAGATGGCTCTGGAGCAGAGTGAGATTGGTGACTTTGCACTTAAACCCAATTCACTGCAAGTCACGACATCACCCCTATGTCATGGGCCTCTTTGAGAAGGAAGGACAAACACCAACAGTTTGATTTTCCTACTAGTATTCTTTGATCCTGGTCTGCTTACCATCCTCAGGCCTGCTACTCTATCTCTCTCCTGGCACTCCGACTTTGTCCCCTAGCTTCCTCACCTCCCCCACCTCTGGGCTGGTCTGGCCTCCTTTAAGCCTCAGCTTGTGAAGGAGGCCTTTCCTGCCTTCCCTCTGTTCTGTCTGAAGCTCCCATAATGCTTCACTCCCATAATGCTTTATACACTGTCTCCACTCCTTGGTGGCTCAGCCAGGGCTGTTGCTTTGCCTCCATGGTGCTCAGTACAGTGCCTGGTACCTAGGAGCTGGTACTGCTTCCTGAATGCTTATTGACTAGCTATTGTATCCAATACAGAATTCTGTATTTTTCCCCAAACCCTCCCCTCTTCCCAACTTCCCTCTCACGATTCCCCCAATCCCCCAGACGCACAGCCTCACTGGGCTTCTTGACTCCACCCTCTCCCTCACTTCCCACATCTCTCCACTCTTACACCTGCTTTACTAGGGTGGGCCTTTATCGGCTCTCTGCTGGACTGTGGGGTAGAATAGCTTTTCAGCTGAAGTGTAGGGCTGACCATGTTCTCCCTAGCCCCACTTCTGTGAACTCCAGGGCTCCTGGGCCCCCTTGGGCAGGGATCTCCCATCTTTTGGTTGGCATCTTCACGACCACAACCCTTTGAACTTTGCCAATCTTCTTACACTTTCCTCCCCTTTAAGCATGTGATGATCTAGCCAAATGGGCCCACCTGCTGTTCCTCCTACATGGCATTTCATTTCCCCTTGCCTCATTTTTGCACTGGCTGTGCCCTATGCTTGGAATGCCCACTCTCCTGACCTCCACCTCTTAGCTACCTTAAAGACTTGGCACAAATGCCACCTTGTGCAAGAGGCCTTTGCTAGTCCTCTGAGATCACCTGCTTTGAACCATGTCTCCATCTTGTACAGAATTAGTTATTTACACACTGTACTCTCCCTAGCCCCTGCCAGCTCTCGCCTTAAAATGTGAGTTTCCAGAGGGTAAGGGCTGTGTTTTTGCCTTTCTTTGTATTTTCAGAGCTGATCACAGTGCCTGGTACATAGTAGGTGTTTAATAAATGCTTAAAGACAGACCAAAAGCTGTGGATACAAAGAAAGACAAAAACAGTGCCTGCCCACAAAAAGCTAACATTCCAATAGAGTAACAGGTCCAAATGGTAACTGAATGTATAGATTAGGAAGCTGATCATGGAACCAATGGGAGTTCATGACATCACCAAGACAGGTCATAGGGGGAGAGAGAAGGGGGCCCAGGCCAGAGCCTTGGAGGGCAACCACAGCTGAATGGGCAGCACTGTTATTGACTCAGAGGCGAAGAATTCTGAAAAGCCTTCTTTGAACCAAGACAACAGAGTGTCAGACAAGCCCACACCAGGGGGCCCTTTGCAGGGGTGGGCTGGCCTGGGGTGGGGGGCATGTTAGGAGCTGAAAGTGACAGAAAACCAAAAGGAGCCTGAGAAGTGAGAAGAGGCCAGCAGACCAGGCTCACCTGCATGGGGAAGCAAAGGCCTGGGAAGGATGCGGCTGATAGGAAGGCAGAGGCAACATGTCATGGATGGCATCTCCTTGTGGCAATGGGAGGGCATGGGAACCAGTTTCCTGGAATTTGGAATCATTCAGCACTTCCTCTTAAACTTCATAGCCTCAACACACAGCAGGCCCTTAAGATGATCTTTGTCATATTGACTCAAGCTGCCCGGGAGTGTAGGAGAACCTTCCCTTGCCCTAAGCAGGCCCACAAAAGCCTGGGGAGCCTATACTATAACACACAGTGCTGATATTTCAATTCCCTTAGGAAAGAGCGTGAGAGAGGCCAGCTTCATGGATTGGACAGTTGTGCTGTGGGAGACTCATCCATCTCTGCCATTCACTTGATATGTGCCCTTGGACACCACACTTCTCTGCTTAACTTGTTTCCTTGCCTTTAACGTGAGGGGCTTGTTATGAGAAGATTAAAGAGTGGAAGTTATTGTTACATTGACACCTCATAGCCAACAGGCTCAAACAGGCTTTCCCCCTCAAATAGCCATTCTCCTGTGGAAGAAACCTTGGGGTCACCTTTGAGTGAAGAAATGGAAAAAACTGTGGCAGCTAGGTGGTGCAGTGGATAAATCACTGGCCCTCGATTCAGGAGGACCTGAGTTCAAATCTGACCTCAGACACTTGACACTGTGTGACCCTGAGCAAGTCACTTAACCCTCATTGTCCCACCAAAAAAAAAAAAAGAAAAAAGAAATAAAAAAAGGAAATGGAAAAAGCCCTTTATTAAACCCTTGCTCTTTCAGGCAGCCAACACACTTACTAGGTTCCAGGCATTGTGCTAAGTGCTAGGGATACAAAGAAAGACAAAAACTCTGGTCCGGCCCTCCTAATGCATTAAGCCATGCAGGTGGTATCAGAGAACCTCTTCTGACTCAGAAAAAGCAACTAGGTTCACTTGGTTCCCTCCTCCTCCTCCTCCTCCTCCTCCTCCCCAGAGGAGTTGATACAGTCATGGGATAGAGTCCCAGATGAGAAAATACCAATGTGGTAACAAGGTATTAGCACATGTACCTCAGCAGCAGCTCACCATCTGGAACTACCTCCTTTGCTGTCACCTGAGCTGAGGGAAAGGGCCAGGAGGGGAATCTGCTTCTTTCTGCTGCGCACTGACTCTCGGTCCTTGGCTGCTATGCTGGGGAGAGTTCTAGAGACTTTCAGGGTGGATTTCCTTTCATGTCACCACACTCAACACATAGATTGTCCATCCTGGCTTTGCTCCAAAGTCTTCGGATTTCTCCTTTCATATCATGCACTGATATTTGATTGCCCCTTCCCTGCAAGTCCTTTGGGGGTCTGTATGGGAGCTTTCCTTTGCTGTTAGAGTTCATGTTCCCTTGGGGGCCTGGGGGTGGCATCGCTGGGCCCCAGGTTAGGGCCGCTTAGGGACACATTGTTTCCCAGAAGGGGAGGACCCATTCTTAGCCCCCCACACACTAATAGGCCCAACTTGGGGTTTCCCCAAGTCAGCTAATACACCTCACCTGAAACCTGCAAGGACATCTAGTGACATCTAGGCATTCTAGTCAAATAATATTAATATAAGAACTATATATATGAATACATATTTTATATATATTATATTTTGGGATGATTAGATAAGATAGATTCTTTCTTATAATAGACCCCAAGCTTTAAACTACAAGCTATAAGTTCCCTAGCTTGTTATTATAAAGTTCACTTGCCTACCACAAGAATGCTGACTAGGGGACATTTTGGCTGTAGGGCCAAGGCCAATGTGGGCGAGAAGATGGCAGGACTGCGGGCATCCAGCCTCTTTTGCTTAATCACCAGATCAAGCCCAGTGTGCGTGGGATGTCCTAATGTGCTACGGAAAGTCCCACATTCTCCCAACCTATTTTGGTGCCTCCAGACCACCCTCTCTTGCCCATCATGAGGAGGGGCCCATCTTAGGACCACTTAGTCAGCCAAGATCTCCCTTGCCTTGCCCCCATGTGGCTACCCATGCTGATGCATCATTTCTGACCCTCCTGGAGGGTCAAGAGCAAGATCTGTATTTTGCTTTGCCCCTTCTGTGTCTCTGAGTATCAAGCACTATAAGACTAAGGGGGTACTTCAGGTCATGAGGAAAATCTGAGGTCCACTTCCTTAGAGGGGGCCACAGACCCTTTAATAAAGTGCTATCAGCACTGAGCTCTGCTTTAGTTTCTTTTATCGTGTATTGGACTATGGCAGGATAAACCAAGAGGCCTTAGAGGCTCAGAAAGAGCCCAGGAAGTTGGGGAAGACAAAAGGAGGCCACTCAGCTCCAACCTGGAAACCATATGTGTCAAGCTGAACCTTCAGTTCTGGCTGCATCCTGTTATTTACATGTTGTCTCCCCCATGGGACTGGGAGTTCCTTCAGAGTAGGGATCATGCTTGGCACAGTAGCTGGCACATAGTAGGTACTTAATAAATATCTGATTTGGGGGCAGCTAGGTGGCACAGTGGATAGAGCACTGGCTCTGGATCCAGGAGGACCTGAGTTCAAATTCAACTTCAAACACTTGACACTTACTAGCTGTGTGACCCTGGGCAAGTCACTTAACCCTGATTGAATCTCCCCCCCCCCAACTACAACAAAATAAATGCCTGATTTCCAGGTAGAAATGATAATAATTCATTTCAATTTACCAAAAACTCAATGAGCACCTACCTTATACAGAGCACTGTGCTGAGGGTTTAGAGAAATACAAAGTTAGATAAGACCTGGCCCTGCCTTCAGGAAAGTTACAGTCTAGTAAGTAGTCTAGTAAGACACATATATAAATTCAGCAATTCAATTGAATGAGCATTTATTTGGTGACTATTACGTGCCAGGAGATATGCTAGGTATTGGATTTTTTTTTCTTAAAGCGGGGCACTGCTTCCATGCTGCACTGTCCCAAACTTTAGGGGGTCTAAGGTGGTACAATTTAAGGAAGGGCAGGTTCTTCACTCACCTGGCCTGTTCTCTGGTCCATAGATAACCCCAGGCCAACTTGCTAATTAAGCAGGCAGCAAAAATTTATGTTCTGTGGTTGTTAGCTCCAACAAGCCTGTTCCCCTCCCCCACCTGGACCACCACTACTCAAGCCTACTTCCTGGTTCCCAGCAGGGGTGAAACACCCAAGTTCCACCTCAACACCAGCAGAGACCCCTGTAATCTCTCCCCCTTCCTGCCCCCCAGCCAACCGCTCAGCCCTTTCACCAGACTGTGAGCTTAGTTCCAGACGACACTGGCGCTGCAGCTGATTCAGAGGCTCCGGGGGTCTCTTCCTCTGGCGAGGCCTGCCTGGGACTGGATCTGTGTCAGCATGACCTCGGGGTTGGGCTCCACTCCCACCCCAGGAGAGCAGCCCCCTCCTGATGACCTTCTAAGCCATCCTTGCCTGGAAAAATAATCTCAGCCCATTCTTTTGTGGGTTCTGCTGCTCCAGGAATTGTCCTATAGCATTATTCTGGACATTTTTTTTTAAAGAAAGAAATAGTCCCTGGCCTCAAGGAGCTTATATTCTATTGTACCTAGATATACAAGTACAGAATATAATCAAAACAAATACAAAGTAATTTGAGGGGAGGACAGCAACAACTGGAGAAATAAGACAAGGCATCTGTCTGATAAAAGGTCAATACAGAGAGCATTCCAGGCATGAGGGACAGCCTGTACAAAGATGTAGAGGTGGGAAATGGAATGGTGGAAAAGAGCAAGCTCGTCAGTTTGGTTCAAGGAAAGTCATGTGTAATTAGCTTTGGTAGAGAGGTTGGAGCCATATGGTAAGGGGCATGGTTGGTCCTGCTCTTTGGTGGCTGAACAGAGAGACTTGAGGCAAGCAGAGCCCCTCCTTGCCCCTCCCCCCTGCCCCAGCAGCTGCTGCTATGGTCCTGGCAAAGGGGGAATTGATCTGAAGAAAAAGGAAGCCAGAGAAGGCCCTTGGGCTACTACTTCCTCCCCCCCATGCCCCTCCCCATGCCGGGAGGTCCAAAGGCCAGGAAGCTGTTGGGACTGATGAATTCAGGACATAAACTGTCAAATGTGTGCTAAAGATTTGGGGATTATAGGGGGAAAGAGAGAGGGAAAGCCCAATGCCTGTTTCTCTGCTTTCACAACATGTAGATTTGGGAGTCGTCTGCATGGAGATGATTGTTGAACCCACTAATCTTAAGATCATCAAGAAAGAAAGTATATACACACACACACGCACACACATGCATACATACATTCGTACAATACATTCACGTATGCATACATATGAACAGACAGGCATATGTTCATCTACATGCACACATACATTTGTACACACATACACAATCATTTTAATTTCTTATTTATTAAAAGTGTTCTTTGGATTCTCTCCCTCCTCCCCACTCCCTCCCCTGCCCACGGAGAAGGCAAGCATTATAATATCAATTAGACATGTGAAAGCATGCAAAACATATGTCCATATTAGGCCTAGTTTTCAAAGCAAGAAAAATAAAGTGAGAAAAGTGTATTTCCATTTGCACTCTGAGTTCATCAGTTCCCTCTCTGGAGGTAGAGAACATTTTTTCTCCATGAGTCCTTTGGAGTTGTCTTGATCAGAGTAGCCACTTCTGAGAAAGAGAGGCTAGAGAAAAGCAGAAGTGCCAAGGCCCCTGGGGAACCTTCACCAGCAGTGAGTGGGCCAAGGATGTTGAACTAGGAGGGAAAATATTCATTAAGTATTTACCACATGTCAATCATTGCACCAAGCCCTGGGGGTACACAAACAGAAAAAAGTGACGTTTTATGACCTCTTACATTGTTATGGGAAAACCACACACATGGAGGGGCACAAGGAAGGAAGAAAGCCAACGTTTATTAAGCACTTTGGAAATATTCTCTCATTCGATCCTCCCAAGAATCTGGGAAGGTAGGGACTGCTATTTCCCCCCATTTTACAGTTGAGGAAACTGAGGCAGAGTCACACAGCTACTAAGTGTCTGAAGTTGGATTTGAACTAAGGTCTTCCTGACTCCAGGTTCAGTGCTCAATCCATTGCAGCCTCCCTCCCCCCTCCCCCATCTGCCTTGGGAGTGAGTAGTCCAGGTGGATAGTGAATGAAGAGGTTGTAGAAGAAGGGGCTGAAAAAGGAGATAATGAAATGAAATATGGCTAGAGCTTTCTTGAAATTGTGCTCTGGGAGGGGAAATCTCGCGTCAGGACATAGAAAGGTCGGCCCAGGGAGAGGAGTCCCAAACACCAAGGAAGCAGAGGGCATCTAGAAGGAGAGAGTGCTTGCAGAGATGTCCAGTTCACCTCTTCTCCAGCTCGGCAAGTGAGGCACATTGAGAGAGAAGGACACTGTCAGGAAATGGGAGAGACCAAAGATAATGGGACCCAGGGGCTGGCTCTGGGGGAAGGAAGCTCTAGTGGATTTCCCGTCCATCTCTTCAGATTTGGAATTTTCCAAAGATTTTGAAAATTAGTTCTTAATCACACTCTTTACGAATGGTTGGGGGTTTTTCCAGGTTTTTTTTGTTTGGTTCTTTGTCTTGATTCTTTTTCTTCTTTTCCTTCATCTAGGTGGCTCGGTGGCTAGAGCAATGGGCTTGGAGTCAAGAAGTCTCATCTTCCTGAGTTCCAATCTGGCCTCAGACACTTCCTAGCTGTGTGACCCTGGACAAGTCACTTTATCCTGTTTGCCTCTGTTTCCTCATTTGTAAAATGAGCTGGAAATGGCCAAGCACTCCAGTATCTCTGCCCAAAAAACCCCAAATGGGGTCAGGGACAATTGGACACGACTGAACAACAACAACAATAATTGATTTACCATAATCGTGGCTCTAGAGCTAGAAAGGACTTCAGATGCCCTGTGTCCAACCCCTTCACTTTGCAGAGAAGTTAAAGGATTTGTCCACGGTCACACAGGCAGCATTTATCAGGGCTTAGATTTGGAACCTAGATCTGCTGACCCGATTTGACCAAAGGATCAGAGAAAGTTGAGGAGAAACATGGCTGGGTGAAGCAGGGCATCAGTTAGACAGAGCTAGTGTAAATACAGCCAGGCTTAGTGGCCTGTGAGAGACTGAAGATTAGTAGTGACAAGACATGGGATGTCACAGCAGGCAGGATGCAGAATGAACACAGAAGTGCAGAGCTGCGAGGGATCTTAGGCCACAACCTCCAAGCAGCATTATGTACTATTAGGCAACAGATTGTTCCATCTTATCTTTATGGTCATTTTGTAACCTATTTTCTGAAAGTCACTGTTGGTTTGTATGCCTAGGCTCCTCTAGAAATCACCTGGAGATTTGCTCCTGGGTTCATTTGCATATCAAAGGCTTCAACATGTTTTTCTTTTTCTGTAGAAATGTTTGGAAATGATGAACAGAATAAAGAATGTTTATGTGTGTGTATATATATGTGTATATATATATATATGTATATATATATATTCTTTGTTCAAATATTTTAGCTGGTGGAAGATTCTGATATGAAACCTAATTTCTTTTGATTTTTGATAAGCTATGTCCTACCTTTTTCTGTCTTTTCTCACATTCAGTGAATAATGCTGTGCAATTAAGATAAGAGTTCCTTGATAAGTGATTTTTCATTTGTTAGCAAATCTTCACTTTATCAATGAAGGTCTAGAGTTTGACAACAATGTGTCTGGATGCCTTGAAACTGACATTTTCCTCCGGTGGCATCTGATGAATTCTATCAGTCTATCATCCGTCCCCTGATCTTAATAGTTCTGGGAAATTTTCTTGTGGCCATAATGGAACCAGCACATGCTGTGATAGTGGCTTGCCACATGGAAGAGTTTAGGGAGTCTGCTTCTGGGAGATTAGTGATGATGTGTAATTAAAATGCCTTGGAGCAGGTGTAGACATTCCATAACTGGTTCGGGTCTGCTAACCATGTGGTAAGGAAAAGCCGTTTTGAGTGACTATGTAGTTGAAATTGGGGATGACTTCAAAAAGGCCCTAAAGACCAAAGCTTCAGAGATTCTGTCTGGCTCCTCGAAACTGGTTCTTTCATTTTAGGTGAAGGGAGAGCTGTGAACCAGCCTCCCAATATCTGGCATTTGTAGGCAGTTCAGCATCAATGCTCCAAGGAGCAAGGAATAACCTTTGAGACCCAGCCCAGTGGTAGCTGGGACAAGGACTTGTCATCATCAGCGGCTGCATTTGGACATGAACTTGGTGGGATCAATGCTATGTAGGAAATGAGTTAAATTTGGGTCAATTTTCCCCAGAGAACTAGGTGGGCTGGGGAGAATGTGCCCTCGGGTATTGAGTAAAAGTCAAAGTCTTTGTGCCTTTGTGTTGTATCTTCTCTGCAAATATCCCTCGGTAAAAGTTAATCGATGTTAATGGAACTGAGCTGCAGGTTACAGACAACTAATAGTGAGGGGGGTGGAGAGGAAGAGGGAGAACATGATCATTTAGGGCTCAGTTGATGGCAGCAAAGAAAGATCCTCCCAGGAACCCTGAGGGGAGATTGGGGCCAGAGTGTACTTTGCTAAGTGGGATTTTTTAAATTTGTATTTTATTTTCACTGGACTCCTTGGCTGTTTCATAATCAGCCTAGCCTGCACCAGATAACTTTAACCCTTTGTTGCCTAGAATTCCTGCCTGGTGACCTGCTGTCGTGTGGGTGACTGCCTCAGTTGCTCATTCTGTCTAGACCTGGGGTCCACTAGACTTTATTTTGTTCTAGCCATTTTGTTACCATACATCTTTTTTGTGTATGTGAGGCTATTGGGGTCAAGTGACTTGCCCAGGGTCACACAGCCAGCAAGTGTCAAGTGTCTGAGGCCAGACTTGAACTCAGGTCCTCCTGAATCCAGGGCCCGCGCCCCATCCACTGTGCCACCCAGCTGCCCCACCATACATCTTGATGACACATGTCCCGGTGGCCCCACTTCTCTCAGATTTCCAGTTCTTCGACCATAATCAAATGCATTCTATCATTGCTCATGGAAAGAATGGGTTCATCTTCTCCCCTGTGGCTCCTCTCACTCACTCTACCTGCAACTTTTTTTTACCCTTAATAGTATTTTTTCCAGTTACATGTAAGGATAGTTTTCAACATTCCCTTCCTTCCCTCCCCACCCTCCCAAGACAGCAAGCATTCTGATATAGATTATATACATACAATCACATTAAACACATTTCCACATTGGTCATGTTGTGAAAGAAGAATCAGAACAAAAAGAAAAAAAACCCAAGAAAAAAAAAAGAAAAAGTAAAAATAGTACAGTTCTTTCTCTGGATGTGGAGAGCACCATGAGTCCTTTGGAAATGTCTCAGATCACTGTATTGCTGACAAAAGCAAAGTTTATCACAGCTGATCATCACACAATGTTGCCGTTATTGTGTACAATTTTCTCCTGGTTCTGCTCACTTCACTCAGCATCAGTCCACTTAAGTCTTTCCTGCCTGCTCATTGTTTCTTACAGCACCATAGTTTTCCAGGGGGCAGCCAGGTGGCACAGTGGATAGAGCACCTGCCCTGGATTCAGGAGGACCTGAGTTCAAATCCAGCCTCAGACACTTGACACTTACTAGCTGTGTGACCCTGGGCAAGTCATTTAACCCCCATTGCCCCGCAAAAAGAAAAAGAAATAAAAGGAAAAAAAAGAAAAAATAGTATTCCATTACCTTCATATACCACAACTTGTTCAACCATTCCCCAATTGATGGGCATCCCCTCGATTTCCAATTCTTTGCCACCACAAAGAGAGCTGCTATGAGTATTTTTGTACATGTGGGTCCTTTTCCCTTTTGTATGATCTCTTTGGGATACAGACCTAGTAGTGGTATTACTGGGTCAAAGGGTATGCACAGCCCCATAGCCCTTTGGGCATTATACCTGCAACTTTCAAACCCAAATATCTCTCCCTGCCTACCACTCCCCTCTGTGCGTCATTTCGCTGAATTAGAATGTAAGCTCCTTGAGGGCAGGAGCTGTCTTTGCTTTTGTATTTGTATCCTCTACCTTAGCATAGTGTTTGGCTCTCAGTAAGAGGTAAGGAAAGCTTTTTTTCCCCTTCTAAGATCTAGGGATCTAATGATCCTTACCTTCTCTCCCAAGCTGTGCCTCCTAGTCCTATCATGTTCATTTGAAAAGTTTTCAGGATTTCACTTACTGTCATTTGACTCTAACGCGATGATCCCAAGCAAATTAAGAGAGCATGGAATTGGGGCAGCTAGATGGCTCAGTGGATAGAGCACCGGCCCTGGAGTCAGGAGTACTTGAGTTCAAATCCGGCCTCAGACACTTAACACTTACTAGCTGTGTGACCCTGGGCAAGTCACTTAACCCCAATTGCCTCACTAAAAAAAAAAGAGAGAGAGAGAGAGAGAGAGAGAGAGAGAGAGAGAGAGAGAGAGAGCATGGAATTGTTTATCTGTCAGATTTATGGACAGGGGAAGAATTGAGGACCAAAGAAGATATGGAGAGCATTACAAAATGTAAAATAGATCATTTTGGTTATATAAAATTAAAACACTTTTGCACAAACAAAACCCCTGTAACCAAATTTTAAGGAAAGCAGAAAAATGGGGAAGAATTGTTGTAACAAGTATCTGCTTAAAGGCCTCATTTCTCAAATATATCAAGAACTGAGTCAAATGTATACGAATCCAAGTCATCCCCCAATTGATAAATGGTCAAAGGATATGAACAGGAAGTTTTCAGAGGAAGAAATTAAAGCTATCTATAGTTGTATGAAAAAATGCTCTAAATTACTGCTGATCAGAGAAATGCAAATTAAAACAACTCTGAGGTACCTCTTCACACCTATCAGAGTGGCAAATATAACAAAAAAGAAAAGTGTTGAATGTTGGAAGGGATGTGAGAAAACTGGGACACTCATCCACTGTTGGTGGAGTAGTGAACAGATCCAACCATCTTGGGAGAGCAATTTGGAACTATGCCCAAAGGGCTATAGAACTGTGAATACCCTTTGATCCAGCTATACCACTACTAGTTTTATATCCCAAAGACTGCCTCCAAAAGAGAAAAAGACCTATTTGTACAAAAATATTGATAGCAGCTCTTTTTGTGGTGGGTAAGAATTGGAAATCAAAGGAATGGCTAAACAAGCTATGACATATGATAGTAATGGAATATTATTGTGCTCTAAGAAATGACAAGCAGGATAATTTCAGAAAGGTCTGGAAAGACTTATATGAACTGATATATAGTGCTCACTTCACTAAATGAGCAGAACCAGGAGAACATTGTACACAGTGACAGCAATATTGTTTGATGAAGAACTCTGAATGATTTAACTATTCTCAGCAACACAATGATCCAAGACAATCCCAAAGGACTCATGATGAAGCAGACTATTCACCTCCAGAGAAAGAACTGATATTGATTGAACACAGACTGAAGCAGGCTAATTTTCACTTTCTTTCTTTCTCTTATTCAAGTTTTCTTATACAAAATGACTAATATGATAATGTTTTACATAATTGCATGTGTATAACCCATATCTGATTGCTTACTAACTTAGGGAGGGGGGAGAGGAGGGGTGAAAGGAGGGATAGAATTTGGAACTCCAAACTATATTTTTAAAATTTTATTTATTTATTTTCTTAGTGAGTCAATTGGAGTTAAGTGACTTGCCCAGGGTCACACAGCTAGTAAGTGTCAAGTGTCTGAGGCCAGATTTGAACTCAGGTCCTCCTGACTCCAGGGCCGGTGCTCTATCCACTGCACCACCTAGCTGCCCCGGAACTCCAAACTATAAATAAAATGTTTATGATGAAAAAAGAATAAAATGTAATTGGGAAATGTTTGACAAAATCATTAAAAATCCAATAAGAAATCAATCGATGATCCCGTAGGCCTTTGATCTCGTTTTGCAGAGCTTTTTCTCCATTTGGATGCTTTGATTGCTAGCCTCACACTTTTTCCTTCCTCTCCCTTGCCTTTGTCCATGCCCTTTCTACCTCTACCCCAATGCTGTGGGTTTTCATGATCATATTGCCCTGTTCTATTTCGTACCAATGCTGTATTTCCCATGATGGATGTCAGAAGACGTAGGTTCAAATCCTACCTCTGCTACTCAGTAGCTCTTTTATTCTGGGCAAGTCATTAAACCTCTTTGAGCCTCAGTTTCCCTGACTATGAAAGGGGAACAATACTGTCTGTAGTACCTACCTCACAGGGCTCCATTGCAACTCTTATTGTGAACTTTAAAGTGCCAGGTATTTATGATGATGTAATGTCAAATCTGCCTTAATTTCCTTGAGAGTTTTAAAAAAATCCAATTGTATGTGTCATTCTGTATTAGCCTTCAATTCGGGGCTGTTGTTGGACTGAATTTGTTATTTTTTTCCTTCTAGCGACTTCTCTTGGGGACCTTTTAATCCGTAATCTTGGTTCATTGTGCTAAAGGGCTTTCTTTTCTGCTTGCTCATTTCCTTGTCCTTTCCGCCTCCTTATCTGAAAGGAGATTCTCATTTGTGGCTCTTTGGTTGCTTCCATTCTTTCCTCCTTTTCACTTTTCTTTATTTCTTTTTTCAAATTTGGGGTCATCCATCTCTATTCTTGCAGGGGGTATTGAGGTGCTGGGCTCTTATCTAGCCTCAAACTTCATCATCTCCCGGAACTTTGAAAGCCTGCTCCTTTTCACAGCAACAGCTTTCTTAATTGCAAGAGGAGAATGAATCTACAATCCAGTACTGAGCATTGTAGATGCGAGAGAGTCCTGACTCAAATTCCTGCACCTTTGGGGTCCTTAGGAACTGCCCCATGGGCTTTCCTAGCCCTGCCACACCTGGGGAAAGGACTCCAGGCTTTGCATGACAGCTGTCCCTTCCCTCAGAGGAGCTAGATAGTGGGTAGTGGCAGAGAGGTGGGGAAAGCTACGGCAAGGAAGGCACTCACCTCCAGGGTGGAAAACAGTTGGGAACTGCACCTCTAGCCCAGAGCCCAAGGGGGCCACCAATAAGAGGAAGGTCCCATAGGCACCCACGTGTTTATAGCAGCACAAGATTGGAAAGAAAGTGGCCGTCCATCTAGTGAGGACTGGCTGAACGAGACGACTGGGATGGAATATGACTGGGCTGTAAGAAATGATAGATGGGCTGTGTGACCTTGGGCAAGTCACTTAACCCCCATTGCCCCGCAAAAAAAAAAAAAAGAAATGATAGATGTGATGAACACAGAGGTCTGGAAAGCCTTGGTCTTGAACCGATAAGAGCAAAGGAAGCAGAGCCCAGAAAACAACACATACAATGACTCCACCAACATCAATGGAAAGAACACCCCCCACAAAACAACTGAAGGTGAATTTTTCAAAATGATCCAGAAGTTTGGCCCCAAAGAAGAGGCAGAAAATAGTGACTCCTCCCTCTCCTTGGAGGAGCTGGGGAGGGGTGGGAGTGGATGGATTGTTGCTCACATTTTCAGACTTTTTCCAACAGCTCGATCAGTTTTGCTGATTTTATTCTCTTCTTTCTCTTTTTCTTTTTTTCCATTAAGAACGTTATTTGTTATATGGATGGCTCTCTGTGAGGGAGGGGGAAAGATACTGGGAGAAAGTCTGATAATGTACAAAAACCAAGATAGCGAACATTTCTTTAGAAAATTGAAAAATATGCCCTTATTATGCTCCATTTTCTATTCTCACCCTGGGCTCACAAGTAACTAGTTACAGTGATGGGAAGAAAAAGACCCTGTTCTCTGCTTCTCAAATTTCCTTGCAATAGTCCATGGGCCAGCCTTGAGTTCCTCCCCCAAACTGCATGGGCTCCTTTTTGATTTACTTAATGGTATTTTATTTTTTCCCAATTACATGTAAAGATAGTTTTCAACATTTGTTTTCATAAGATTTTGAGTTCCAATTTTTTCTCCCTCCCTCCTCTCCAAGACAGCAAGCAATCTGCTCTAGCTTATACAGGACAATCACGTTAAACATGTTTATGGGCTCCCTTTGGAAACACAGTGGCAGCTCTGCCATTGACTTGCTCTGTGGCCTTGGACAAGGTCCTTCCCCTCTCTGGGTCAAGTTCATCTCTAGTATTCCATGGATAGCTTAGAGGTAACCAAAACATCAAGGCCACAGCCCTGTGAGGTCAATTGGCTAGAGGGAAGAAAAGCAGAAGAGAAGGCCAGCTGGCCTCATACCCGGAGGCACAGTGGCTCAGCTGAGCTGGTGACTGCCTGTTTTCTGTCCATGTGTGGGTCAGCCCAGTATGGCATAGACAGTGGAGGCCTGGAGATATTATATGGAGGAATTGGGGCTAAACTCACTATCTACTACCCTCACTACCCTGCTTGGAGACTCTTAGTGACTGCCTCTCTAGTGCCTACGTGCCTGGCGCTTCAAGGCCCTCCACCGGCCTTCTTGTCTCCTATACAAACCCATCTCTTTGTTGTCCCTCGAGCCTTTGCCTTCACCATTCCCCTCTCCTGGAATGTCTTCCTTCATCCTCTTTGCTTGTTTGAACTATGGCCCTCCCAGCCAAAGCCCATCTCAAGTCTCATGGCCTCCAGAGAGTCTTCTCAGATTTCCCCAGGCCGCAGGCCTAGCTTACTTTCCCTATATTTCCTGTCTCCCCAAATGTTCTGAGGGCAGAAGCCATGCTTTATATGTCCTTGTGTGTCCCCATCAGGGTATCTTAACATGGCTACCCCCTCTGCACATACAGGCACACATGCACATGCATATGGAATGTCTGAAGATGCTGGGAGTCTAGTGGGATACACCTGGGCTTGATTGAAGGCAGGGGATAGGGAGGTATTCCTATCAGCAGTTCTGAGAGGTGTGTGCTTCTGCTCACAGTCCCCGAGGCAGACCCCAAAGTGGGGCCCAAGCTGCCAAACAATGGCTTCTTCTCTCCCCCCATTCCACTGCCCCACTGGGAGCTTGGTCTGGTCCCAGTCAGGTCTTTGGAAGGAAATGAGTGGGTCCCAGGAGCCCTGGAGCCACAGCCTCAGGCTCTACCTGCCCCTTCCTGGCCTAGGATGCCTTCTCCGTAGCTAAGACTGTCAGGTGCAGCCTCAGAGGAGACAGACAGACAGACTATCCTCACCCCCCATATAGGTATTTCCACTTACTAGCCCTAAAGAGGGCTCCCTAGCAAAGGGCTAGATCCCACATGCATGCCCAGGCACCCAGGATGTCACACACCTTCCCCTAACCCTCCTCCCCAACACACACAGAGGAATGTCTTCTGGTATGGGCGTGGGCAGTAGCCCAGCCTCAGGGACTCTTTTCAGGAGCAGTATCCATGAACCGTGCCCTTCCCTGTCTTCCCTGGTACTTCCTGAATCCTACCTCTGGCCTGCCTCTCCCACATGTCTCTCTTCATAGCCAAAGGTGAAGATAGGGGCTGTCACAATCCCCAGTTGGGTTACGCCATATAAGGGGCGATGCCAAACTAGGTAAAAGAGCAGGTGGGTGGGCAGGGAGGCTGGAGCTCGGGGTGGTGTATGTGTATGTGTGTGTGTGTGTGTGTGCGCGTGCGTGTGTGTCTGAGAGTCTGGGAGAGCCAGGACAGGGAGAGGAGGCCTGTGGCTCCATCTGGGGAGCAGTCGGCACTGGCCAGCCCTGGGCACCATGGGCTCCATCTCCAAAGACCTGAAGACGGCACTGGAGGTTTTTGCCATCTTCCAGTGGGCTCTGAGTGCCTTTCTCATTGGTGAGTCCAGGGCAAGGCAGGGCCTGTGGCTCCCATAGTATGTGTGGCTGTGTGCATGTGTGCATATATGCATGGATGTGTGCGTGCATGCATGCATGGAAGGCTGGATGGAACCCCCCTATGGGGGCTGGGGGGGATCCTCAGGCAGGGCCAGTAGCTCACGCCACGTGAATGTGTGTGAGCTCTATGAGGACACCCATGTTCAGGGAGGCAGAGCTATAGGTAGTGGGGTCTCCTTTGGCAAAGGTACCAAGCAGCTGCTGCTCAGCTCCATTGCAGTGGCCAGCAGCCAGGCCTGGAGGAGAGACCTGGGGCAGGCCCTGTGGAGAAGCTCTGCGAAGGCCTTCCCCCTGTCGAGGTCATCTAGGTGAGCCCTCCATGGGGTGACTTTGGGAGAGCCGAGATGGAAAGGCAATGCAATGGGGCATTGTGGGTAGGGCACTAGACTTGGGGTTAGGGAGACCTGGGTTTAAATCCCACCTCAAACTCTTAATGGCTGAGTAACCCTGGGTGTAGCACTTCCCACACTTGATGATCGATCCAGCCATGTGGGCCTTCTCTCTGCCTCTCTCATACTGTCTGTCAGTCACCAAGCATTTATTAAATGCTTACTCTGTGTCAAATTGTGATAAGCTGCAGAGATCTCCCGTCTCCATGCCTTTGCCTGGGCTGTTCCAGCCATGCTCTCCATCCCTGCCCCTTCCCCCCCCCTAGTCTGGAGCTATATTGTGGAGGACAGTAAATGCCAGGCTAAAGAAACCATATTTGATTTGAAGTCTTTGAACAGGGGAATAATGAGGTTAGATTGGGATGGTGTTCCCAGAATTTTTCTATTGGTATGTATAGCCCAGGAGCTTTGGAGCCAAGGCCAAGGATTAGGCTGTCGTTGTACTCTTGGTCAAGTCTTTCCCTCTCTTTTGACCTTGGTTTCCTCTTCTGCAAAACAAGAGGCTTGACTTGGGTGATGCTGAACCATCCAGCGAGTGCTACCATTTCGTGTGCATGATAGGGTAGTTTGTCTCTGCCGGGCTGAATGAGCATCATGTCCTTAGGCCTTCCTCATGGGATGTGTCCTCTCCTCTCCTTCAGCATTGGAATCTCTCATCTGCCTCTCCTCCTGGTGACTGACCTTGAAGGGGCTCCAGGCTTCTCTGCCCAGCGGGTCCTTTGAAGGAGCTCGGCTGCAAATGATCACATACTTTTACAGTGTCCGAGACAGAAGGGCCTTCTGGCCGGGACATAGGATCAGTGAGAGCCGGGAGGGACCTAGAACATCAAACCTTGGGGTTGGAAGGTACGGAAGAGCTCGGCTTAGGGGAGATGGCATCCACTCACTCCCCCATCAGTGAAGGGCGAAGATGGTGCAGGAGTGCCTCCTCTGCCCCCGGGATGTGCTGACGTGCCAGCCACCAGGCCCTGTGGGGGGCACCGAGTGACAAGCCTATTTGGATGGAGTGGCCTGGGGCTGGATGAGGGCAGGAAGGCCTTTGTATGGTAGATTTAGGGAAACATCTGTATGAGGTTGGCAGGGGATCCCGGGGCCAGAAGGGGGGAGAGGGGAAGTATGCTCCAGATGTCAGGCTCCATGGGGGTAAAGTCCTGGTTTTTCTACCCTAGTTATGGCTCAGGATTAGGTGAACTCACAGATCACCTGGACATGTCAAGAGCATAGTCTTGGCAAGGAGAAGGGTCACCTCATGTGGGACAGAGATCATGGCAGAAGGCATCTGGGACATGGGACATGGGGGTGGAGAGAGAAGAGAGGGCTCTTGCTGGATGGCTTTAATTTTTTTCAGTGAAATATGGTGTGAGGTTCTCTGCTAAGAGCGGGGAGCCACAGCAAGCTTGAGGAGGGATGACAGGGTTTGGAGAGTGGGATAGGGAGGTGATTAGGGAGATGTAAAAGCACTGCTTTGCCACAATGAGGCCCCTGTTGTGGTTCTGAAATAGATCCTTGTAATGGACCCAGTCAGGCTAATTTGATGATTTTTTTTCTAGTTTTGTTCAGCAGCACATGAGTGGGAGCCAAGGAAGCCAATAGTGGGAGCGAGCCAATGCTGAGGCTTGGCAGGGCAAGATGGGTGAAAAAGGGGGGCAAGAGTCCTGAGAGAAGAGGACAGTGTAGAATTGAACTGCTGCACGAGGGGTCAATATGGGGGAAAGAGGAGAATAGAGCCAGTGTTGGGGTGACGGGCTGGGAAAGAGCTGAGGGATCGAAGGTGGGAGGTTGTGGGGAGCATGAAGAACAGGCAGAGGGGGGAGTAGAGTGACTCCAGTGTGATCACATGAGGTAAGTCCAGAGTGGATCTTTGTATATGACTGAGCTGGGGTGGAGCAGGAGGTCATGGGAAACAAGTAAGGGGAGGAATGGGAGGGGAGGGAGCTGGGGGAAGCTCAATGTCCCCTGAAGTTCCCTAGTGTGAAGTTAGGGAGGAGAGAAAGCCTAGGAGCTGGGGACTGAGCCAACGGAGGGAAGCAAGGGAGTGTTCTGGCGGTCCCCAGACCACCAGGTGAGGGAGCTGGGGATGGTGGCAGATGTGTATTGAGTGAATCATAGAGGAGGAGAGGCTACTGAGTGATAGCAGTAGGTGGAGAACCTAGAGATGACAACCGGGAGCAAGAAGTATTCCAAGTCCCCTGCCTTGCCCAATGAACTCTCCTAGAGTCCTCTAGGCAGGTCAGTGCCGGATGCCAGGCCATGCACAGGCCATGACCCATTTCTCTCTCCACTCCCACTGGCCAGTCCTGTGTCTTCCTCTTTGGATCATGCCGATGACTGGCCTTAGATCAGGGTATTTTGAGCTGGCATGGAACCCCCAGGAGGGGGAGGTGCTTAAGGTCACACTTGAAAACAGGACTTCGGTCAGCTCCCAATTCAGGGCCCTTGCCACTACATAGGGTTGCTTCTTGGGTTCCTGGGTCCAAGAAAAAAGAGTGCGGATGCTTAGTTGTGCTATGGTACTATAATGACTCAATTTATTCAGTGCCTTCTATGTGGCAGGCACTGTGCTAAGCAGTGGGGATACAGAAAGAGGCGAAAGACGGTCACTACCCTCAAGAAGCTTACAATCTAATGGGGGAGACAACACGCAAAGGAAAAGCAAACAGCATACAGGCTAAGCAGAGAGCTGAGACAGGGAGGCTCTTGTTCATGGAAGAGCCAGGAGGCCAGTGTAAGATGTAAGAAGGTAAAAGAAGACAGGAGAGGTAGGAGTCCAGGCTTTGAAGGGCTTTTTTTGGTGAGGCAATTGGGGTTAAGTGACTTGCCCAGGATCACACAGCTAGTAAGTGTCAAGTGTCTGAGGTTGGATTTGAACTCAGGTCCTCCTGACTCCAGGGCCACTCCAGGGTCACCTAGCTGCCCCTGAAGGGCTTTTTGTACTTGCTCCTAGAGGAAGGAGAAAGCCACTGGAGTTTATTGAGTGTGTGAGTGGTACGTGCGACACGATCGGACCTTTGTTTTAGGAAAATCACTTTAGTGGGTAAATGGAGGACAGACTAGAACAAGGAGAAGATTGAGCCAAGTAGCCCCCGAGCAGCTAGTTCCACAGTCCAGGTGTGAGGAGATGAGGGCCTGCCCCAGGGGGGCAGCAGTGTTAGAGGAGAGAAGGGGGCGGATTGAAGGGATGTGAAATGGACAGGCCTTGGCAGCAGCATGAGACAGAGGGAGGAGTCCAGGATGACTCTTTGCAAGTCTGAGGTACTGGGAGAAAGGTGTTACCTCTCTATGGTTACAGCAAAGAGGGTTTAGGAGAAAAGCTGAGTTCCCTTTTGAACACAGTTTCAGAAGTCTACCGACTGTCCAGTTGGAAGGAGGCGTGTGAGAGGCTGTTGGAGATGCAAGATTGGCAGGAAAGGCAGCATAAATATGGTCATTAAATTCATAGGAGCTGATGAGATCACCAAGTGAAGTAGAGAATGGAATTTAAAGGAAAGATTCCTTCTTGGTCTGGACTTGTGATTTTATCAGCACAGGTCGCTCCTGGCACCAATGCAGATCAGTGACTGTTCTGTAGTTTCTAAAGGCAGACTTGAGATTCAGATTTGGACATTCTCTGCATAGAAATGAGGTCATTGGATTGTCAGAGGAGAGAGGCTAGAGAAAAGAGAGGAGAGGGCCTTTGAGGGCCACCCAGCCCCAGGCAGGAGATGGATTCTGATCCCCCAAAAGAAAGTAAGAAGGGCAGGTAGGCAGGTAAGGGAACCAGGAGAGAGCAGGGTCCAAGAGGTCAGTGGAGGAAAGAGACTCCAGGAGCAGTTGGCAGAGTCCGGAGCTATAGAAAGAGCAAGTAATATGAAGGCTCAGAAAAAGCCATCAGATTGAGCAATTAAGAGATCACTGGTGACCTTGGAAAGAGCAGTTTCTGTAGAGTGTTGGGCTTAGAAGCCTCACTGTAAGGGGCTGGAGAGTGAGTGGGTGGGAAGGAAGTGGATTAGAGAAAGGGAAAAGAGTGTGAGGGCCTGGCAGGGCCAAGGGAATGTTTTTTTTTTTTTTTTTAAGAATAGCCAGACTGGGGCAGCTAGGTGGCACCAGCCCTGGAGTCAGGAGGACCTGAGTTCAAATCCAGCCTCAGACACTGAACACTTACTAGCTGTGTGACCTTGGGCAAGTCACTTAACCCCAATTGCCTCACAAAAAACCCCCCAAACCAAACCAAAACAAACAAACAAAAAGAATAGCAAGACTGAAGTGTGCTTGTAGACATCCAGGAAAGAGTGGAGATGAGAGAGAAAGGGGGAATAATTTATGGCAAGAGCTTCCAGGGGAGATGAGCGGGGATGGGACCAAGGTGCCAACTATATAGGTTAGCCTTAGTGAGGAGAAGGGTTCTGCTCTCCTTTGTAACTGAAACAAATGGGGAAAAGATGGGTAGAGTGTAGAGGGCTTTGGAAGGTACAAAGAGAGGGGATGGAGCTGATGGCCTCCATTTTTTTCAGTAAAGTAAGAGGTGAGGCTATCTAGGGAGAGGAGGTAGGTAGGGGTGGAGTTGGGGGTTCAGGAGAGAGGAAGGTCAGAATAGTGTCTTGGAGAATTCTCATCGGGTCAGGCAGAGATGAATTTGCATTTTTAATGGATTGCCATTCAGAAACAAGTGCCTAATTGAAGTTAGAGAATATGAATTTGCAGTGGACCCAGCCAAAATGTTTTTGTGACTTCTCTGGAGTGGAAGCCAAGCAGGGGGATGAGGGACAGTGACCCAGGGTTGAAGTTTAATAAATGCTTATTGACTGACTGACTGACTAATTAGTAGGGAATAAATAGCAGAAGAATAAGGGCTCAAGGGATTCAACGGTAAAGGAACAAGGAAAAAAGAAAGAAAGCAGAAAATATACTTCAATCTGCCCTCTAAGTCTATCAGCTGAAGTGGATAAGTATCTTTTGTCATAAATATTTTGGAATTGTGACTGGTTATTGCAGAACAGAGGTCTTTCGCAGTTGATCATCTATACACTTTTGTTGCTATTGTATAGTTTGTCCTCCTGGTTCAGCTTGCTTTGCCTTGCATCAGTTCATCCAAGTCTTCCCAGGTTTTTCCTAACCCATCCCCTTCTTACAGCACAATATTCATACACTAGAACTGATGAGCATCCCCTCACTTTCCAGTTCTTTGCCATCACGCAAAAAGCCACTCTAAATATTTTTGTACATATGGGTCCTTTCCCTCTTTCTTTGACCTCTGTGGGGTGTAGGCTGGTCACAGGGTGTGCCTAGTTTAATGCCTTTGGGACAAAATACCCAATTGCTTTCCAGAATGGTTAGATGAGTTCTCAGTACCACCTGTATTGTATCTGTTTCCCTACATCCCCTCCAGCTTTTGTCATTTTGTCTAGCTGTTATCTTAGCCAATCTCATGGGTATGAGGTGACATCTCAGAGTTGTTTTAATTTGTATTCCTCTGTTAATGAAGTAGAGCATTTTTTTCATGTGACTATAGCAGGGTACTTTGTTGAACTTGTTAATGCTAGGATTTGTCAAGGCTGGGCAGGAAGGAGAGTGAGTCTAACACAGGCATTGATGACCTGGGAAGAAATGGGAGGTTTCCCTGCTGCCAGTTTCCTTCCCTCTCCAATCTGTTCTCCATGTGTGCCAAAATAATCTTTCTTTTGAGGCAATTGGGGTTAAGTGACTTGCCCAGGGTCACACAACTAGTAAGTATCAAGTGTCTGAGGCTGGATTTGAACTTGAGTCCTCCTGACTCCAGGGCCAGTGCTCCACCTAGCTGCACCCCAAAATAATCTTAAAGCACAAGTCTTACCATGTTCCTACTACAGCTCAGTAAGTTTCAGTGGCTCCCCTTTGCATCTAGGACAAAAGACCAAACTCTTCTGTTTGGTGTTTAAGGGTCCTCCCAATCTGGCCGAAGCCGACCTTTGTGGCTTGCTTATGTGTTACTCCCCAGCCCACATCCTTGCAGCACGTACCATTGCAGACCATCTGGCTTTATTGCTGTTCCCTGAACTTCCTTTTGCAGGCCAGTGTCCCCCTGTCCCTGAAGACACTTCGCCTCGCCTCACTTCTGTTTTGGAGCATCCTGAGCTCAGGTGCCTCCTGGCTTGGGAAACCTTCCCTGTCCCCCTTGGTTGTTCCCCCTTGCTTTCTCCCACTTCAGATGTTTTTTCTGGAGCATCTCGGGCCACAGTTGCCCCTCAGTAGAGTGCTTGCTCTGTGAGGACTGGGCCTGCTCTTTGTTTTCCTCTTGCTATCCCCAGCTCCTAGCACAGGTCCTTAAACCTCGGGGAGACGTCAGAACTGGTGCTTAAATGGGACTCAGTGGATCGAAGGGCCTTCTACACACCACCAGAGTCCGCCTGAATCACTTGCTGCTGGAACCTGAGAATTCAGATGTTCTTCTCCAGGGGCCCCTCCGCCAAGTCAGGGACTGGCCAGTTCCCCTTCTTTGCTCAGCCCCTGGACTTAGCCCTTCCTCCTGTTACCTTTCCCCAAATAGTGAGGGGAGAGAGTCAGGGCCTCCCCTCCTTCGGGGGCCTCCCTGGAGGTGAGCCCATTGAGTTACAAAGGAATTGGTGCTGAGAACACTCAGATCTTGGTTTTACCTTCAGGCTCAAAGGATGGAGGGGGAAGAGGAATTGGGAGTTGTTAGGTGCCAATGTATTGGCAATGTATGTGCGCTTGGAGGGGGTATCTAGGTATAGGTGGGCAAGGCCCTGGATTAGTTGGGGTGGGGGAGAACAGCTTTGGAGACAGAAAAATGGGATTTTAGTCTTGAATTTTGACTACCCACTAGCTTACGTAGGCTACATGTCCCTCTGGGCCACAGATTTCCACAAACACATTCTCTGTTCTCAGGTCCTTTCCCAGTTCTGACATTGTGTTCTAAGGTCCCCACTCCCTCCCCCTCAGCTCTGACATCTGTGTTCTAGAGCCCCCACTCAGAGATTCTGTACCCTGGGGTCTCTGCTTCCTGAATCTGTACGTTTGCACTGCTGACTTGGTGCTGAAAGTGTCTGTATGTGTGCGTGTATGTGTGTGTATGTGTGTATGGGATTGACTGGGGGGGTGGTGTAGCTGATTAACCCTTTAATGCTTTGCCGTGGTTCTCTCAGTTTTATTTGTGACCTTTTTCCACCTCTACCTGGTGGTGTTCACATCCTACTGGCCGCTGACTGTGCTCACAATTACGTGGCTGATTTTTGACTGGAAGACCCCTCAGCAAGGTAGGGCCCTGGAGGGATTGTTGGGGAGCTGGAGCAGGGGAGAGGCTTGAGAATGGCCCAAAAAAGAAACCTGGGCAGGAAGGGGTAATTGGTCCCAGCTGGGCCTCATCTTCAGTGGGCCACTAGTGTGTGGTGTGGGAGGGAAGCACTTGGGACTTGTGGTCAACAGGTCGGGTTCCCGTTCCAGCTTGGAGACATATCCTATACAACCCTGGACAACTTGATGCATGTCTCTCAACCTCCATTTGCCCCCCTGTGAAATGAGGCCAGTCATGCTGATAGGGTGGTTCTGAGAAACACGGGGTGCAAACGTCTAAGGGCAAGGGGGCTGGGAGGCTGGCCACTGGCATGGCTAGGCCTTGACTGTCACACAGAACGCAAGTCCTGGTCCCCTGCCCTCCCCAACTTCCTGGGGGCTGAGGGAGCAGCTTTGGGGAGGTTCTGGTGTATTTGCAGGTGGCCGGAGGTCAGCCTGGGTAAGGGGTTGGTGCCTATGGAAACAATACAGAGATTACTTTCCGCTCAAGGTGAGTAGCTTCCTGTGGTGTGCCCCTGCCCCTTTGCTGCCTGTTTGGCCACCTTCCTTCCTGACTCAGTCTCTCTCCACCCCCAGATGGTGAAGACTCATGACCTGTCCCCCAGCCACAATTATATCATCGCCACTCACCCCCATGGGCTCATGTCCCACGGTGCCTTTTGCCACTTTGCTACTGAGGCTTCGGGCTTCTCCAAGACCTTCCCCGGCATCACCCCATACCTGCTCACCTTGGGAGCCTTCTTCTGGGTGCCCGTCCTTAGGGAATATGTGATGTCTAGTGGTGAGTTGCTTGGTGACCGAGCCTTCACATAGGAGATGGGTCTGAAAGGCTGCTGATTGGCTATGGGTAGCGGAAGTGGTGGATGTTTGTGACTCTTGTGGGTTCTTGTTGCTTCCACCTCTATGGGAAGGTCCCCTTTTCCCCTAGCAACCAGCCCCATGGGGGGGGGCTTGCATTCATTACCCCACCTGGGGACACACATAGACCCGAGGAGACAAAGAACCTATAAGGTCTCTGATGGAGTGCCCCAGGGGTCTGTCTTCAGCTGTCTTCTGGACGGGCGGGGATCACACGAGGGAATATCCGGACAGCTTTGCCAACTTTAAGGCCCGATTTGAGCCATGCTAGCTCCAGTGATTAGTGATATTCTGGCTAGACTCAGGCTGAGGCACACATGCAGTGCCCAGCACATTCGCAGATCATGTGAGACTAGAAGAGAAAGCTGGATGGCAGCACCCCCTTCCCCGCCAAGATTCCAACATTGGGCAGGACCCAATGTCAAGAGGGACAAATGGTCAGCTCTCTACTGAGATCAGAAATGTCCTGGTGCCAAAGAACAGGATGGGGAAGACTTCTCGGCTGTAGGTTCTGTGAAAAAGAATTGGACCCTCATTGCCCCACGAAAGGAAGGAAGGAAGGAAGAAAGAAAGAAAAAGAAAAAAAAGAAAAAGAATTGGTTTTGCCGTCCGGGCCTTGCCAACCAGTGTTCAGAACCCCTGGCAGGCTGGACTTTACGTGGAGAGGGTGACTAGGACAGCAAAGGGCTGTGTGTCCATGCCAGACAAATTCGACTTGGTCCATGGGGCTCTCGAGGGAAGAGCCAGTAGCAGCAATGGGGGGGGGGAGGTGCAGGTTTGAGGTTAGGAAGAACACCTGTAATAAGGAGTGGGCTAAGCAGAAGTGGCTGGGCTGGGCTGGGGCTCCCTCTCCCTGGAGGTCTGTGTACAGAGACTGGATGCCCATTTATTGGGCATGGGGATGTTCCCTTCTAGCTTTGACTCTGGGATTGGAGGCTACATAGCCCCCCCCTTGCCCCCCATCTCCTTTCTCATTCTCATCTACCAGATTTTGAGTCAGTTCTTCACTGAGCTGACTCTGTGAAGGGGGCAGAAAAGGGCACTGTGAGGCTGGGCTGCCTGCTGAGACCTCTAAGCAGAGGGGTTTACTCTCTATTGTGCCCAATTCGGGGAGACCACTGCTGCATCTAGATGCTTTCGACCCAGTGGCAGAGCCAGGGCTCTGGAGGTCTTGGTCTTGAGAAATCTGGAGGGCCTCTGTTATTTCTAAGCTTCTGAACTGCTGTGATTGGGCCATTTGGGCTTGGAGACCTGGGGCTGGCCTGAATGACTCCTGAAATCCTGGGAGAACAGAGGCGTCCCTCTGCTCTCTACACAGACGCCATCTTGGGCTGGGTCCCCAGAACTCCTGATGCCTCTTTGGAGACTGTCATAGTCCCTTCCTAATGGGGAAACAATGAAGGGGTTCTGCAGTCAGTGCCTGTGAGACCCCAGATCAGGGCACACAACCCTGGGAAAAGAACCTACCCTTCCCCTTGTCCCCAACTTTACTCCTTGGCTAAGGAGATTCCAGGCTACATGCTGAAGGTAATGAATGTGGGATGCAGAGCCCTAGCCCAGGTCCCTGCCTCACAAAGCCTGTAGACTCAGGTCTCAGCCAGACTTCCCCGGCCTGCCCTGCCCCGGCCCAGCCTTGCTCTGGTCTGTGCCGGCCGGTCCGGCCCTGCCCTGGTCTGTGCCGGCTGGCCCGGCCCTGCCTACGGGGCAGCTGTGTGCAGATCTTGTGGCCCTTCTGAGATTCTCTGCCCTTTAGGAGCGTGCTCTGTGAGCCAAGCGTCCATGGACTACCTGCTGACTGGCAAAGGCTCAGGCAATGCTGTGGTGGTAGTGGTGGGAGGCCTGGCTGAGTGCCCTTATGCCAGGCCCGGCTTCTCCAAGCTTGTCCTGAAGAACCGTAAGGGCTTTGTGCGCGTGGCCCTCCGGCACGGGTAGGTGGCTTAGCCTGGGGTGGGTCTGGGGGTCCCCACTCACTCCTGGCAGCCCTTAATGCTTCATGGAGCTCATGGAATGAGGCCTGATTCAATGGCAACTGGTGTCAGCATGGGGCACAGACGGAGTTGGGTGTGAGGGACACAGTGGCAGTGCTGAGCACCTGCTTCAACCCCTGTTGGCCCTAGGAAACGAGCCTAGATCAGCTCCCTGAGAGTCAGCTCAGCTTTCCTTCTCCCCATGGCAACCCTTTCATAAGAGGCACCCTAGGGCCCAGCCTTAGGCCAGAGAGGGGAGGGGAGGGAAGGGATGGGGAGGGGCCAGGTTGAGGCCACCAAGGCCTAGTTCTTGCCCCTCCCTCCTTGTTCCCCCATGTCCACAGGGTGGCCCTGATCCCTTCCTATTCCTTTGGAGAAAATGAGCTCTATGGTCAGCACATCTTCAGGGCAGGAGGCTGGGTCCATCGCTTCCAGGAGTGGTTTCAGAGCCTGGTGCACATCTACCCCTGTGCCTTCTACGGCCGAGGCTTCACCGAGAACTCCTGGGGCCTTCTGCCCTACAAGCGGCCCATCACCACTGTCAGTGAGTCCCTGTTCTGGCTCAGGGTCAGTCAGTGCTGGCCACGGGCAGGCTCGAACAAGCCAGGGAGGTCTTGGGGACAGGTACCAGCCCTAGGGGGACGACCACCTACTGAGGCAAAGAGAGCACATGGAGGGAGTGGGCATCCTGGCAAAGTGACAGCTCTTGGGAGCTTCAGGGCTGTGAAAGTGGGGGGAAGATGAGGGAGCCACAGGTGTCTTGGAGGAGGTGGGCAGCACAAGGCAGCAGGCTTGGTGTCAGTAGCCTCCTCCTCTGTGTATGATCCTTCACAGTAAGAGTCTGGAGCCTCAGGTGCCCCCTGGGGTCACTGATCAGGGGAGGGGAGGGGAGGGGAGGAGACGCCAGGCCAGGGGAGGCCTAGGTCCAACACTTGGTGGCTATGGTCCCTTTCAGGGAGGGAGGGATTCTGATGCCTTCCCGCTTTCATTTTCTGCCCTGGCAGTTGGGGAGCCCCTACCGATCCCCAAGATTGAGAACCCGAGCCAGGAGACAGTGACCAAATACCACACCCTATACATCAAGGCCCTGCGGAAGCTGTTTGATGAGCACAAGGCCCAGTATGGCATCTCGGAGACTCAGGAGCTGGAGATTGTTTGAGAGCTGCCCACCTGCAAGCTCCCTGACTTAAGAGGGAGTTGTTGCACTCAGGGGATCTGTGGGAGGACTTGTGGGACATGCGGACTCTGGTAGGGGGCAGACGGGGCCCGAGGGAGCTTGGGCCGGGGACTGTTTGAGCTCTTCATACCCTGATGGCTGGAGCTCCAACCCTGGGCTCGTGGAGGCAGAGAAGTGGCACAGGGCCAGGCAGGGCACGCGCCTAGGAGGGAGCTCACAGTTCCTTGGGTGGGGGCGGGGCATGGGCGAGCCAATAAAAACGTAGTTCTGTCAGTAAATATTCATTAAGTGCCAAATACACGGCAGGGTATTTGGGGAGACACAAAGGTTCTCTGCGGCGTGGGGCCTGCCCGTGGGCAAACACGGACCCAGACACCCCTGTAGGCACATAACAGACACATAAAGTGCTACACCATTGGTGGGAGGAGAGATCACATCTGAATGGGGGTTGGCAGGGAAGGCCTCCTGGAGGAGGCAGCATCTGAGCTGGGCCTTTAAGGGCCTGGTCAGAAGGAGCTCTTATGGGAGGACATTGCAGGCAGAGGCAATGGTAGCCGAAGAGGGCCCCAAGCCAGAAAACAAAGGCGACATTCCGGGGACGTCGAGCAAATGGAATGCTGTTTGGCTGTAACGTAGAGCACGAGACGGGGACCAGTGCAAGCCTTGACCAGATCGTGGAGGCCTCAAATGCCAGGCATAGGAGCTTGGCCCTTGTTTGATGGGCAATGACGAAAACCTCTGCCAAGCTTTGTGCAGCGGAGTCATAGAGCCATGTCACTATACTGACATGTATGGTGAGCAAGAGAGGGATGGAACCCAAGGCTCTAGTGACAATGAAAGGCCAACCTTTGACTTCTGGGCAGTCACGGTGGGAGCAAAACCCCAAACAGAACATGCTGAATTGTCTCCGGGGCATGGAGGTGTGGGCAGTGCGGCCACCAACAGACATTGCACAGGAAGAAAGGAGAGCAGGTGTTTAACCAGGCTCAGGTAGAGATGCTTTGGGAAACATGCTGTGTAACACCCAGCTTTGGGAATCGCTCAGTATGTGTACCAGCTACTGCCAGTGAAGAGAAGCGAGGGAGAGAGATAGAGCAGAGGGAATGAAGAAAATAGAAAAAGGGATGGTGAGCCAGGTAGCAGAACCAGAGAAACAGAGGCTCCTGGAAGCCAAGGAGGCAGGCACCAAAGGAGAGAGGGCAGGTCAGCAAAGGCAAAAAGAAGGGAACTCAGAAGTGGCTGAGGGAAGCTCCACTTCATAGAATTACAGACCTTAGACTTGGAGGGCAGGTCAAGGTCACCCCAGGGGCAATCAAGAAAACCCTTTCCCATAAATGACCAGCTGGGTTCTGCTTGAAGACCCTCCATGACCTTACTCTTGGCCAGTTCCCACTGTTGGCTTCCTGACATCAAGCCTCAATCTCCATCTGTGTCTCCCCCTCCCTCCCTCTTCATCATGCACCCTACTGCCCTCACATCTGTCCTCTGGGGACCAAGCAGAACCAGTGTAAACCCCTATGACCTGGACCAACATCCTCGTTTTCTGCAGTGGCTCATTGGCTGGCTTGCTCTCCAGGCTTCTCTGTCATGGCCATCCCAAATTTGAACTTGGGACCTGGGCTAATTGTTCATGAGTCATTTCCCTTTCTTCAGCTGCAAATCCCCTTATCGCCATCTGCTTTTATTAGGACTACATGCTTATCACAGCAAGCCCCCAGTTTAGTGGCTTCTCTGCTTCTGTTGGAGCTCTCAAAGGTGTCTGGATCATTGAAGTCGGCCATCACTGACTATAGTCAGTGCTAGGGTTGGGATGTTTCCAGAACTTGGTGTTTAATTCTTTCTTCTGCTCAAGTAGCCTGTACACTCTTCAATTTCTCCTTGTGTTGCTCCTCATGCCAGTGCTCTCCGCCATGTTTCCTTCACCCCTGTACTTCCTAGATTCCCTCCCACATATTCATATAGGACGCCACTTCCCTTCCACTGCCCCTCCCTGCTTTTCATTGATATTCCAGTCGTAAGGCCTAGCCCAAGCCTCAGTGCCACCTCTACTGTCATGTTTGCTTGCTCGTAAGAGGGCCTCCGGTTCACTTTCTCTCTTGCACTTGGTACATTTGCATATAGGTATCTGAGGTTGCAATCCTAGCTCTCTGCATGGATGTTGCTTCCAGTGACTCACTGGCCCTCTTTATTCTTCCTCCTACGCTATAATTGCCACTCCTTCTGATAGCAAACTTGGCTTAGGTAGCTGTAGATACTTTGCTCTCTGTCTCCCTTTTCAGCTTCGGGCCATGATATTTCCAACACTCCTGGCAAATGTTTTTTACTGGCTGTAGGGATATTCAGTTCCTGGTCAAGAGCTCCTAATTTCTTCATCTTAGGCCTGGGACTTTCAGCATCCTGGGAATCTCTTTGTACCACAGAACTCTGAGAAAGCTCAACACATGACTGCCAGAAAGCCCTATGGGGGCCTGAGAAGGGCCTCTCAGGGCCTCAGCCCCCAGTCAGACATACTGGGATCCCTGAGCTCAGCTGTTGGGTGGACTCAGTATCATTTGCATGTTGCTCAGGCCTGGGTCCCAGTCTTGCCTTGGAGTTGACCCAAGGTACACAGCTCCAAGAAAAGGTGGAGGGGGGGAGGGGAAGATGTTGGCTCAGGGGCACTTTGCTCTTTAGGCCTTCGTGGCTAGGAGGTAACTTGGTTCTCTCCCTCCTTCCCAGGGTTGGGGCTTGGTAACAAGACCTCGTACCTCTCACAGAGCGGGGGCTGGTTGGTGGATCAGGGGCCAGCACTTCACAAACAAGTCCAACCTCTTGTGGTGGGAAACGCTTTTATTGGCCAAGAACAAACCATTCATTTACACAAACTTACAACCTGGCTTATATATACAGTATGTATACTTGATATACAGAGAAGCTCCACCAAGCCACAGTAGGCCAGGGCCCCCACACTGGGTCAGGGCCCCCACACTGGGCCAGGGCCCCCACATTAGGCCAGGGCCCCCACATTAGACAGCTCCTGGGCCTGCTTGGCCCACCTGCACTGAGTCACAGAGATATCCTCTCCAAGTAAGAGGTGCCGGGTGCTCCAGCCCTTCTTGGAGGGACTCAGTGGGGCTTTAAGAGCAGAGGTTCCACAAGTGGGCCTCCAGCCTCCTACAGAGGTCCCTGGATTGGGTACAACCCAGGAACAGCTGGCACCAGCACCAGCAGCAGAACCAGCACCCTCCCATCCCTATAGTCCCCAGCTCACATCACTGTCTCTGCCCTGAGTTTGATACCAAACTTGGGGAACAGGAAGACTCCAGAGGGCAGGGGCCACTCCCTTGGCCTCTGTGTCACCAATGACTGGGATGGGACCTTGGGCCGTCCCCCTACCTCCCCGCCTGAGCCCTATAGGCTGGAAGGCCAGGACTAGTCAGGGCACCTACAAATAGAGCATTCAGTCTACTGAACCTTTGCCCTTTCCCCAGGGGCCTCCAGGTGCTAGTCTCTTCTGTAGGATCTCAGGGCTCTCCTGCTGGAAGCCTAGCTCAGGGAAAACAGGGGAGGCTGGATGCTCAGCTGAACTCTTTTCACCTGCATGGAGCCAAGACTGGTGGGAGCCACATGGAGGTTAGTTACATCTTGCTTTGGTTGAAGAGCACATTTATTAAAAATGGGTTAAATAAAACTTATATGGTGACTATAACATGGCCCACAGAACCAAGACCCAGCTGGGTTCTGGATTCTGTGAGGTCATAGAGCCAGAATCCTCAAGGAGAATGAGAAGTCCCAGGGAGGCTATTTTAGGTTTTTCTCAGTGTCTAGATAGGGCTGGGGGAGGACCCCAATTTGACTCCACAGTCACCAAGGGCTGGACATACAAGAGGCTGCTCAGGCTTTAGCTGGAGAAATGAAGCCCTTTGAGGGTAGGGACTGCTTTGTGCTTGTTGTTGGATCCTGAGGCCTGGCGCATAGTAGGCACTTCAAAAATATGTGCTGGATTGATTGGAATTGACCTGAGGGATCCAACAGAGGACCTCAGCAGGAGCTGGGGGTGTGGTGGGGGCTGAGTTAGGGAATCCTGGACACCTCCGGTCCTTGGGCTCTGCCATTGGGCTTGAGTGAGCCAAAGCTTCTGTTGGTCAGGTGGACAAGCCACATCCCATTTCTTGCATTAGTGGCCATGACATGAAAGAGAAAGGGCCCGCAGCACCCTTGGGGCGGGGCGGGCAGAGTGGGGATTTCAAATCTTTCCTCTACTCTTCCAGCCTTCAGGGAAAGCCCAATGAATGAAGGTCGGTGAGGCCCACTCTGCCTTCTCCAAACAATGCCCAGCCACAGTGGCCCCATCCATGCTGGGAGAAGCAGAGGCCTAACATGTGGCACACCTTCCCCTATTGGGGGAAGTTGCCTGGGGCACCTTATCCCATGTTGTGCCCCACAGTTTAGGCTGAGAGAGGCAGGGAGGGGAGCTCTGCCAGCTGCAAGAATTGGTCTTTTAGTCCCAGAAATCTGGAGCTCTCCAAGGTGTTTTCCAGTGCCCTATCTACTTCTCTTCCGTGTTTCTCCTTGGGTACTGCCAGTAGAGCCCCTTTGTCCTTCACCCCTCTCATAGGCCACAGGAGGTTCGTGTGATTCAGTTCGTGTGATGAATCAGTAGGGGGCCCCGGCAGCCCTGCTCGATGCAATACCGAGTAGACATAGATTCTGAAGGTTGATGGCCCTTTTCTGTCAGCACAGAAGTCCCAGCAGTCACTGCCAAGAGTTGGACATAACAGGGCTCTGGATTTCTCCTATGGACTGTCCATTGGGGAATCCCTCTTAGCTCTCTGAGCTGGGAAACAGCAGGCCCTTCTGTGTCTGACCTTCCCAGGAAGTGGGAGGCCCACACTGGGTCCAGAGGCTGGAAAGATGGTGGCAGACACCAAAGAGTGTAAGCTCCGGCCCCTGACTCATCCCCGTTGTCCCTGGGGATACAAGCTCGGTGGCTCTCACTGCCCAGCAGCCCCATGGCAGGTTCTGCCACAGTGGGAGCGCTAGGCAGTGTGGCTGGGAGTGGAAGAAGAGCTTTAGGCCACTCAAGCACATCAAAGCATCTCTCTGGACTGGTGGCCTTGGTCTGCCCCAACTCATCGATGGGGCATTGCCTTGGAGCAGGCTGGAGCTTCCTCAAAGTCCATCTGCTAGCAACTGAAGCTCCGAGGAGGCAAAGCAACTTGGCCAAGATGCCAATTATAGTTAGCATCAGAAACACAATTTGAACCCAACTCCCCTCAATCCAGGCCAGCTCCCTTTCTGTTGGCCCCCAATTAGGCATCCCATCATGCTGCTCAGTTCAGGGGCCTTCTGGGAGCTGGAGACTAACTGAGCCTCTGGCGCAGACCCTGGACTGCCTTATGGACTTGAGCCTCATGGGGGAGGGGGAATCCACCCATATCTCGCCCTTTCTGAGTCAGCTGGCTCAGGGGCAGTGATGGTCTGTTAGCGTCCACCTGGAGCTCTGAGTTGGGGAGGAGTTTAGAGACCCTCCTGGCAGAAGTCAGCTGGGCTAGTCACATGACTAAGGTTTAGCCTCTGGAGTCCTTGACCTCGAAGGGCTCACTAGAAGTCATCTCATCCAACCCCCTGCCAGCAGGCATGGTCCCATAAGCAGAATGAAAGCCTTTTGTGCGTAGTCACGTCACATGAGAAAAGCTCTTGGTCTCAGGTGAGGAGTTTGTTTCAGCAGAAGTAGGTTCTTTGGTTGGGAGACTAGAAGCTGTAGCCAGCTTGGGATGCATAGAGCTAGAGAGAGAGAGAGAGAGAGAGAGAGAGAGAGAGAGAGAGAGAGAGAGAGAGAGAGCTAGAGAGAGAGAGAGAGCGAGAGAGCTAGAGAGCGAGAGAGAGAGCGAGAGCGAGAGAGCTAGAGAGCGAGAGAGAGAGCGAGAGAGAGCGAGAGAGCGAGAGAGCTAGAGAGAGAGAGAGAGAGAGAGAGAGAGAGCGAGAGAGCGAGAGAGCTAGAGAGAGAGAGAGAGAGCGAGAGAGAGAGAGCGAGAGCGAGAGCGAGAGAGAGAGAGAGCGAGAGAGAGAGAGAGAGCGAGAGAGAGAGAGAGAGAGAGAGCGAGAGAGTGTGTGTGTGTGTGTCTGTGTCGGGGCACATGGCCCAATCTCAGGAATTTACTGAGAGCTGAGGGTAGCCCTGGAAACAGGAGAGAAGGCCACGCTCCCACCAGCCTAGCCCAGCCTGCAGCATGCTGGGGGCGGGGGGGGGGGGCACGGCAAACTTGAGGACAGAGTCTGCAGGTTGTCAGAGCAGCCAGCGCAGCCATCTGCCCATACCAAGAGTCCCCAGTGGGCTTGTAGGGTCAGGATGCCTACTCTGTCCTCCTGCTTGTTCCCTCCCACTACATCGTGGGAAAGTCCTACTTGAGGTGAACCCAGAAGCAGGAGGA
This sequence comes from Dromiciops gliroides, assembly GCF_019393635.1. NCBI lineage: Eukaryota > Metazoa > Chordata > Mammalia > Microbiotheria > Microbiotheriidae > Dromiciops > Dromiciops gliroides. Next base: position 2,407,891 of record NC_057867.1, on the reverse strand, counting down.
AAGTCATCTAGTCCAAAACCCTCATCTTGTAGACAGGTAGGTGAAGTCAGAGCTGGCAAGGGCTGTGGAGGTCGCCTAGCCCAGGTGAGGCCCAGAGATGCTGAGGAAGAGACTCAGGAAGTGCTGGAGGCAGGCTCAGAACCCAGAATGCTAATGGACTGGTGCTCTCAGCTATATTTGTTCATGCCGGTGCCCAAGGGCCGCGAGGGTTACAGTTTGAACTAGGGGCCTCTTTGGCAGCTCCCTCCCTGGTTCCTATCTCTGCCAATTCTTGCCCTGAAGTGCCTGCCGCCACAATGGTGTCAGGGTTCTGAAGGCCACAGACCTGTGGGTGATCCTTCATCCTGAGCCCAGGGGTACTGAGTCTGCGAAGACCAGCCTGGCCCTCCTAAGGCCGGTGCCCCACCCACTGGCTCCCCCAGGTCCTAGCAAATCAGATTGCCCGAAAGCCACTAGTTAGGGAATAAATAGAGCAGGAGCGGCTGGCTGTCTCACTCTCTCCTCTGTCTCTCCTTGGCTGGAACATGCAGTGCAATGGTGGGGTGGCCCCAGGTGTCCTGGCCTCCCAGCCGGGGAGAGTCTAGGAGGCCGGGGCCTCGCCTAGCCGGATGGCCCCAAAGAACGTGCTGTGCTTGCTCATGTTTATGGAGATGTCAGCGTGCACCATCTTGACTGCAATCTTCTGGTGGGCTCTGAGGAGGCACACGCCTGCTGTGTAGCACGTGTTGTAGTTGGTCTTGCCTGTCTCAATGCTCCGGGTACACTGCAAGAAGGGCTTCTCATCCACCACCACCTCGTAGCTGGCAAAGTCCGTGAAGTTGATATAGTAAACCTGGGAGGGGGAAAGGGGACAAGGAGGGGTGAGATGGGGCAGGGTTGTGCAGGCATCTCCCTGGAGGGAGGAGCTGCCCCTGCCAGGTGGAGGGCCAGGCCGGGCCGCCCCAAGGCTTCTGAGGACCAGGCCGGGCCGCCCCAAGGCTTCTGAGGGCCAGGCCAGGCTGCCTCAAGGCTTCTGCAGGCTGAGCTGAGGGCCAGGCTGGACTGGGCCATCCCAAGGCTTCTGAGGGCCAGACTGTCAACACCCAGGTCAAGCAGCAGAATGTTTGTGGTCCTCCCTTCCCCAGCTCTGGGGCTCCTGTGTCATGCAGGGGGAAGCATTCTGGGCAGGAGGGCAGGAAAACAAGGTTCAAGTCCTGGCTCTGCCACTGACTTGCTGGGCAATCTTGGGGAAGTCACTTTCCATCTCTGGGCCTTGGTTTCCCTATCCGCAAAATGATAGGGTTGAACTGGATCATCTCCCAGGTTTCCTTGTCCAGTCTGCAAGCTTCATTTCCTCAAGGGGAGCCCTGGCCAGTGGCTGGGAATGGCCAGGCATGAAGTTGACACAAGGCCCTCTGGGAATTTGGACAGCCCCACGAGGCCTTCTAGAGGCCCCTTGGACTGGTCTCAGGTATTCCCTCCCTAGTCCCAGCAGGGCAGGCCCAGAGAGGCAGCCTGGCCCAGGCAATGGGAAGGCCACATTCTTTGTCCTGGAGCATGGAGATGGATTTTTCTATCTTCCTCTCCCCTCCTCTCCTCTCCCTCCTCCTTCCCTTCCCTTTTCTTTCTTTCTTCCTTCCTTTCTTTTCTTCCTCCCTTCCTCTTTTCCTCCCTCCTTCCCTTTCTTCTTTTCTTTTTCTCTTTCTTTCTTCCTTTTTCTTTCTTCCTCCCTTCCTTCTTCTTTTCCTCCCTCCTTCCCTTCCCTTCCTTCCTTTCTTTTTCTTTCTTTCTTTCTTCCTCCCTTCCTTCTTCTTTTCCTCCCTCCTTCCCTTCCCTTCCTTCCTCTTTTTTTTCCTTCCTCCCCCCCTCCCTCCCTCTGTCCCTTCCTTCCTTCCTCTCTGTCTCTGCTTCATGGTGGTTCGGAATAGTAGAAGCCGTGGGGCTCAGCAACAAAGACTAGATACTTACTCCGTTGCCCAGCCTCAGGCTCTGGACAAAAGTACAAATCCCTGCCCTTGGTGACTGGGCAGCTGAGAACATGTGCATTTGCCCTTTCCCATGGGCCCAGGTAAGAGCTGTTCTAGGAGGGACACTCCGAGGGTGGCAAGGGGCTAGCACTTGGCCCAGGCCCCCATCTAGGGGCCTGGCTCTGCTTGAGTCCCATGAGCAGGCCCAGAAGTCAAGGCCTGGGGGTGGGGAAGGGTGCTCTTCAGGAGCTAGCTGGCCAGTGCGTGGGAATGTTGCCAAAGGGGATCCCAGCTTGGACAAGGGGCCCTCTGCGAGGCCTCTCAAGCCTTTGAGTTTGCAATTCCCATGGCAAGGGATCCGGCTCCAAACTGAGAAGGGACACCAGATACCAGCCAGGCCGGGCTGGGCTGGCCAAGCCTCTTCTCTGGCCAGGCTTCTCTCCACTCAGCTGGGCTGGCCATCCCTTAGCTTGACACCTTAGAGAAGGCCCAAGCTTTAGGCTCTGCCGCCTTCTCTGATGGAGACGCCCAGGAGGATGACGACAAGGACGAGGAGGAGGAAAAGAGACAGGGACAGAGAAAGGGAGGGAGAAGGGGACAGGGGGACAGGGAGGAAGGAAGGGAAAGAGACAAACCCAATGAGGAAAGGGGGAGAAAGTGGCCAGGAAGGGCCCCGTTTGCCCCCATGGGGCCCCAGTGTATCTACCTGCTCTATCCCAGCCCCCTGAGTGGCCTTTCCATAGGCCCAGGCTGGGCCTCTTGCTAGGGACATGGGCCTCATTTTCTGGGCCACCATACTCCCTGGTCTGTGTCCAGGAGTGGCTGGCACACGGCACATGTATTTGTCAGTCTATCATATGGGCATACTGAAGTGGAGCAGCAGGGAGGGCATTATTTTTCAGGCTGTTTAGAGAAAAATAGGCCGTGGAGATGCCAGTGATCTACCTCATCCATTGCATAGCAGGTCTTCGAGGACCCAGAATGCCCTTTTCAAATCACATGCTCGGGCACTAGCCTCACAGAGGCAGGACACAGACACAGGCTACTAGGCGCATGCGGAGGTACACACATGTGTGTACACACCCCCACACGCACCCACATTCACAAACACACACGCGTGCCCCCCCCCAAGCTCCAGAATCTGAAGCTGGCAGGCTTTGGAGGAGAGATGAGGGATGAAACATGGGAAAGGGGCCTGTGGGCCTTGGCTGCTCCAGATGCTCTCAGGCCACCTACAGAAAGTCCATAGTCCCTCTTCTCTTTAGCTCCTCCCTCCCCCCAAATAGCGCCACCTCCCAGCCCCAGCCCCAGCCCCAGCCCCAGTTAAGTTTCCCTCAAAAGGTCGAGGGAGGGTTACTCCATGGCCTGCCTTGGCTGGCTCCACAGTGCCCCCCTGTGGTTGGTGTGGGATCTGCATTCTGCATCTAGGAAAGGAGTTGGGCCTAAGACCGTACTCACTTCTACCTGACTATAGATGAAGTAGGTGCCGTCCACTAGTACCTCCAGCTCCCCGCTGCGGGGGTGCAGTTTAAACACCTTGGGGTTCATGGTGATGCGAGACCAGTCATTGAGCACTCCACCTGAAAGATCTCAGTATGAGAGAATGGCAGTCACTCAGGACATGTCAGAAACAGCATGATCCCAGAACCCAGCACCGCCCCCATCAGTCCCCTCCCCCGAAGAGCAAGCCTTGAACCTTGGGGAAGGGTCTTTCTGCCCTGGGCTTCCCCCCCATCATAGATTTGGGGGCTCTCCAAGGCCAGCAGGGACAAGGCCAAGCTCAAACATGGCAGACCAGGCCTGTGGCCTCAGCTCTAAGACTTAACATTTGACTCAGAACCAAAGGACTTAGGGGCAGATTCCTACTCGGCCGCCACTCAGGAGCTGAGTGACGGTGGGCCGGCTCAGGCCACGGTCCCTCTCGGGCCTTCAGCTTCTTTGCCTATAAAACAAGGGGTTTGAAATAGAAGATCTGTGAAGTTTCTGTTCTAAGATTCCATTACTTTTGTGACTTCCAGAGAGGGATCTGGGACATGAGTCTTTTCTTATCTTGGTGTATGTGTGTGTGTGTGTGTGTGTGTGTGTGTGTGTGCATCTCTGCTTAATGGTTCTAGATCTAGGAAACTGAGGCCCATAGAGCCAAATGAAAACCAGGATTCACCCATAACTTGGTGACACTCTTCCTCCTCTGCTTTTCCCAAGACAGCCAGTCAGTCCACAAGTATTCATTAAGCACTTATCGCATGTGTCAAGGCTATGCTAAGTGATGGTGCTACCGTGAAGGACAACTCATAGTTCTTGCCCTGTAAATAACTACACATATGACCAGCTGAAGACAGAGCAAGCCAGTTCTCACTTTCCATGAATTCCCGTTACACAAGTTTGACTTTACATAAAGAATTCCAAAAGACTAGCTGTGGATAACCCTGCTTGCTATCATCAGCTAGACAAGGAAAAAAAGAGAGCCGTGTGCAAACATGCCTCGAGAGCTTGCCACAACAAGGTGTGTGGCCAGGCCCCAGTGAGAAGGGCTGGGTCCAGTGGGTGGGCAAGGGGCAGCAGACAGCGCACCTGGCTACCCAGCTGTACTGCACTGAGCCGAACCGACTGGATCATTAAGCTGCCCTTTTCTAATTCTCTTAGCACAGGACAGCGATTGCATATGTCTGTGTCTGTCCTGACGACTTGCGCGTGCCTTTGGTATGTAGGCTAAGTGAAGTGGGTGGGCAGGGGCAAATTCACATTACCCACAAATCGTCCTCTTGTGTACAGTGAGAAGTGTTGATGGATGAAAGGCGAGCTTGGAATTTGGGAAGGCCCTAGAGATGGACTGGGGGTGCTGCTGGGAAAGACCTCCTGAGGAAGGTGGGCTTTGGGCTCAGACCTGAAAGATGCTCAAGACCCAAAGGGGTGGAGGTGAGGAGGGAAGGCATCTGGCTCCTTCCTCTGACCTTTTTCTGCCAATGGCTTTGTGGGACTTGGGACAAGCACCCGCTAAGCTCACTCATCTTTTGCCATCAGGAATCTCAGGCCTGTGTCCTGGTGCTCCAGCTTGAAAGCTGCCATCACTTCCTCAAACGTTCCAGGCTTCTCTATTGTACGAAAGACTGCCAGGAACTGTCTCTGCTCCTTCCTTCTACCCAGGCCACAATCCTTTCAAATAAGACTTCACGGGCACATGGGAAAAGCCCTAGACTGTGACTCCCCAGGGGCATCGGGGCACACAAAGCATCCTTTCTCAAAGCACGTCCACCTAAGCTGCCCCCTGAACACCCTATGGAGAAGGGAATATGTTTGTTCAGGGATTCTACCATCCGCTTTTGTGGGAGCAGGTGTGAGAAAGTCTTCTAGGGTGGCCTCATCACCCAATCTACTTGGGGGCTGCAATGGCCAGAGCTAGGGCTGAGGACTAATTCCAAGGCCCAGCATGGGGTCTAGACCAGAGCAGGCAGGTCCCATTTGTAAGAGATTGCCCAGGATACTCTAGGCACTGCTGAGAGATGTTGAGCCTCTCCTTCCCCCTGTCTCTGCCTGGGGCCAGACCCCCAATGTGGGGATGCCAGAGAAAGGAGCCTGTTCCCCTGGCATTACTCCCCAGACACGGAAGATCCCCAGGACCACCAAGGTCACCTAACGTTCCTCTAGATGACGGCCTGGCCAGGTGCTGCGTTACAGCCACTGCCGGGATGGGGTGGCCGCTGAGCTTAACATCTCAACTTTCACTTCCAGAGCGATTAGTCGGCCTGGAGTGGACGGATCAGCCAAAGGAGCCACACACACAGACTTGCCCTCACACTTTTTTGTAACTTGTGTTTGTATTCTCAGTGGTTAGCACTGTATGTGGCACACAGTAGGTGCTTAATAAATGCTTCTTGACCTATTGACTTCCATGCACAGACATGCCCAGGGAATGCTCTCTGGGCTCCCATACCATAGTGACGTGGCATCTCCGAGACATGGGCAGCTTGTTGTAGTAGGCTTAGATGCAGGAGACGTGTACCTGGCTCTGCCCTTTCCCGAGTGTGTGACCTTGGACAAGTCCCTTTGTCTTGGAGCCTTAGGGTTAGGTTGAGTCCTTATGCCCAGGATATGGGGAGAGTCAGCTAAGCCTGGATGGGCATCAGAGCTTGGCCAGGTAGCTCCCAAAGGTGGCTCCTTTCCCAGGACTCACTGCTCCTTGCTGGTGGTTCAGTTTCCCTCTTTGCACTGCTCTGACATTCTGTGAGTTAAAGACCTTTCTTCCAGCTGGAGTGTCAGGTTGTGTGTGCACACGTGTGTGTACCTGAATCTGTCTCTGGCAGGGTGGCTGATGGTTTTAGGGGGAGAGCCTTCCCTGGGGAGGGAAGAGGGAGGAGGGGGGACAGGCGGGGCTGGGGAGCAGTTTGCTGGGTTCACACAGAGCTCTTCCTGTGATTCTTACCATTCTTCACCTGGATGGCGGAGCCTTGGCCTTGGAGATGCACCACAGCTGGCTGCAAGGGAGAGAACGGGGAGAGCAGATGCTGAGGGCTGATGGGTTGGCCTTGTGCACTTTCACCCTCCCCCTTCCTCTGGCCCAGGGGAATGCCAAGGAGGAATGGATGGGGAATCAGGAAGCTCAGGGAAAGAGGCCAGGGGCTAGACTCAAGTTGGCCACAGCTTGGGAAGAGATCTGCATGGCTGAAGCCCAGGTACTGTGGGGAAGGGCCGGAAGCCTTAGGATGGAGGCACCATGGCTGCCCCCACCTGCTGAGGGGTAAGGGGAGGCATGTTAGTGATGCTCAGAGATGCCCCAGGGGCTTCCCACAGTCGAGGTGAGGTCTGGTCAGTGATAGGGCCCCAAAGCTGCTGCTATCCACTGGAGTGGCATGGTTGGCGTGGCAGGTGTGGCACTGGTACCAGTGCCTTTCTGTCTCTCATCCCACTTCCTCACTGGGAGGGAAACATGAGGGAAAGGAGGGAGGGTGGAAGGCACCAGCCCAGCGAGAGGCCAAGCCAGGAGCAGCCCCAGGTTTTGTCCTCCTTTGACTCACCTGGATCTCTCGAGTTCCAGCCTTGTCAGTTGCACCTGAAAGAGAGCACCACATGACAGGGTGACCTGCTTAGGCCTACTGAGTGGGCACTGCCAGTCTGGCCTTCCTTCTTCTGGGGATGGGACCCAACTGTAGCTCCCTGAAGGTGGGGGGCAGGCTCCCCCTCCTTCCAGGCCCTAACTGGTGGGAACTGTCTGGAGGGGGACATGCATATGGGTGTCAGCCCCCAGGACTTGGCTCATTTTCCTGGCCAGGAGTCTCTATGGTCACATGACTTTGGACATTTAGCAGACTTTGGGCCAGATGTGAAAGGCTGGGGAGAGAAGGCATCTCCAAGGAGCCCAGCCCAGATTCTCCCCTTAGTCATACCCTCAGCCACCAGGGGAAGGGGCCCGGGGGTTACAGGGCAGACTGGACCACAAGGGAAATCCGGTAGAGATGCCTGCTCTGAGGCTTGGCCAATAGGAAGGGCTCTCAGCTCACATTCCCTGTCCAGCCCCAAATACCTAACAGCTCTTGCTTCTAGGGGTTAGCCAAGAAGCTTAAATTCTCAGGAACCAAAACTCTCCTGATACAGTCTCCAATATATCTTCCAGCTCTGCCATCCCCTGTTCTGAGGCCCCTTCCAGCTCTGCCATCCCCTGTTCTGGGTTCTAAGATCCCTTCCGGTTTTCTGCAGAAGTCAAATCAGCATTTATGACTCAAAACTGGGAGTCTATTTCTCTACTGAGAAGCCCCAGACACCACAGTGGCTGGTCATGTGGTCACACCAACCAAAGAGAGAGAGGCTGGATGCTAAGAGAAAGCTTGTAATAGAGAGGCAAAAACTAGAGGTGGCAGGAGGCCCCCAGGCAGATGTGCCCCTTGAGCCCACAGGGTCGGGCAGCTGTTCTCCCCTCCTCCCGAAATGCAGCAAACTGTGCAAAGGGCTAGGCCCCCTGCACCCCTCATAAAGGTCCTCTGGCCACAGGGTGGGGTGACAGGCACTCACCTGAGGGGCCTTGCAGCCCCGGGGGGCCTTGAGGCCCAGGGGGACCTGGAGGGCCAGGAGGTCCCATGACTGTGGTCCCAGGAATGCCAGGGATTCCTGGAATTCCTGGAGGTCCTTGGGGGCCCGGGGGCCCAGGGGGACCTGGGGGCCCATTGGGCCCAGGAGGCCCGGCCTTCTTTCCTGAGAAAAGAAAACAAAACCAAGATTCAACATCAGGCCATCAACCCCCCAACTTGGTCAACGTTGGCTTCTCCTCACCCTCCCAGGCCCAGAATCTGTTGCTTCTCCTCTGGGGGCCTCAGGCTCCTCTGAGACATGGACTCCATGAACTGACAGACCTAGGAGAAGCTCTTGCCCCTCCCCACTACCTGAAGTTGAGTCTCCTTAAGGAGTCCTTGGAGGCTGAGCAGCCCCGACTTCCTCTCTCCTGAGTCTCTGCTGGTGGTACCGGTAGGGAGAGGCAGGCAGAAATGGAACAAGGGCCAGCAACGGGCCGGCCAGGGATGCTGCTGGCACTGGGGAGGCAGAAGCCCAGGGCCCCCCATCTTTCAAGCTCTTTGGCAAAGGAAGACTGGCACGTTGCCCCTGGGCAGCTGCCTGCCCTTCACTGTTCTAAGGCAGGTTTGGCAGTGGCACCAGAGGCTGCCCACCCTTCATGGGCCTGCTTGCCCTCCAGTCTCTTCTAAGTGGGGCCCTCTAAGTCAGCCTGCCACGACCCTCCAGCATGTGTGGCAGGCCACACTAGGGCCATCCGTAGGAGGGAGAGAGCCTGGCTTGTCCCCTCTGCATCTGCTTCTGGGAGCGTTGTCATAGAGGCCTCACCTTTGGGCAGATGGCCGTGCCAGCCTCGGGCTTCTGGGGCTCTCTGGCTCAGCCAGCAACCCCGGAGCTCCCGGGCCCTGAAGGAGAACTGATAACCTGAGGAGAGATCAGCATGGGAGAGGAGGGATGCGTTCTGAGTCTTGCATCAAGCACCCAGCTTTGGAGCCCAGCTCTCTTTAGAGCAAATCAACTGATCTCCCTCAGCCTCAGTTTCTTCATCTGTAAAACAAGTGGACTGGGTGAAATCCACAGTCCCTTCCATCTCCCAAATCCTATATGCCCCAAGAGGCACTGAGGTGCAGGAGGGATTTCAATGGGTGGAACTGAGAGAAGGGGACCAACTTGAACAAAGAGCCCAAGAGAGTGATGCAGAGAGCAACGGTATGAGAGGGAAGGAGAGGCACACTCAGCTGCTGACAGTTCAAAGACAACTGAGGATTGGGACTCAGGTCTCCAATGGGAAAAGCATTGCATTTGTGGTTTGGACAACTTCTAAATTTGGGGAGACTCCAGGACTGATCAATTGCCAAGTCTTGGCAATTCTACTTCCACAACATCTCTCACACCCATCCTTTTTTCACTACTTGTGTGGCTACTATCCTAGTTCAGGCCTTCAGGAAGTAGGTGAGAAGGGCCTTGGAGAAAGCGAGTACACAGAGACCTCACGTCCCATCCCATCAAGAGAAAAATGCCCAGTATGGTGCCAATGGGGAGTGGCAGATGTGCAAGACCACAACAAATGCCTCAGTCTTTAACTGGGGCATTTCCTCTACTTGGAACAGCAGGATCAGACCTGTTCTGCTCAGCCTCAGTGGGAATTACAGAGGAGCAGATTCAGGCTCGTGGCCAAGGGGATGCTATGGGCAGTGGTGGGCTCGCCATCATGGAAGGTCCTTAAGCAGAGTCTGGACAAACAGTGGTTGTGATCATTGTGGAGATTCTGAGTACCTAGGATGAGATGGCCTTCTAAGGGCCCTCTTGGCTGTGACATTCGATGCCACCAAGAAGAGAGAAAGTTTGTGAGGCCAAGAAGCAAGGGCCATATAAAGAGTTCAGCCAGGAGCTCCATGCACTCCTGCTTCCCGACTGTAGGAAGAGAACCACCACCCCCCCCCCCAGAAGAGTGAGGAGCAAATGGGCAGAAAGGGAAGGAAAGGAAACGGAAGAGAAAGGGAGCCAATTCTGACTCCCCTCCCCTTGGGCCTCGTCTTGAGTGGGCTCTCACTGGGAGATGATTCAGTTCTTCTTGCCTCGAGGGCAGGTTTCCAGAAAGGCCCTCAAGTTTCTCATGAGTTAGTCTAGTTTAATGATACAGGTGCAGGGCTTGGAACATGGTAGATGCTCACTGACTGACGGAGTCTCTCTTGCAATGGGCTGCATGTCAATGATATGGAGGCTGGCCAAGCCCGAGGAGGCCACATGGGGAAACTCGACTTATTGAATGTTGGTTAAGAGAAAGTCATTCAACCACACACACCAGAAAGAAAAACAAATGAGGTGACCTTACCCTTTTTCTTGTTTTTCACTGGACCTGCAAAGAGAGAAAAGAAGAAGTTAAAATTCCTTGACATCCCCAGGGAAGGGCCAAGGCTTCAAGGCCTACAAGACACTTGGCAAACAGTTTTGCCCTTGATCCTTATGGCTGCCCTGCAAGGAAGTAGAGGGCTACACTGGGGATTCTCCCTCTCTTCAGCTCTTGATACTTTCTCTCTTTCCTTGGCTTCCCTGGTGCTGTTCTCTCCTGCTTCTCCTCCTGCCTCTGACTGCTCCTTCTTGACCTCTTTTGTCAGATTATGGTCCACATCATGCCCACTAATGGTCAGCATCCCCATCCCCCTCACCCTAAGTTACTGCTATTTCAAGCTCTAGTTTCTCTCTTAGAATCTCATTTGCTAACAAGTTCTCAGTGACCATCTCCGAAATCTTATATGCACAGGCTTAATCTCTCTCCTGAACTCCATGACCTATTGGACAGCTCCACCTGGATATCTGACCACATCTCAAAGTCACTATGTCCAAAAGGCAATTCATTATCCTTTCCCAAAAATCCTTCCTTCCAAACTTCCCTATAACTGTTGAAGATGCTACCATAGCCCCAGAAAGTCAAGTTCTTCCATCTCTCATCTAATCGGTTGCCAAATCTTGTTGAGTTGAGCTCTGTAGTATTCCTTCACATATGTGCACTCTCCCCCATCCCCTCTCCTTCTCTCTACTCCCATACTAGTGCAGGGGCTCAGCACCTCCTGCTTGGACCACTGCTTGCCCCCAGGCTCCCTCTTTTCTAATTCAGCCTTCCTAAAATCATATTCTTTGTTAAAAACAAAAACAAACTTTTAAAAAATAATTTACATTTTGTTTATTATGAACTTAACCTCAATGTTTCAATAAACAAAGAACAGAAAATAAGGTTGTATATAAAAATGTGATCACCTGTTGTATAGTTTGTTATCCAAGTGTATTTTATATTTAACAGCACTGTATTTACCATGGCCTGTCTTGTCTGTATCTCCTTCTGAACTTCCTTCTCTCTTCTGTGCAGTGTGTGTTGGGAACATGATTGGCTACAAGGGTCAAGTCAAGCTGACATTTGCCTATGGATTCAAAGGAAGCCACATGGACAGAGGGGTAGCTTCCCCAAGCCTGGATTTACTTGAAGACAACTTTCAGCACCTTGTTCTCCAAAGCCTTTGGTCCTAACATGGCTGCCTAGCAGAAGAAGTTCCAAGGTAATGCTAGTCCTTCCCCAGGAGTGTCACCCATTCAGCACAACAAACTTCCTTTTGGTACTTGGCACGCTTGACCATAATGGCAAGTCTGAGAAAGGAGTGTGGAGGAACTCCATGTACCTCCCAGTGTGTCATGAATACTTTTTTGCCATCATTATCATACTCCTCAGCTCTCTCTTCACTCCCCTCACTATAGGCCATTCTCCCTAAAGTGAAGGTGTAACCACGTCACCCTCTTATTCAATAAACTCTGGGGACTCTTCACCACCTCCAGTGGCATTTATAACCCTTCACAAAACTTCCAGTTTCCTTATACCCTATGCACCCCTACATCCTGCCCCCCATGGACTCACTGATTCAGTGATCCTGGCTTCCTTGTTGTTTCTCCACACTCTGGGCATTTTTACTGGTTGTCCCCCATGACTGGGAGTCTCTCCCTCCCTGTCTCTGCCTTCTGGCTTCCTTCAAGTCCCAGCTAAAATCCTGCCTCCTATAGGAAGTCCTTCCAGATTCCCCCTTAATCCTCATGTCATCTCTCTGGTGACTATCTCCAATTTGTCTTCTCTGGAGCTTGTCTGTACATAGCCGATCCCATGTGATCTTCATGACAAGCCTATGTGGTAGTCAATGAAGGTATTGGCATGCTCATTTGGAGTCAGACGAGGGAGGGGACTTGGCCCCAGTGGCCCAGCTTGCTTAAGGTCAAGGCTCAAGGCCAGGGCCAATCGGGGAGAATAGGGATTGGTGCTGGAGAGAATACTGTTGTTCACAGGGCAAAGGCGGGGTAGCTGCAGCGTATTTTACCCATCATGCTTTAATTTGTTTGTTATTATAAGAAGATGGATGATGGTAATCCAGCCATGTGGGGAACACATGCCCGCCTAGGCTAATTTAGCAGAACTGAATGGGCGCTTAAGAAGAAGTGGCAACAGTTTCACTGACAGTGAAGTCACAGACAATTTCGCGGAAATAACTTCTAAGGAAAACGATCCCAACCATTTCAGGGAACTCAGGCGATCCAAGCTGTTTTTAGAATAGTTGTGACTTGGGTGACAACCACTCCTCGGACACTAAAGCCACGGGGGAGTGTTTGTGGGCTTCTTGAACATTTTATTCCATCACCTTTGTGTATGGGCATGACTTGGCCCCTCTGCCACTGAGAGGCTGGGGATCTTTGGCTGTCTAGTGGCTCTGTCTTTTGACCTCCTCAAGGACATCATGGGGGTGATAAAAGTCATCTCAACATTTGGGCGACTCTGAACCCAGGGTTCTACCCATGTGCTACGAGGTGGAAGCCTTGAGCATGCTTAGCTGCTTCTCTGGGAGGAGCTCTGTGACCTCTGAACTTCTCCGCTCCCAGCTGTGGCATGTTTTCCCAAGGACACCCCAGGGGTGATGTCTTTGAGGAGTTCAAAGGCAAAAGACAGAGCCACTAGAAAGCCAAAGATCCCCAGCCTTTCACTGGTGAAGGGGTCCCTCTTGGACCCCTGACTCAAGGCCCTCAGGGAGGCAGAGCACCATGACATGAAAAGCACTAGCCTCTGACTCAGGAGATGAATATTCAAGTCTCTGGCAGCCACTGACTAGCTAGATGACCTTGGACAAGCTATTTACCCTGAATTTCGTCACCTTTGAAATGGGAATAACAATACTTGTACTACCCACCTCAAAGGCTTATGGAGGAGACCCAATGAGCTAAGAGGTGGAAAGCATTTTGTGGCCAGATACTACAGGGCACTGCCCATCTGCAAATGTTTGTGGAATAAATGAATAAATAAATAGGGTGAGAGCATAGCAAAGACTGAGCAGTCAGGCCTTGGGCCTCCGATTAATCAAGCAGCAGGGAGGGAAGGAAATGGGGTAGGGGTGGAGGGGTGGCTGACAGGTACTAGAGGAGCTACAATGGACTGAACTTTCATTTTAAAAGACTCCACAGTGTTTGTCCAGTCCCCTAGTCTGCTGGATCTCAACACCATGTGAACTGTAACCACACCAAGAAGTGAGTCACGAGCCCAAGGATCTAGGCAGGATGGAGCCCCATCGATTCAAAGAAAACCCCACGAGATGCTCATGTCTGTGGCCGAAGACAATACCAACAGCTACGCCAGACAAGACCAGAAAGAAGCAGGAGGGAGGAGCCTTTTACATAGTCACCAAACCACTTGGGAGGTGGGAAGTCATGGGGCTTTCTATGGCCTCTCAGAGGTCGTGGCAAAGGCTGATTCCTGGTGTTGTGACAGATGCCACTTGTCGGGCACATTTGCTGTCTCCACAACTGTCCAGAGCTAATGGAACCCTACTTGGAGCCCAAGCTCCCCAGCCAGCCTCACTCAGCCAATCATGACATGCTCTGTCTTTAGTCCTCCTTGATGTAGATGGTCACCCTCATCTTGTTGCTCATGTCACATTCAGGTCCAACTAGGACCTCGGAGAGCACCTGGTCCAATGCCTACCTGAGTGAGAGACCATGTGGCAGGTAGGTGGTAACACAGAGCATGGAGTGCTGACCTTGAAGTTCAAATGCAGCCTTAGACACATACCAGCTGGGTGACCCTGGGCAAGTCACTTAACCACTAACTGCCTCAGTTTTCTCATCTGTAAGATAGGCATAATAACAGTACCTACCTACCTACCAGGGTTTTTATGAGGCTCCAATGGGTTTACGTGTGTAAACTGCTTTGTTGTTGCTGTTTAGTCAGTCATTTTCAGTTGTGTCCAACTCTCCCTGACCCCACTGGGGGTTTTCTTGACAAAGAGACTGGCATGGTCGGCCATTTCCTTCTCCAGCTCATTTGACAAATGAGGAAACAGAGGCAAACAGGGTGAAGTGACCTGCCCAGGGTCACACAGCTAGTGAGTGCCTGAGGATGGTTTTGAACTCAGGTCTTCCTGACTCAAGGCCCAGCACTCTATTCCCCTGCATTGGCCCCTAGCTGCCCTTTGCAGACCTTAAAGTACTAGAGAAATGCTTTTCCTTCTGCCAGGTCACACTGCTGTCTCATGCTGAGCTTCTAGTCCACTTAAGCCCTGAGACTTTTGCACACGACTGCTATCTAGTCATGCTTACCCCAGTCGATAGATGAGCAGTCAATTTTTTAAAAAGCCAAGTGTAGAATTTTATATTTTGTCCCTATTATTTCATCTTAGGAGAATTGGCTCTAAATTCCATCTTGCTGAGAACTCTTGAGATGTAAGCTCTTGTCATTCTGGGACAGCTGTTCAGAAAACAGCTGGGCCCACAGAGTCCCTGCAGTGGGGCAATGAACTTTCATTATTGGCAACCTGTGTTCCAAGACCGACTGGCCTCTGCCTTGGCTGGATCCCTCTGCCTCATTTTTTCATGTAGTCCTCTTGATTGAATTAAAAATTATTTATTCAAAACCTTATATAGAATGTCAATATACCCCAATTAAGCTTGCTCAGTAATTTGCATTTAAATTACTTTAACTAATTTCAACCCCCTAAATGTCCTAATTAGTCAATCCATCAACAAGCACTGATTACAGGCGTTTGATAGATGTACCAAGCAAGCATTGTGCTAAGTGCATGGGCATACAAAGAAAAAGTAAAAATCTAGTTCCTGGTATCAGGGAGCAGCTTCTCAATCATAGCCTCCGAGTCTCCATCGCAGGATTCTGTTCTTATCCTGGTTATTTTCTCTTCTGTTTTCTCTCCATTCTACTGCTTCTGTCTTTAATTCTATTTTTAAAAAATTTACATTATTACCTAAAGGTCTCTTCAGATTGCTTTATATTCTTTATACCTGTCAGTCTTAATTGCATTACAATTTCCGTTATTTGAATGTGATGTAGAAGTAGTGTACATAGAGAGCCAGCCTCCAAGTCAGGAAGCCTAGGTTCAAGTCCGTTCTCTGATACATACTAGTGGTGTGACCCTGGACAAATAATTTTACATCTCAGTGTTCTGGGCAACTCTCTAAAGCTACACACACACACATACACCCACACCCCCACAAGCATGTGTGCGTGTGCACGCGCGCGCACACACACACACACCCCCACACACCCCCACAGAGATTTCCTCTCTATCAGGAGTTCCCATTCTAATGGAATCCCAGGCTCAGTTCCTATCCCTGCCCCTACATGAATGTACCATGTTTTATTCAACTACTCACTTACTGATATATATTTAAGTTGCTCACAGTTTTTGGTAATTACAGATAATATCATGAGGCTCTTTTGTTGTTGGCTTGTTTCAGGGTAGATTTTATGATGCTCTTATCTATTCCTGAAAAATGGAACAGGGAGGTCCAAGACAGGACTCTTTGTCATTGACTGAGCAGTGCATTCTATAGCCCACCTTTCCCATTCCCCAAATCCTGGCTTATGTTCTCAGTACACTTGGACTCACTCTACTGATAAAGCATTCCTCTACAGTAACATCCTCAAAAAGCAGTCATGCAACTTCTGCATGAATACTTCCATTGCTGGGGAACTCACTACTTAATAAGGTAACCTGTTCTACTATGGGACAGATCTAATTATTAACTGATGGTCCTCAGTTTTTCCTGCCCCAGCTGGAAACCCTGAATCTATTTGGGAATAACTTTGTAAAAAAAGGAATCAGTGTCAGACAATTGCCTCTGGAACTTCTCACAGTTGGGTTAACAATCACTTGACTCAATATAAACTCCTGTCAGTCAGACATGTACTTGGAAATGGTCCAGGGCTCGACAGGATTAAAGCATTCTCAACCACTGACACCTTCATCTAGTGCCAGATGGAAAGGCTTTGCTAAGGGAGGTAAATCTCGAGCCTATTTCTGATGAAGAGCAGGCCATTGGCCAAAGTAACTGACCTAGGAGTCATGGGACAAAATCTTCTCTCAGAATTTATCAGTGAGTATTCCCAAAGACACAGGCAGTACTATGATAAAAAAAACCCACATTAACTGAGAAGTCAGAAACAGCTAATCCAGACATTCACATTTCTATCATATCTTATGAGAGTGGTCTAGGCACACATTGAGGGTATCCTTGATGAAAACAAGAGCCAGGAACAGGCTGGCTTGCCTAGACAATGGCCTATAGCTACCCACATTTGCGAATTCACAACTGTAGTTGGAATCTGAGATCCTACTGTGCTGAGTATTCAATTGCAAATCAGCTTGTATATGGAAGAACAAAATGAAATTTTAAAGTTTTTCCTCCAACCAGGTCTCTCTCTCACACACAGTAGACTTCGGTAAAGTGCCAAGATTACGTATAGATAGGGCGGCTAGGTGGCGCAGTGGATAGAGCACCGGCCCTGGAGTCAGGAGGACCTGGGTTCAAATCCGGCCTCAGACACTTGACACTTACTAGCTGTGTGATCCTGGGCAAGTCACTTAACCCCGATTGCCTCACTAAAAATAAATAAATAAATAAAAAGGTTACATATAGATAGATATCCACATATATACTATATGTATGGTCCTCTCCTATTAGACTAGGAGTTCCAGAAGTCTATGTTGCTTTTCTCTCTGTCCCCAGTGTTCAGGCCAGTGCCTTTTCAGTCATTCCTTCATGACAGATGTGTTCGATGATTTATTGAAAATTGACATCAAATGAGGCATAAAATAGAGAGAGCTGTGCTCACCAAAGGTGTCTGCCCATTCCATCGAGTCGGAAGGGAAGAGAGAGGTGGAAGGCCCTTCAGACGCTCCCAGAGCTTTGGGTCGACACTACAGAGACCCCCAGTCCCTCAGAAATCTCAGTTCAGTCCCAAAGATCAGATGGGCTGGGATACTGAGTGTTATGACCGTGCTGGAGTTATTACTCATCTGATGAAAAGGTGACAACAGCATTGCAGGCACCCCACGTGAAGGGACCTCAGCCCCACTGCTGAGCTCATGCCTGGCCCTTGTGTCCCCACCAGCCCTGGGGAAGGGGGACGGCGTACTACCCTAGAGAACACTGAGACGCTTACTTTGGACATTACTGGATTCCTCTCTACTTCTTCTTAGCAGGACTCGAGGCTGACTCAGTGGGGTCTGCTCGAGAACAGCCTGGATTTAGTCACTAGGAAATCCCAGGTTTCCTCCTTGTACACCAGAGTCTGTCATGAGATCTGGAACAAAGAGCTGAAAGGAAATTCCCTTTTTCAAGGCCCAGGGCCTTGGAGATGCCAGATGGCCATGGGAGGCTCAGGTGGGCCCCATTGCTGCTGTGCCCGGGCTGTCATACATGACAAGGCTAGTGGGAGGCAGTGCCCAACTCACCCGTTTTATCAGGGGTTTAATTATAAGCAAGCTATTTTTGACCAAAGCCTCTGCTCCACCCACCTCATCACCCCAACAGTCCAAGGAATGAGGTCATGTGTGTGTGTGTGTGTGTGTGTGTGTGTGTGTGTGAGAGAGAGAGAGAGAGAGAAAGACAGATAGAGACAGAGAGAGACTGAGAGAGGGGAGAGACAGAGACAGAGAGAGACAGACAGAGATAGAGAGGAGAAAGAGAGACAGAGACAGACAGAGCAACCAAGCCATCTGCTGCTGTAAGTACTGTAATACTGCAGTCAGAGAGCTTGACTCCACAGGCAGGAGCAGTTGATGCATCCACACAAGGCCCACAGGAATGGGTCACGTCCAACAGGAGGAAGGGAGTCAGAGGACCCTTCCTTGCCTTAGAGGTTAGAAGCTCTGCCATGCTCCAGCACTCCAGAAAACACAGAAAGGGCCTCAGTCACACGCAGCCCAAGCTGGACTTGAAGAATTGCCTTGCATACTCTCCACGCGACTGGGCATCTGGTCACTGGGAGGCCCCCAAGGAAAGGCAGCCCAGTCCACTTCATGTTTGGAAAGTCCTCCTCCCTCCACCCCACCTCAGTCGAGCCCTACAACTTGTGCTCCAGACTCAGGAAGCCTTTTCCCCACAAATACCTCCATGAGCTAGGTCAAGGAGGATGGCAGCATGGGAAGAACTTGTAATTCTAATAGCACAGGGACTCCCTTCTGGAAGTTCCCTCCACAAATGCAGAGCCTAATCCATCTGGGCGTTAGTAGCTAAATCCCAAGAAATTGCTTAAGGCATACAGATGTAAGTGATTCAACTTTTAGAAGGGGCTTTGAATGGCTTATACAGAGCCCAACAACAGTCACATGACGGATGAATGAGAAGATAAAGATAATTTATCACAGAAGCTAGGGTTGGGAGGGCCCTTAGAACAGAGACCACAAGATGTTAGAATTGGAAAGGGGTCTTGGATCAGAGAACATCAGAGTTGGGGGAGGCTTGGGAACAGAGAATGTTAAGACATGGTGGGCCTGGGGCCTTAGAACCGGGCATGTCAGAGATGGAAGACACTTTAAGATAGATGACACTTGGGGGCAGCTAGATGGCGCAGTGGATGAAGCACCGGCCCTGGATTCAGGAGGACCTGAGGTCAAATCTGGCCTCAGATACTTGACACTTACTAGCTGTGTGACCCTGGGCAAGTCACTTAACCCTCATTGCCCCGCAAACCTCCCCCCCCAAAAAAGATAGATGACACTTTAAGATAGACAATGTCACAGCTGTAGAGTGATCTCATCCAGCTACTTGTTTTACAGATGAAGAAACTGAGGCTCAGAGAAGTGGAGCCAACCCAGGATCAGAACCCACATGGGCTCCCACTCTACCCCATGCCTCTCAGATGCCCCACGTAGCTCTTCTCCAAGTAACTCAATGAACAGGCAAAGGCCTCCCTTAGAAGGGTATGGAGAGTCCAGCCAAAAGGACCCCATGTCCAAAGCAGAAGTCTGTCTTTCTGTGAGAGATGAGCATTAAGCTATAGGACGTCTGTGGGCCTGGGCAAAGTCTCAGATTCAGAGACTTCAGTCCCTTGGGTACCTTCTGTAGGCAGAACTCCGCATGCAAGCCATGGTTGCTCATAGCAACAGCACCTGTATTTGTAAATAGGGGTTTGCTAGCTCTCTGAGGGGGCTGGACAGATTACAGCCTGGGAGGGGGAGGAGCCCAGGCAGCTGCACCTCCGGGGCAGCTACTGGACACAGCCCCACCCAGAACATGCCGTTTCCAAGGAGTACTGTTCTGTTCTGTTTTCCTCCCTCCCATCCTTTCTCCTTCTCTTTCCCCCCTTTCTTCTTTCCCTCCCTTTCTTCTCTCCTCTTTCTCCTTTTCTCCCTTCTTTCCTCTGTCTCTCTCTCTCCCCCCCTCCCCCTGCCTTCTTTCTGTTGAGCAGCCCACAGTGCATCAGGACAAGGTACCATTTTCCAAAACCTTAGCAGGGGTTTCAGCTTTCCAGGAAAGCTGCTTTCCAGAGCGGCTTCATGGGATTTGGGACATATGTTGTTTATAACCTTAATTTTTTTTTTAAATGAGCAAGTCCAATAAATCTGTTACCTACTAAGCAAATTCTGGCCTGGCTGCGTCTGGCTCCATGTTTATTTGAGACTGTAAAGGCATTTTGGGAGATGGGTAAATGTTGGAGGGTTACTCATAGGCCTTGATGCTCTGCTTGACTGTGACCTTTCCTCTCTTCTCCCATCCCCATTCTTCTTGTAAAAGGCACGGATGGACATGTTCGCTTACTAGGGTTTCTAGCCAAAGACCAGAATGGCAGTTGCTTGCCTTACCAAAGCAGAGGGGGAGCAGGGAGCAAAGAGGTTGCTTGGCCCCTGGTCCCTTCCCCCAACCCCCGTAGGATAGTCAGTGATTATTTATTTATTTATTTATCCGCTTATTTATTTGTTTGTTTGTTTTTAGTGATTATTTATTAAGCATTTCTTGTGTGCCAGGCCCCCTGCTAAGCAAAAATGCCATCCCAGCCCTGAGGAAGCTCACAGTCTAATGGGAGAGACAATGTGTAAATAAGTAGGTACCTGCAAGATGGAAGGGGAGAAGGAAGAGATGGAAGGCATTCTGTTCTTTTTTTTTTTTTTTTTTGCAGGGCAGTGAGGGTTAAGTGACTTGCCCAGGGTCACATAGCTAGTTAGATGGAAGGCATTCTGAAGAGGCAGACAGGGAGGACTTGAAGGAATCCAAAGATTCTAAGAGGTGGAGGTGAGGGGGCAGAACATTCTAGGCATGGGGTCCAGTCAATACAAAGGCAATGAGATGTAAGATGGAGTGTTGTGTGTAAGTAACAGCAAGTAGGTCAGTGCAGCTAAAAAGGTAGGAAGGAGCTAGGTTATAAATGAAAAAGAGGATTTCCCACTTGATCCTAGAGATAATAGTATGTCACTAAACTCTTTGAGCAAGGGGGTGACATGGTCAAACCTATACTTTAGGTAAACCACCTTAGTGTCCGAATGAAGGATGGACTGGAGTGGGGAGAGACCCAAAGCAGGCAGAGCCCTGGCAGTGATGGCAATAGGTCAGGTGTGAGGCGGGCAGGGCCTGCAGCAGGATGGTGACAGCGTAAAAGGAGAAAAGATGGCGGTCAGACCTTTGCCTTCGGAAGATGATTTTGGCAGGAGTATGGGGGAGGGACTGGAGTGGGGCATCTCTCCTCTGGTCTCCCCCAACTGCTTTTTGGACATCTCAGACTGGATGCCATGTAGACATTTTCAACTCAACATGTCCAAAACTAAACTCTTCACCCCTACCCCTTCCCTCCCTTCCCAACTTCCCTATTACTGTCAAAGGTACCACCAGCCTCTCACTAAGCTCCTCATTCTCACACATCTCCCATATCCAATCCATCACCAAATCTTGTCAACTCTGCAACATTGCTAGTATTTGTCCCTTTCACTCAGATGCTGCCGCCATCTTGGTGCAGCCCTACGTGACCCTGCACTTGGCCCATTGCAACAGCCTGCTGGTTGGGCTGCCTGTCCCAAATTTCTCCCTTCTGTAGTCTATCTCCCATCCCCTTCCAGAGGGATAAGTCTACCCATATCATCCCTGATTCCCCCTCCAGAGGCTCCCTACTACCTCCAGATCACCTAGAAAATCCTCTGCTTTTCATTCAGAGCTCTTTACAATCTAGTCCCTTCCCCCTTTGCCAGGCCTTTTCCACTTTACTCCCCACCCCCAACATTCTAGGATCTAGGATCTAGGTAGGCTGGTCTACATGGTACTTCAGCTCAGGAGTCTGGGCCCCCTCCTCCCCCCCAACAGTGTCTTCCCTTCTGCAATTAGCTTCCGCCTACTCTGTATATATGTTTTGTACATACCTGTATGTGTATTTCTACACACACACACACACACACACATATGCTGCACGTATGATAGTATGGGAACTCACAGGGGGCAGGGGCTGTTTCGGCCTTTTTTGGTATCCCCAGTACATGGTAAGTGCTTGACAAACACTTGTTGACAGCCTGGAGACCAGTGAGAAGTATATGGGGTAATGGGGGCCTGTGGTAGGGTGTGCGGAGAGATGTTACAAGGGAAATCAACAAAACTAGGTAACTTACTGGATATGGAAGTGAGAGAGAAGAGCTGAGGGTGCTTCTGATTTAATAAACATGTGAGGATGGCAGGCCCAGGGAGGGAGAGAGGGAAGGACAGAAGGAGGAGCATCTTTTTTTTTTAATGAGGCAATTGGGGTTAAGTGACTTGCCCAGGGTCACACAGCTAGTAAGTGTTAAGTGTCTGAGGCCAGATTTGAACTCGGGTCCTCCTGACTCCAGGGCCGGTGCTCTATCCACTGCGCCACCTAGCCACCCCAGGAGGAGCATCTTTAAGAGGGAAGATGATGGATTTTGTTTTGGACATGTTGGGTTTGACATGCCTCTGAGATAGCCAGTTCAAACTGTCCAATAGGAAGTTGGTGATTGGAGATGAGCACAGGAGAGAGATTAAGGTTGGGCCAACCTTTTAAGATTAACTCCTAATTAAAATGGAGAGGCCAAAGCATAGAGGTGATCATCGAACCCATGCCAGCAGATGAGATCATCAATGGAGAGAGCATAGAGAGAGGAGTGCCCAGGCTAGAGCCTTGGAGGGCACCAAGCTCCAGGGCAGAGAGAGGAGCCCAAGGAAGAGGGCTAAGCACCAGCAATGATACCCATAAAGAAGCTGCTGTGTCTGCCTCACAGTTATTCATGAAATCCATGCAATCATTTAAAATTCCAGATCCCCTAGGCAGGAAGCTATGAAAATGAAAGATTTCCAGAAGGGGAGTCTGGGGAGGCAGCTGATTTTAGGGGCGGCTCAGCACTGGCCTCAGAAGTGATTCTAGCTGAGCGCACGGGCACCTGGATATCAGGGCTTTGCTTCTGGCTGAACAATGGCTGCTCCTTTCCTCCCTTCTGCTTTAGCACCTTTCACTGGTGATCAGTTGCGCTGTGGTTACCATTTGGTTTGGGGTCCCCAGATAGGAGAGTTTCCTCAATTCCAAACTGGAAAGGTCAGTGGAGATGTTACCTTGTTGTTCAGCACACCCGCGTAGTCTGTGGGGTTTTCTTGGCAAAGATACTGGAGTGGTTTGCCATTTTCTTCTCCAGTGGATTAGGGCAAACAGAAGTGAAGTGACTTGCCCAAGGGCACACAGATAGTAAGTATCTAAGTCTGTATGGATTTAAACTCACGTTTTCCTGGCTCCAGGCCCGGTGGTCTATCCACTGAGCCATCTAGCTGCCTCTATGTAGCACCTAGCACTGGGCAAAGGGCAAATGGGGGGAGTGAACAATTGCTGTCAAGATGAGGATTAGGCTGAAATGATTCAGCAGGGATTCAGGATGGAGTCTTCAATTTATAAGAGTTGAAATCTTCTGTCCATCCCTTCTTTCTCCCCACACAAGAGGATCGGAAAGGCCCCTGGTTACTAGTCTTGTCACCCAATCCTGGGTGACCTTGGGAAAGTCACTTCCCCTCTCTAAGCACTCAGTTTCCTCCCCTACAAAATGGGCATTTTGGCCTTGCCCTGCCTGTTTCACAGGGTTGTTGTGGAGAGTTCTGGAGACCTTCCAGGGCTAGAGAAAGGGGAGCTGTTGTCATTGTTGTGATCCCAAGCTGCTCCTGCCACCATCTCTCCAACTCTAATATTGCCCTGGTGTTGCTCCAGAGGCCCATGCAAGAACAAGACAAGATGCAGAGGAGCCTTGAACCCACTAGGCTCACTCCCAAGGAGCTTTCTGAATGGGAGAGGAGTGGGGAAGGGTCAAGGGTCATTTGGGCGCCTTCACTTTAGTACTGGCAGGGTCAGTAAATGTCCCAGCCTGCCCCGAACCTGTTGGCATGGCCGATCTCAATCTGCAGCTGCTATGGACAGTCTACCTGATGTGCCAGAAGCCCTCTCCTAGGGCCCACGAGGGCAAACATCGAGGGGAATTCGAGGGTTATCTAAACTCTAAAGATGGGAAAGCAATTTGCTCAAGGTTCTGTGGGTGGGGCCTGAAGCAGATTTTAGCTCAGACCCTCTGACTTGGAATCTCGACACCTACTTCTTTGTGCCTAGACGGCGTCAAACCAGAGTATTGACAACATCTTCAAAGAAGGAGGGGGATACCTCCAAAGGGCTGGGGATTCCTCTCTAGAAAGATAGGGCCAAGCATCTTCAGGGAAGAGGAGGTGGGCAGGGTCTGGGACCTATACAGAAGGAAGCAGCCATGCTTCCCTCCTCCTTCCCCCACCATGAGATTACACAGCTCTAGCAAAGTGTTGGAGCTCAATGTGAAGTACGGCAAACACGTTAGGCCACAGCAAAACTGTCATTGGACAATGTTCCCACACTCATTGGGTTGGGGAGATAGAAGCCAGACCTCCCTCTTGACCATTGCTGGCCCTGGACACATTCTAGGCCCACAGCCAGGAGGCCCACACCCTTTCACTGTGATGTCTAGTCCTGGAGATGAGACAGGGAAGTCCCTCCCACTTGGCCCTCTGTGCTCCATCTGTTAAAATCCCTGAAGCTTAGGTCATAGGATCCAGAGCCAGAGGGGATCTTAGAGGTCAACGAGTCCAATCATCTCATTTTACAGAGGAGGAAACTGAGGCTGAGAGGGGGAAAGTTCACACGGGTAAAAAGTAGCTATGCCCCCAGCTCCAAATCTGGCTCAATTTCCCATCTTCCTCTTGGTCTTGGTTGATCGGAGTCATCGGAGTCATCGGGGAATCCATTTCAAATGCCCCAGCTCCTTGTTGTTTACTTGGTCAATACCACATATTTAATTGAACGATCTGAAGTGTCAAGTTACCCTTTTGTTTACTTTGTTCGTTCTTAACCCAAACTGTCCCGCTGGTTTCCAGTCCCACCCTATTGAGAGAAACAGAAACGATGAGACAGGAGTTTGGAAGAAATCTCCCTCCGGCGGCATAAACACCAAGTTCCACCATCCAGCAGGAAGGATACGAAGAACCCACATGCATCTGGTGTTTTAGATTTGGGACCAGACGAGGGCACCGAAGCTCTGAGTGGTCACATGACTGAGCTATGGTTCGTTATAGCTAATAACTGGCAAATCCCACTTCTTTTGACTCAAACTCCAACATTCCTCCCACTCCAACATACTTTTCCCCCACCTCCTGGTGTCATCGCTTTCCAGAGAAGTATTAGACAGCCCATCGACTCACTCGGCATCCAGCTTCTTATGGGATTTACTAGGTCTCGATTTTGGAGAGCATAGACATTTCCTTCTCTAGAGCCTGCCATGAATGTTGTTCTAACAGATTTGGCTGGAAAGTGGGCCCCATTTTCCTCCTGACCTCCATTTATGAGCAGAACACATAGCCCAAAACTTAAAAAATACAAAACTCTCAAGTGACTGTGTTGAAAGGGGAGGAAACTGTGGTCAAAGCTGTGAGCAGGCCATCCTGAGAGGCCACCGAGCACTCTGAGCCTGTCAGCAGCCAAAGCCCTCACCTCGCCACACTCGGGCAGCCTGCCATTCCCCAACCCTGGACCACAGGGAACTTTCATATCTGTATCTCACAGGTCTTGGCTTCCTCTTCCTCCATTCTAACCAAGCTGGGACACAATGATTATACTTCATGGGGGGGGGGGGGAGACAGGGTGTATCTAACACATGAGCTCTGTGTTTCTGGTTAGATGAAAATTTACAAATGGGCATAGTGAGTCTCTGGGAAAACAGGCCCCTTGATGAGTACCTGTCCTTGTAGCTGCTCTGGGCCTACTGCTCAGGTCAGAACCACCAAGGTGTGGTGTTCTACCTCTCCAGGGTACTGCCCTCACCAATGGATGCACACTGGCGTGCCAATGGGCAGGGGCTGTTGGCATGGCAGACAGAGAGTCAGCAGGACACAGTCCAAGGCCTCCTGGGGCACATGATGGCTTTCTAAGACTGGCTGCCCATCTGCCTTGGGAGAGGAGTTGATGAAATCCAGGTCCTGTCCAACCCCCCCCCCCCCCAACCTCAAACTCTACCATGGGCGAGCATTTTCATCCTGCTGGGTCACAGCCCCAAGGAATCATGGTCATGTCCATCACCTGAACATCTGTATGTCCTGCTGCTATTTGGCCTCAGCTGCTTGTCCTTTGGGAGCCTTCTCCAGCTGACATTCATTCAATGGGACCAGTTTTGAGACCTTCTTGGTTCTCAAGCTCTGAGCCTTCCTCGACTACCTGCTGCCCGTCATCTGCTTTGGCACTCGGCTCTTCAGGCTGCTGCTTCCCTCTGGCTCCACTGACTCCCTGTTGCTGCTTTGTTGGCCTGTGTTCTTAGCCTGCTCACTGGTCCACCACACCGTTAAAGGTCCTCAGAAGAGAAAATGGCAGCTCCAAGCAGTTGTTGGGATTGAGCCCAAAGATCAGGCTGTGAAAAGAAAGCCCACAAGGGGCATATAGATGCCAAGGGGCAGCAGTTGGGCCAAAACACCAGAGATGAGGAGTTGAGGCAAAGTCCCTGCCATGTCCTTAGGGATCTGGCCGAAGGAAGCCTCAGTTTTCTGACTCCTGGCCAGTAGAGGTGGGGGAGGGGGGCAGTTAGGGATGGAAGGAAGGCAGGAAACAAGCATTGATTGAATGCCTGCAGTGTGCCAGGCACCGTGCTAAGTGCTTTACAATGATTATCTCATTTGATCCTCCCAACAATCTTGCAAGGTAGGTGCCATTATAACCTCTCTTTTACAGTTGAGGAAACGGAGACTGGCAGAGGTAAAGTGACTTGCCCAAGGTCACACAGCTACTATGTGTCTCAGGCTGGCCTTGAATTCAGGTCTTCCAAACTCCAGGCCAAGTGTGCTCTATCCATTGTACTACTTGGCTATTCCAGTGAATTCCCAGGTGAGAAAACTTTTCAAGCCAGTCTCAGTTTCACTCAGAATTTACTACACAAAAAAGGGGGGAAACAGAGTCAGATCATGGTTCATGTGGAAAAAGATAGGAGGGTGGGGCTTAAAGGACCAATGTGAGCCCAACAAAACAAATGCAATCTTAGGCTTCATTAACAGAAGCATCTTGTACCATTCTGACCTGCTAAGATCGTACTTGGAAGCAGTGAGGTGACACTATCCATGGTGCCAAGGGCAGTGGACAGAGCTGGAGTCGGGAAAATCTGATTTCAAATCCAGCCCCAGATACTTCTGAGTTGTGTGACCCTGGGCAAGTCACTTAACTGCTGCCTTAGTTTCCTTGTCTGTAAAATGAGAATTACAGCATCTACCTCATAGGGTTGTTGTGAGGCTAAAATGAAATCTACTAGTAAGTGCCCGGCACATAGTAGGTACTTGGCAAATGCATTTTAGGAAGGTCAGTGACAATATGGATGCTGTGAGAGGAAGTTAGCCAGGACAGCAGAAAGACTAGAGGCCGCACCCATGATTACCAGGTGAAGGCCATGGTGATGCTGAGAGTGGAGACTTGGCGTGTTTGCCCCCAAGCACTTTCTCTCTTTCTTTCCTCTCCAATCTCTCCTCACTCACTGGCCCCAGGTCTCCAACCTTTAAAAAAAGACATCCCCTCCAGATACTGTCCTTTGTCTCTCCTCCCTCTCCAGCCAAACCCCTAGAAAAGCCTTCTCCATATATTGTCTCACCTCCCATTCACTTCTCTACCCTTTGCAATCTGCCTTTCCAATGAACTGTTTGACTGAATCTGTCCGGTGATCACCAATGATCTTTTTCTACTTTTCCAAGACCTGGGCTTTGTTCTGGTGGGGGAAGGAGCAGGGACGTCAGAGAGGCTTCCAAGGAGAAAACCACATCTGCGTTTGATGAAAAGACAGCAAAGAGAGGGAGGGAAGGCAAGCTAGGCACGGGGAAGAATCTGAGCTCCAGGAGAGAGGGCTGCATCCCCCAGCATCCCATCCGGCACTGGGTCCAGAGGCATGGAGGCATGGGTGTTTGGGGGCTGAAAGTAGCTAGGTCCAGCTGGAGCAACAAGTTCATGGAGCCAAGTCATCTGAGCTCATATTGGAAAGGTCAAGGAGGATTAAGGTTATGGATGCCCTTGAAAGCTTGGCAGAGAAACCTGAGATTTACCTCCTGGGCCAAGCAAGCCTCCCATGGGCTGCCATTGGAGGGATGGGAAGGGTGGACAGGAAGAGGGAGGGAGAGTGGGACAGAGGCTCCTGCAGGATCTGCACTAAGGAGGGGGCAGCTAGGTGGCGCAGTGGATAAAGCACCGGCCTTGGATTCAAGAGGACCTGAGTTCAAATCCAGCCTCAGACACTTGATACTGACTAGCTGTGTGACCTTGGGCAAGTCACTTACCCCTCATTGCCCTGCAAAAAAAGGATCTGTACTAAGGAAGGGCTCCCCAAGGGGAAGCAGAGCTCAAATTCAAGTGGGGCTAGTCTGAGGGAGGAGTCTGGCTTAAGGTTCATTGGGTAGGTGACTCATGTCATGTGTTGATGCTCTTGGCAGTGAGGAAGTATTTGATTGTCGAGTCTATTGTTGTAGGGGTGGAGATCCTTGACAAGAAGAAGGATGTTGGCTAGCGTGTGCATGTCAGGCTCAAGCTGGGCTATTAGTCAGTGGCCACCAGATACTGAATGAAAAATACAGAGAAGATTCAGTCCCTGATTGGATAGGAGAGATGGGAGAAGGCGAGGGGAAGGGGAGAGGCAGAGATAACTCCAAGGTTACACTCAGAGGAGCCGGGATGAATGGCGGGCTGGAGACAGAATGAGGAATTGGTTTCTGGAGAAAAAGATGATGAGCTGGGGGGAGAGGCAGGTGTCTCTGGTCTGTCGGCAGCTGGACGTGTGAGTCTGAGGCCTGAATGTGAGGTCATCGGCATAGCAGGGTTACTGAAGTCGTGGGAATGAAGGAGCTTCCAAGGGCTGAACCTTGGGGACTGTGCACAGGAAGGGGATGGAAAGTGGAGGAGGAAGCAGGGAACAGTCGGTCAGAAAACCAGGAGGAGCAGAGACTACTCACTCCGAGGAAACAAAACAAAATGTACACACACGAGCAAGTAGAAAATATATGAGTGAGGCGCCAATGGCTGTGGGGCAGAAACAGCCTCATGGAGGAGCCGGCTCTGGCCTGAGCTTAGGAAGAGCTGGGGATTCTGAGAAGCAAGGGAGGCAGGGGTGCATTCTAGGCATGGGGAGGGGGCATAGGCAGCCAGGGCAAAGGCATGGAGATGGCACATGGGCTGCCGTGTGCCGTGTGTCTGGATCATGGAGCACACCAAAGGGTGTCATATGTCATAAGGCTGGAGTCAGGTGGTGAAGGGAGAGAATCTAGGGGGAGCGAGATGAGTAGGGGGTTGACGCTGGCGAGAGGCATTTCAAGAGATAGTGAGATATGTGGTCTGGCCTTGGTGACCTGTGGTTGATAGGAATGAGATGGAAAAGGAAGTCAAAGGGTAAGAGGGGTCACCGTGAATACTGATGTTCCCAGGATGCTGAGGAGGGAGATCATGAGCTAAAGTCACTGAAAAAGTTGGGAGATGAAAGGCAGATAGAGGAGAGAGTGCTATAAGCAGCTCCCTTGAAGGTCATTGAAGGAGCGAGGAGGATCCCAGGAAGTGCTTATGAGTAGAAAGCGCCACAAGCAACGCGGCAGGTGCCCCTGTGAGAGATCCAGGTTTGGGCTGGAACAAAGAAATGGAAGGAATGGTGGTTTGGAATGGAACGAGGGGCCCAGAGGGCCCGCTGGAGCCAGGGCTGCAGCTCAAGTGATGAGAATGTGTCGAGGGTTCAGGGAGTTAGGATGGGTGGTGACAGTAGGTGACTGAA
Organism: Dromiciops gliroides; assembly: GCF_019393635.1. Taxonomy (NCBI): domain Eukaryota; kingdom Metazoa; phylum Chordata; class Mammalia; order Microbiotheria; family Microbiotheriidae; genus Dromiciops; species Dromiciops gliroides. The sequence goes on along the minus strand of NC_057867.1, from coordinate 2,378,367 downwards.
ACTGGGACACAGCTAAAACAGGAGCTACACTGGTGAGTGGTAGGCAGCAGGATGGAGAATTCCAAGTCTAGCCCTGGGGGCAGCTAGGTGCTGTAGTGGATAGAGCACCGGCCCTGGATTCAGGAGAACCTGAGTTCAAATCCGGCTGCAGACCCTTGACACTTACTAGCTGTGTGACCCTGGGCAAGTCACTTAACCCCAATTGCCTCATCAAAAAAAAAAAAAAAGCTAGCAAAAAGAGTAAAAATGAGAAAAAAGCATGGTATGCAATTAAAACAACTTCAACTTGACTTATTTGAGTAAGCTACTAACACCAATTCTATCCCTGCCCTGCCCTGCCCTGCCCTGCCCCACTCAAATGTTCACTTCTAGTCCTTCTCAAGGCACAAAGCAAAGCAACCAGTGTTGGCAAAAGGACAATGGCGAGTGTCAGCCCCCTTTGAACACCAAGGGTTTTCAAATTGGCATTTACATGGCCTGGCTGAAATCCATTCTACTGTTGGGCTTCCAGTTGGAGGGCACCATTGCCAACTCTCTTTACCAGTCACCCCACATAAACCAGTTTATTTGGCTTCTTTGTCCTGGAGTACCCTAGCTTTCTTCCCACCTCCACAGGCCTGGAATCATTATATTACACAGGTTTGTATGGCCCAGCGGACAAAGTGCCAAGTGGGCCTGGACTCAGGAAGACCTGAGTGCAAATCTGGCCTCAGATACTCAGACCCTGAGCAAATCACTTAACCTCTATCTACCTCAGTTTCCTCATCTGTAAAATGGAGATATTGATAGCATGTGCCTTGCAGGGTTGTTGTGAGGATCAAATGAGCTAATAGGTAGAAAGTGCCTGACACATAGTAGGTGCTTATTCCTTTCCCCTCTCTACCTGTTACCCTTGCCATCAAGTGATCCCTGCCCTACCCAGTGTCCAGGGCACTGGGGACTAAAGAGGACAACTGGCCAAATAGGATGATTAAAGGTGCCTGGAGAGCTGGTCCAGGTGCTGGGAGAAAGACACAGTAAGAGGAAATGACTAATACCCACCATGCCATGATAATCGCATAGGAGTTATAAGACAGAGAGCTCTGGGAGGTCAGAGGTGGAAGGTCACTTCCCACCAAGAGGTGGTAGAGAAGGCTTCCACTGTGGTGGGCCTTTGAAAATTGGAAGGAGTTCCACAAGTGAGAATGAATGGAAAGGAGGGCACCTCAAGCATCTGGAACAATATGAAAAGGAACCAGGGTGGGGGGAAGCACAGGATCTGTCGAAGGGGCAGAGAATGATCCAGTTTGCCAGGGCACAGAGTATATGAAGGGGAGAAATAGGAGCTAAGCCTAGAAAGGCAGGTTGGTGCCAGATGATCCGTGACTGTGGGAGACTCTGAATGTCAATCAGGCTGGGCAGTTGAACTTGACTCAAAATAAGGAAAGGAAGAACTTGGCCAATGTCTCAAATTGGTTCTACCAAAGCACAGTAGATGAGGTCGCCTACCCAGGGGCAGGTGGCACATTCCTGGGCAGGGCTTGGGTTGAGGAAATGAAAGTGGGCAGTGAGTGCAGGGGAGGCTCAGGAGTGATGGCGACAGGTCTTAGGGAGGAGCTTTGTAACTCTGTGTGGATTACAAATGGGGGGGTTCTTCTGTACAGGGCAATAACATTATTCATTTTATGGCTCAATCTCGCTAACATTAAACCTCTAGTATATGTTATAATCAAGGTACTCGAGGAAAATTTGAGGAGGGAGTGGGTACTCACAGTTGGGGCACAGAGGTCAAGGAAGGCTCTGCAAAGGGGGTGAGTATCTGAGCATTGGGGGAAGGGAGGAAGACAGGCTCTGAAAGGAAGAAATGAAGGAGGGCATTCCAGGCACTGGGGACAGCTTGGACAAATGCTAGGTGGCAGGAGATAGAAGGCAGCACATTATGGTGGAGAGAGTACAGAAGTTGGAGGCAGAGTTCTTGGGTTTGAATCCAAGCCCAGTCACTTACTACCTGCATGGATCTGGGCAAGCTATTGAATTTTGCTGGGCCTCCTTTTCTTCTTCTGTAAAATGAGAGGGCTGGGTTAGATACCTCGACCTCAGAATAGAGGAGAGTGTGCACGGAAGTAATGAGAGGTAAGGCAAGCAAGAGAGTTGAAGCCAGATGGTACACATGCATGGATGCTAGAGACAACAGGGAGAATGTTTATGTGGAGTTTGGTGCTACTCTACTTACTGCTGGTGTTACTGCACAACACATTGGTTAGAAGAAAGTTATATGGGGGGTTCCTAGACAGGATTTCAGAGCAAGAGATGGAAGCAAAGGTCCAAGATCTTCCTGGGTAGGAGAAACCAGTGGGCTGCAGTCCAGAGTCCAGGGAGTACGGCTCCCAGGCCGGACAGACTTCTGGAATGTGACCCTAGGGGAGTCACTTCCTTTCCTCTGTGGAATGACAAGCCTGGAGCAGATGAGCTCTTACATACTGTCCAGTGGTTAGTTTTAAGCTTTACGATCTTCTGACAAGGTTTGAGATCATCAGCTTTAGTCAATGGTGGAGTGAAGTGCGAAACATGTGAAGAGCCAGTTGGCGTGAAGCTTTGGCTTGGACACGTCCCTGGGTTTGGGGCACTTGCACTATTTTCACATTTGAGTTATTGTGAGCACCCCTGAGTCAGCAGGGGCTCAGTGACCACCTTCTGTTAGCGCAGCTGTTGGGAAGACATGAGCTGTCATCACACAGGCTGCTGAGGGGACAGCCGCAGGGCATTCCAGTGGTGGCAACTTTCTTTGACACAAGAATTCTGAGAGTCAAGCAGCAGTGAACACACAGCTGGCCACCATCTTGTTTTTGAGTTTGCAGTTATTTAGTTATTTATTCTACATCACCTCATTTGGTTCTTAGCCCAACCCTGGGAAAGCTAAATGGCTTGTCCGTGGTCACACTGAGGCTGAGTACTTGAGGGGGTATTTGAGCTCAAGTCTTTGTGATGCCGGGCCTTCCACTCTATCCCCTACATCACGTTGCCTGTGTATGCCTATTTCTTTTTCTTTTTTTTTTTTTTAGTGAGGCAATTGGGGTTAAGTGACTTGCCTAGGGTCACAGAACTAGTAAGTGTTAAGTGTCTGAGGCCGGATTTGAACTCAGGTGCTCCTGACTCCAGGGCCAGTGCTCTATCCACTGTGCCACCTAGCTGTACCCCTGTATGTCTATTTCTACTCTTCAACCCTGCCTGTCATCTTTTATCCCCAACAGCTCTTAAGGGAGAGCTTCTTTCGACAGTTCTCTTCAGCTGCTCTTGGGTCACATCTGGGAAGACTGAAGTCACTGGGTTCAGCTGGGCATTTCCACCTTACTGCTGCTACAAACACCAAAATGCCACTCGTCACCTTGGGCAAGCAGGTATCACAGGACCCTCTCACCATCCTAGAGACTGAGCAGACCCCAAATTCCTTCTTGGCTCCCCAGTCCCCTTTCTGTGCTGTCAGTTCCATCCAAATGTGGGCTCCTGGAGGGCAGGGGTGATTTTGATTTTGCAAACTGATAGCAAGCTTTTCATTTCTTCATTGATTCATTCTGGCATTTTTAAGTGTAGAAAATAGAAAAGGGAGGCCTCTCAGTCCATCTCAAGCAAGAGCAACATTGGGCCGACTGGATCATATGAGCAGAAGCAAAGCACCAACTACCTGTTGGTGGCCGAAGAGGAAATGGACAGAAAAGCAAAGTGATCGGCAAGACACTGGATCACTGACCCGTCTCAGCACAGCAGCATGCACATGCGAGTCATTAGTCTGGACAGTTTACAAAATCTTTTCATAGATATCTACTCATTTCATCCCAACAACTAACTCCCTTTTGACAGAAGCAGAGCAGGGGATTATTATCCCACTATTTTTCAATTAATTTTTTTCAACAAACAAGCATCTAACCTCTCTCCCCATGTGGGAAAAACCCAAACCCAAACCAATCTGCAACAAACACACAGTCCAGCAAAATACATTCCCCATCAGCTGTGTCCTAAAGTGGTAGGCAGCCTTCTAAATCTCAGCCCTTGGGAATCATGGGTGATTATTGCATCGATCAGAGTTCTTAAGTTGTTCTCACAACTTTATACATTTACTAGTCATGGTAGAAGATTTCTTCTTCAATTTCCTATACACTGTTTGGCCCGGTGTTCTTAGATCATGGCTGGAGAAAAGAGCTGAGCAACCTTGGCTGGCCTCCTCATCTCTTTTGGAAAGGTACGGCTCCTAGACATTTAGTGGCCTGACCAAGGTCACATGGGGAGTGAGCAGGAGGATAATGCTCTCTGCCCTGCCATGCTGCCATTAGGTCAGTGATCCCTGAGAGCCCCCCCGACCAAATGGGAGAAGGAAGAAGACAGCTATGAGTTTGACTGATCCCTGGCCCAAGTCTAGGGGGCATTCTGAACATCACAGACTCAGGGCTGGAAGGGTCCTTGGACATGATCCAGGCCAATCTCTATGCCCCCTTTACAAATGAGGAAACTGAGACCTAGAGAAGTAAGTGAATTACCCGAAATCACCCAGAGAAGAAACTGGAAGTAGAGCCAGCAAAGGCGTGTTACAAACAAGATGCCCAATTCCATTGCCATTGTGTGATTCCAACCTTATTTCTTACCCTAAGCCCCTTTTGGGGGACTTATTAGTTGGGTAGATCAGGGGAAGGATAACAACTCAGGATACCTGGATTTCAGCAAGGCATTTGACAAAGCTTCTCCTTAGATCCTTATGGATACAATAGAGACATGTGGGCTGGGTAATAAGACCCTTAGGTGGAGATGGAGCTGGCTGAATGACTTCACTCAACGAGTCATGATTAATGGACTGATGCCAACTTGGAACAAAGTTTCCAGTTGAATACCAAAGAACTCTGCCCTTGACCTTGCTTGGCTCCAGATTTTTTTGTCAGTGACTCAAATGAAAGTGAAGATAGCATGCTTATCAAATCTACAAATGACACATTGCTGGTAAGGCTAGCTAATAGAATGGATGCCAGACTCAGATTCAAAGAGATTTCAAGAAGCTCCCATGAGAGGCTGAAACTAAGATGATGACATTTAATATAGACAAAAGTAAAATCCTGCTCTTCGCTTCTTCCCTGGAGAGAGACAGAGACAGAGAGACAGAGAGAGGGGCAGAGAGAGAAAGGCACCACACTTGATAACGTCTCTGTGGCTAGACAACAGTCTATGGGAAGGAGGACCTGGGTGTCAGCAAAAATACAACGTAGTCTCTGGTCCCATTAAGAGAGGCAGAATGTCCATGAGCAGGAAGGCGATAGCCCCACTGCCTTCCACCCTAATTAGACCCACAGCTTCGGAGGACACAGAGAGCAGCCAGATGAGAACAACTGTCGTGGGGGGTGGGGCTCTTGAAACCATGACACCTGAGGATCTGTGGAAGAAACGAGGTAGCTTTGGCTTTGGTTTGGAGAGAAGTAAGGCTGAAGAGGAGGGCATGATCATTGCCTCCAAACACTTGAAAGAACTAAACGACCTCAGAGGCACATGTTTCTGAGAGGCGGATTGTGGTCCTCTCTTTAGGGATAGTTCGAATGTGCTGTGGAGGAGTGTGCTGAGTTGCCCATCACTGAAAGCTTTCCAGGGGAAAGTAGATGACCACTTGCCATGGGTGGTATAGATGTGTCTTGGACTCTCAGATCCCCCTAAGAGACAAAAGTCTGATCAATGTAGATCAACATAGAGAAAGAATTGCAGGGGCAGCTAGGTGGCGCAGTGGATAAAGCACTGGCTCTGGATTCAGAAGGACCTGAGTTCAAATCTGGCATCAGACACTTGACACTTACTAGCTGTGTGACCCTAGGCAAGTCACTTAATCCTCATTGCCCCACAAGAGAGAGAGAGAGAGAGAGAGAGAGAGAGAGAGAGAGAGAGAGAGAGAGAGAGAGAGAGAGAGAGAGAGGGAGGGAGGGAGGGAGGGAGGGAGGGAGAGAGAGAATGAGAATTGCAACAGATGCACTGACAGAGAGGGAAGGCTAGGAACTGTTTGGATAGTCTGGAGAAATGGGTGAGATGGACCGGGGAAAGCTTTCAGTAAGATGCCACATGGAGCTCAAGAATTCTTTTGGCTGAGATGTTGCCTTGCTCCACTCACTCGATTCCCCATAGGGAAGACAGCAAAGGATTCTTGCACAGGAAAGAACTCATATGGCACAGCTATTGGGATCTTGAAACTCATGCAAGAAAGGCATCGGGGGCAGCTAGGTGGTACAGTGGATAAAGCACCGGCCCTGGATTAAAGAGGACCTGGGTTCAAATCCGGCCTTAGACACTTGACACTAACTAGCTGTGTGACCTTGGGCAAGTCACTTAATCCTCATTGCCCTACCCCCCCCCCAAAAAAAAGGCATCCAGCTGTTTCTTAAGAGCATCCCATTGAATGCAAAATGCACACTGGCCAATGGTTCCATACAATTCAACCTTTGACCTTATCAATAGCACAACCAAGTTTCTCTAATTACAGTGGCATCCATTCCAAAGAGAGCTGAATGAAAATGATCAGCTACTTCTTCTCTAACTCAATCAATCAATCATCTTTATATAGGGCCTCAAGGCAACCTGGCAAAAATGCATCTGAAAATGAAGCATGGCATCACATTTCTAACCTGTGGCTTCATGTTCTAGCCACTGTGACAGCCAGCCAACTGCTTCCATAGTACAGAGGGGCCAGTTCCCAAGGTCATGACCCCATGGACCATAGCATGCCAGGCCCTTCTGTCCTTTGCTATCTCCCAAAATCTGTCCAAGCTCGTGTTCATTGCTTCCAAGACACTCTCTACCCATCTCATGCTCTGTCATCCCCTTCTCCTTTTGCCTTCAAACTTTCCCAATCAACATCAGGGGCTTTGCCAGCAACTTCCATCTTCTCATTACGTGGCTCAAGGGTTTCAGCTTCAGCGTTGGTATTTGGCCTTTCCCTCTTCACAACATCTCTCACTTACACAACCATCTCTCCAGCTCAGGTGTCCTCATCACCTGTCACTGTTTGCAGTGATCTTCCAACCATGGTACTCCCCTGCTCAAGAAGCTTCAGGATCAAACTTTTGTTACACATTTGAAGGCCTTCAGGCCCAGCCTTATTAGACATGACTCCACTTTCTGTACTGGATGGTTCAGTGAAACTGACCCTCTTCCCTCTCCTCACATACACTATTCCCTTTCCCATCCCTGTCCTATCCTGTGAGCCACGTGGTATTACTAGAATCCATGCTGTCTTCGAATGTCTAGCTTCCTGTGTGAGGCTAAGCTTAGGCCCCTGCCCATTGACCAGTGCTCTTCCTAGCATGCCACTTTTTCTCTGCATAGAGAGGTATGTGCCCATTCCTCTGATCCAATAGAAGCACCTCGGGGTGGGGACAGATTGGCACACAGAAAGCACTTAACAAATGCTTGTTGATGATGAGTTCTGAGTTTCAGAGTTTAAGCAATCGAGAAACTTTTTTGAATGAGATTTCAGTATTTTACTTTAATGAGTGGGTTCATGATGATGTGTGAATGATCAAAGATTCAAAACCTATGAAAACATGTCTCTCCTAAGGTGAACACGCGTTCAAGACACTGCTTTTAGGAGACAGTTGGCTGCCCCCAAAGAGGCGAAGCAGGGACCAATGAAAGGGACAGTGGAGGTCAACGAGAGTGCTGGAGGAGTCACCCGGGGGTAGGGGAGATGCCACAGGCTCCGCTTTGGGCCTGGAAGAGTGGGCAGTGGCTACTCCTGCTTTTTCCTGGAATCTGCTCTTATCTGGTGATAGCAAAGGGATTATTCTTAGACACGGGCAATTAGAATTCACAGCTCTGGACCAGAGAGCCAAGTACTTGTTCCGCCATCCTGAAGAACGCAGCAGCCACACGCCCGCTTCGCTCTTGGCAGAGCTCTACCTGTGCCTGCCTCGTTGGCGGTGAACTCTATGAACCGTGGCCTCACAGCTCCGTCACACCCGACACACACCCTGATGAGTGAGCTATGCTGGGACTGAACGAGAGCACAGATGGACAACATTACGGTGCTTTGTTCTGATTAACACCATGATGGTCATTAACTGTGAGCTCTCACTTCCAGTCACAGTGTCATCATTCCTCCAAAGGGACTTCGGAGGCACTGATTCCAACCCACCCTTTTTACAGATGAAGAGACTGAAAAACGATGGAATATGCCTCAGGTGGCAGAGATGAGACAGGAGCCCAAATCTTGGGATCCCCCTCAGCCTGTCTGGGCCAATCCTCACCCTCAGCCCTGCTTTGTAAATGGCACCTGGCCACTGCTCTGAGGTCCACCCAGGCCCTCCATTATAGACTCGGTCTTTGCCCACAGAGCCCTGGCCTCCCCTCTGCAGCCCATGCCTTCAGCAACGTTTTCCTTCATCTCAGTCTCCTTGCTCGTTTTCCCTTGAGATAGTCAAGGTAGAGTCCCAGGTGTGCACGAATGGCCAGAGTCACCCAAGATGCTGCCTTGGAATGCCAGGCCCTTCTGCTAATGGGTACACCAATCGGTAGAGCCACCTGTCGCCTGACAGAGGGTGACTGAAGTAGCCAGAACTAAGAGCTAAGTATAAGAGCCTCCCCTCCCCCTTGCAGCCACCAAGGAGCCTAGCACATCACTGTGCCAGAGCTGCGGAGGCAGTGAAGGACTCGGAACATGTGCTCGTTGGGCCACTTAATTAGCTGGCCCCAAGGAACCAGCAGGGCCAAACTGCCTGCTCATCATGAACACTGGCCAACCGGTGACCGCCTCCAGGGATCCTGCAGCAGTCTTGGATCAATGAGGAATTCTTGTGCAAACAGATATGATTAATTATGTGATTAAATTCCTACAGCCCACTCACATAAAGACTTGAGACCAAGTGACTCATGACGGAAAGCTCGGTCTCTTGTGCCCCAAGTGGCCCTGGGGGATGTGGGAGGGCCCCTGGGCTGGCTGTGGTGAGCACAGATGCCCTGTGGCACCCAGCTGCCAGGTACCAGCCTAGCCTTGGCACAGGCAGACTGAGCATGCTATGTGGGAAGGAGGTGGGCACCCTGGTGGGGGGTGGGCGCTTACCGTCTGCTCCTTCGCTGCTTTTGCTCCTCTTGCTGCGCCGAGCATGTCGACTTTCTTCTTCAGTGGGGAGCTTTTCTTCAGGAAAGAAGATATTCAGCAGGGCCAACTGCAAAGGGACAGAGGACACAAGAGTGAGCTTGCAGTGGCACTGCTCTAGGCCCAATAGTGTAGTGAGGAGTGCGGTTCCATATTCCTGCTCCACCTCGAATCTCCCCTTTCCTCAGCAGTCCAGGCTAGAAACCATGGTGTCACTTGGCGAGCCAGCCCCCCACTTTCCAGACCTGCTGTCCCTTCTCTCCAGTGCCCCAGACTGTAGCCTGATGGAAGGCCTCTTCAGGCCTGGCTTACTCCAGCAGCCTCAGTTGGTACCCCAGTGGGCTCTCTTTGCAGTATGGCCCTGCCTCTGTGGAATGTCTCTCTCCCTTGCTCCTGCCCCCTAGGAAAGCATTGCTCAAGCACTCCTGGTGGCTTCTCAGTCCCAGGAAGCTCCCTGAGGTCATTGCTGCTTCTGCTTTTGCACCTCCAGAGCCTGGCACAAAGCCTTGCACCCAGGAGACAGGTCATCAGTTTGGGTTGGACTGCAACAAAACCTCTGCTCCAGGTGGGCTGCCCCCCTCCACCCCTGCCACGGCCTCCCCATCTCCTTGGCCTCAGCACTTCCGTGCAGCCGGCCCAAGTGCCTCCTTCCCCTCAGTCCGGCCTCCCATCTGCACCTTCCTTTGGGCACTGCACACATTCTCCACCTGGTGACTTAGGCCAACAGCAAGGCTTCCCGTTTGTGTGTTCATGGCTCCCCAGTTCCTCCCAGTGGTACTCCGAAAACATGTGTGACTCTAAGGCACGCTAACGAAATGTGCTTGAGCTACTAGCTCTCTCCGAATGCCCTGCTTGGCTGAGATGGGCTGGTTCAGAACAACGAATGAACCCCAGTCCTCCCGGACAGTTTCTGACTCTAGAGCTAGGGGTCCAAGCAAAGGGAGGATGCCAGAAAGCTGGGAGACGCCAATATGCACCACAGACTTGCTTCAGGGCCTTAGGGATCACTTGGCCTATGGATCAAAGGGAGCTTTTTGGCCTGGATGCAAGAGCTGCTCAGGGCACTGAAATAGACAAGACCCCGGTGAGGTCAGACATTGGAGGCCAAGTGCCTGGTCTGGCCCAGCAGTCACTCTGGAGAGGCGGAGGACAAGGAATATTAGCCCCACAGAAGTGCACCACAAGCATTTATTAAGTAACTGCTATGGGTTGGGCACTGCACCTCTAGGATTATAAACAGCTCACCCTGTGGGCCCAGGGGGAGGTGGGGCAGTGCACGGATTCCTGCAACGACTGATTTCTTTGGGCCTGGCCAGCTAGCTCCCAAGACAAGGGAGGGTCCTGGCTCCCTGGGACACTCTTGCCTGGGATCATTCATCCTCCACCATCTTTTCCCAAGGCTTGGACTGCCTGCATGTGAAGGTGTTCTGGATGGGCCGTGTGCATTCCCGCCAAAAGCAGGCGGAAGGAGAAAAGGGCTAGCTTGGCCTCACGGAGGAAGTGCCCCCCTCTGCACGGCACTCACAGCTGCCTCGCGCATCAGAGGCTGGGCCAGCAGGAGGGAGGGCCTGGAAGCAGGACAAGGCCTGGCCGCCCAGCCAAGGAAAGAGGTCCTGTGTCCAGCTGGGCCTCCAGGGGCAGGTTGGAGGGTGGGAACCAAGCAGGGGGCCTAATTCCCAGGCTGTGGAAGGAGGCAGCAGGAATGTTGGCCAGAGCCAAGGATCTGGCTCAGGGGGAAACAATCAAATTCTTTACACTTTGTTTGCAATGGCTGAATGACAGGGCAAGCATGGCCTGCTGCGGCGCTCTCACTGGAAACGTGAAGCTTCCCTGGTGGTGAGCTCCCCAGGCGGCCCGTCTATGCTGCTGGATGCTGCAGGGGCTGCCTCAGCACCTCCCACTCCCATAGCCCTTTGCACTGCTCCCAGGACCTGGGAAATGGCTGACCGGATTACAGGTGAGGAAGTAAACTGAGGGATCCCCCCACCCCCATCCTGCTCCTGTCTGCAGTCGATAAGCCCAGCCCAGCACCTGGCCCCAGATGGCGATCAAAGCCAAGGGAAGCTCCAGGCTGGGAGCCAGCGAGGAGGCAAAGGGCACCCCTAGTCAGGGCCTCTTTGTCAACCCCAGGCACGCACATCCGCACACACAAACAGACACTCAGACACAGAGACACAGACACAGACACAACACACACATCCACATGCACATGCAGACACTCGGACACACAGATACAACACACATCTGCACTCACACGAAGACACACAGACATATATACAACACACATCTGCATGCACATACAAACACAGACATACAGACACATGCACAACACATACAACACACACATCCGCAGACACACAGACACATATACAACACACATCTGCATGCACACACAGACACACGCACCACACACAGACATACAGACACATGCACAACACACACAACACACACATCCACATGCACACGCAGACACACAGACACATATACAACACACATCTGCATGCACACACAGACACGCACCACACACAAACAGACATACAGACACATGCACACACAACACACACATCCGCATGCACACGCAGACACATATACAACACACATCTGCATGCACACACAGACACACGCACCACACACAAACACAGACACATGCACAATACACACATCTGCATGCACACGCACCACACACAAACACAGACACATACACAACACACACATCCACATGCAGACACACACAACACACACATCCACAGACACAGACATGCACAACACACCCCATATAAACATACACACACATACATGCACACACACACACATACATCCACTCACTGCCCCCCCCCAACTCTTTCTTCCCCACCAGCCCATGATGATTCTTATTTCTGTTTTACCCAAGAGGCACACACATGAAAATGAGAAAGGATTAGAAATGCACTCAGAGGTTCCAAAGTCAGAGGGCCTGGAGGTAAATCTCAGCCGGCACATTTCCTTCCTACATGTCAAATGAGGGGGTTGGACAAAAGTCCATCTCAGACTCCCAAACAAATGGTGTCACAAGGGCCTCTTGCAGGCCTGGGGAGGCCCACACATTAGCTCTTTGGAGGACCAAGGCCTAGAAGGTCACATTTTCAAGGGTGGGCAACTCTGCCTCTCCTCCCCTGTCTCTCTTTTTTTTTGGCGGGGCAATGGGGGTTAAGTGACTTGCCCAGGGTCACACAGCTAGTAAGTGTCAAGTGTCTGAGGCCGGGTTTGAATTCAGGTACTCCTGACTCCAGGGCCAGTGATCTATCCACTGCGCTACCTAGTTGCCCCCTCCCCTGTCTCTTAATATCCTTGATGAACTAGCCTTCTACTTTGCAAATGCCTACGGTGCATACCAAAGCATGTAGCAGCTGGCAAGCACCAAGAAAGGCCACCCCTGACACACACCCCTGCCTGAAGTAATTCTCCCAGATCCTGTGGCTAATTCCATCATGTCAGTCAGCTGGCACACCTGGGAGGGCAAGCACATACAGATGGTCAAGAGAGGGAGAGGCCCTGCCCTCAGCGTGCACATAGTCGTTAGGAGGATACGGCGGGCATCAAGGGCACAGCTATGAGGATGGTGAGCCAAAGGCCCAATGAGGGTACCAGCCAGACATTCCAGTGTAAGGAGCCTTTGGGGAGGGCTGGCTTGGGTGGAGCTTCCTAAGAAGCGTGGGAGATGCAAGAAGAGGCTTTTATCCAGAGCAAGTGGCAAGCAAAGACGGGAATGCCACCAGGGACATCTGAAAGACAAGGAAGAGATAAGACTGGCTGGAAGGCCTCTGGGCAGCGCATGGAGCTCTGGGTGCCCTGTCCAGTGCCAACGGGGAGACAGGAAGGCCCAGAGGGCCAAGGTCCTGTGTGAGTGCCCTGTCTGGGGCTAGCCACGGCTCTGCACAAGCAGCTCCTCTCGGGTTCTTAGAACTCAGTAGGCCCATCTAAGAGCAAGGCACCTCAAAGGGCCAGAAGCTGCAGACTTCTCTCCCCCCAAACACTTATGGAACCATTTCCACATTTTGGGCAAGTCCCCTTCCTCTGCCCTGTGCATTCTGCCAGCACCTAGGCCTGGGCTAGCAAATTCAGGAGGCTAGTCACAGTTGCGACAGCTCGGAGAGGAGGTATTTACTTCCTGAGCACAGTAAAGACCTCTGTGTCCAGGAAGCTCGGCATTAGGCTTCAGCAGAAGAGGTGGCTGAGACCTACTTGGATGAGTTCTGGGCACGAGGCTGGGAATCTGAGGTGAGCCAATCGGTGACTCAGTTTACATGCAGGCTGCGTGGTGTCGGCCACCCCAGCCAAGGCATCGGGAAGAGTCTATGAGCCCAGAGAGCTCCATGTTTGGGGGTGGCTCGGAGCCCCTCCCTTCGCAACCCACCTGAGGATTTCTACTGGCAAGAATGGCTCCTTGGTGGGAATATGTCCAAGGACGAGGCTTCCCGAGTGGCAGCTCTTCCAGTTTCCCTGCACAGTGGGGGACCTTTTGGCTGCCTCCCACCCTGGGCACACGGTGCAGCGACACAAACAGATCTGCCCGGTTGCCCACAGTACGGGACCAACCAGTCCTGTTGCCAGTCACCTTGACCCTGATGAGGAGCTCAGTCAGCGCTGGGCTCTGCCTACCGAGCTGCCCACTTTGGGTTGGTCCTCAGACACAGGAGGCACCCCTTGGGTAGGCCTGGCGTTGACTTTCAACAGAAAGGCTCTGGGGAATGAGGGCTGCTTAACTCCTGGCCTAAAACATGCTGCAGTATTCCACTCCCAAGCCCCTCTGCCATCACAACGGCCACGTGCCTCGGTTGGTGGGCTTTGTCCAAAAGGGACCATGGGACAGCTGCTAAAGCTCAGACAAGTCCTACAACAGGGGGATTGACTGCTGGGGACTGAGGCCTTGTAGCCACAGAGGCAGAATGTCACTCAGTGGAAAACAAGTCCTAAAATCAGAAGATTTTGAGCGGGAAGGGGACCTCTACTCCAGCCCTTTCATATTACAAATGAAGAAACTGAGGCCCAGAGAATGAATTTTGCCCAGAGAAGGGGAAACTTACAGATAATAGAAGCCAGAATTAACACCACGAGTATATCTGCAAGTGTAACCCCTGTAGCTAGCCATATGCGTGTCCATAGATTGGTGCACTTGTAAGAAGCCGGCTCCCTACCACAACATGGCAAAGCTCTGTGGGCCATCCAGTGCTAGGGCTAATGAGCCACAAGCCTCATTGCCTTGGAGCAGACACAAAGAGGGATCCACTGGGTAGAAATGGGGTGGCCCCAAGAAAGCATCTGTCTCCTTGTATCCTCTCTGTGTGATCATATCCATCTCCTTCGGATGCTCGTCAAGAGACCCTTGCGGTAGCTCAAGGTACATCTCTCTGTTCCCTGGAATCCCAAACCCAGCACACTAGGCCAGGGTCAAACCCACATACTCTCATGCCAAAATCGAATGCTCTCTCCACTCTACCAAACATGCGGGGGCCAAAGCTGTCACCCTAACCTGGCCCAAGCTAAGAAACTGATTGGCTCTTGAGAGCACTTTCTCCAGGGGTCTCAAGTGACTGACAAGCCTAAACCAGCTGTTGGTAGAGTCACTGGGCTGCGCGTTGGAGGGCTCCCACCTGTCTAGGCAAGGGGCCGGTCCCTTCATCTCAACATGTATAGTGGCCTTGGTCCTTCTAAGCACCCACCTCAGGTGATGGTAGGAAGAAGACAGGGGAGAGGGAGGGGGAAGAGGAACTAGGTGGTTGGGGATGGGAAGGGGAGCACAGGGGTTAGGGGGGCCACAAGGCTGGTGCTTTGATTGTAGTCAAACAAGGTGGCAAGAGTCGAACTGAGCTGAGCCTCTGCTGACCACTGTAGCCATAGCTGGTGGCCAGGACACTGCTGGAGCCACAGCCTCTGTCAGGAAGGTCGGGCTAGAGTGTAGAGGAACTAAGGCAAAAGTTGCAGCATGAGGGTCCCTTGGGGAATCAGCTTACACTGCTCAGCAGAAGAACCAACCTGGAAGCCAAGAGATGTGAAAAGGGCAGCAAGGCTATGATGGAGGCTCAGCAAAACGTGCCTCCTTGGCCCTGGGGTGGCAGCTGAGCCAAGTCACTGGGTTTGGGTCCCTAGGCAGCTCTGGGTAATAACATGGAAAGAGCCAAGCAAGCCGGGACATGGGCATGGGGCCCTGAGGGCCGCACACTCTGCACTGGGCTCTTCCTGCCTGGGCAGGCTCACCAGCACTCCAAGTCTGATTTCTGCTGTGGGGACAGTGTGAGTGTGTGAGTGAGTGAGTGTGTGTGAGTGAGTGAATGAGTGTGTGAGTGAGTGTGTGTGTGTGTGTGTGTGTGTGTGTATGTCTGCACCCATGTGGGTAGGAGCCCAGCCTCCAACACCGAACACCTATCCAAGGGGCAAATATGAGGTGAAGTAAGAAGAGTGCCATTCTCCATGACGGGGAGGAGGGCAGCGCTGTTGCCAGGCAGCCAGCCCAGGTTGCCTTGGTGACAGAGGGCTGGTAACACAGGCTCATAGACTTGATTGTATACAAGTACCTCCAGTGGTGTTTTGGGGGGGGGGAAGAGGGAGGGCTGAGCACCATGGGGGGGAATCATCTGTATCTCTCCTTCCTATCTCCTGCCCACCTGCTTCAACAATTCGACATTTCATAGGGCTACAAAGACAGATACCATGGGAAGCTGCCAAGCCAGTGAGGTGAGAACAAGCTCAGGGAGAAGATAGAATGAGAAAGATGAGGACGGTGGGCCTTGAAGGACAGGCTTTTAACAGACTAAGATGGGGGCATGAGAGCCAGCATCAGCAAAGACATGGAGAGCAGTTGGCAGGACAGGAACCTAGGACCGAGAACAATCCAGTTGGGCAAGAATGCAGGATATGTGAGGAGAGTGGAGAGGAGACCAATGTGAGAGGTCCTATGGGGGTAGAAATGATAGGATTTGCTCACAAAGGAAGAGGAATGAGGCAAGGAGGACTCCTAGCAAGAGGGCTTGGGAGAAGGAAAATGGTGGTGAGGCCACCTCTGGTTGGAAGAGGGAAAATACAATACTGGCCGGCACCCTGGGAGAAAGTGGGCACAGGCTTGTGTTATGGGCCTAGCACCCCTGAGGTAAATCAAAGAACCTTCTCCTTGAGAAACTAAACCAAAGGACAGACACACCTAAAGAGATAAGTAGCACGGGACAGGGACTGAGATCTTTGGGTGGGAAAGGCTTCACCAGGAAAGTGGCACCTGAGCTGAGCCTGGAAAGCAGCCAAGGGTTCCAAGAGGTAGACATGAGTTATTTCACTGCCTGTGCTACTCAGCAGCTCCTTTGAGGCTCTCACACTGTCCAGACAGAACTAGCTTGCAGTTATCTGCTGGTCTTCCATGTCACTCCTCTCTCAATGAGCACCAAGATCAGTCTTCCTGACTATACCCCAAATTGGGGAAATTCAACCTACACTGATATGCCCTCACACACCTTGGTTTCCCAGTTCATCAACTTCCTCCCCAATGCCCACAGATTTCCATCCATTGTCACTCCATCTCAGCCACTCAAAGGGACGGAATCCATTACCCATAAATGTGCCACCTCTGTGATTCAGAACTCTGAAATGTCCCTCTATGATCATACAACTCCATCTATCTCCCTTCTACTAAGGCTTCTCATCCTAATTCCATTTCTAGCCCTGCTTCTTCTTCACCCACCTTGACCTCCAGATCCTCTTCCATTCTCCATTCTCCCAGGACATAATCCCTGTTCTATTGCCACTTTCCCCTCTTTATAGCCTTGACCCTACAACTGGTTCATCAATTCACAGAATGACAATCTTCAATTCCAGCTCACCACTATCTGCCCTCTGCCCCTCCAGGGGTATTGAATGCAGCTGCAGGAAGGCTCTCAGTCACGCTGACTAGGTCATTCCCACTGGACCCCTGCTGCTAGGTTAATCCTTTTATTCTCCCCTAATTGATTGCACTCCCTGGGGCAGCTGTTTCAATCCTTCCCCCTTCACCTCCAGCTTTTATGAGAACACGGAGCCCAGTCATTGGGAGGTCCTCTTCTCCCCTCGTCAATATCGGAAAATTCACCTGCCACTGCGCCCCCCCCACCCCCCATCCATGCTTTGCCCCAGTTTCTGAAGAAGGGGTAGGTCCTTCTGGAACCTCCTACTGACTTCTCCCCTGCTGCCAAATCTGACCAAGTCCCTGCCCCACCCACCCCCAAGAAGCCTTCACATGATCCCGACAACTTCTCAAGTCCTCTTCCTCTATCATAAGATCAGCCAAACTCCTGGACCAACCACAGCCCCTCCCCATCTGCCAAGAAACCAGACCTGTCTATAATGTCAGCCTTGGCCTTTGCTTGTTCATGTCCCGCTAGCTTCACAGCTGTAGGCAAACTGACTTCTAACCCCGCCACTCCACAGAAATTGTTTTTTCCCAGGTTACCCTCTTAGCTGCTAAATCCTCTTAGACCTCCCTAATAAGAGCTGATCTAATAGCTCTAATATTCATGGTGCTTTAAGATTTACAAAGCACCATTTGATACCCCCCCTCCCAATTCTGGGAGGTGGGTCCTATTATTGCCATTTTACAGATGAGAAAACCAAGGTAGAAGTTGTGAGTCTATAACTTCTGATCTCATCTCTCCTGGCTCTCCTCCTACCTGTTCCAGATGCCTGTAGGTGGGGCTGGCCTCAGCTTTCTTTCTCTCAACTCTCTTCCTTGGTGATGTCACTTGTTCCCACGAGCTTGGTGTTCTTATCTATCCAAATGACTCCCCAATATATCCTAATCTCTCCTCAGAACTCCAGTACCCCATTGTCGACTGCTCGGTGTCATCTCCCCTTGGATGTCCCATAGGCACCTCAAACTCAACAGGTCCAAAGGTGAACTCACTTTCTTTTCCACAAAATGTTCCTCCATCCAGACTTCCCTATTTCTGTTGTGAGAACCCCCAGTCTCCCAGTCAATCAGGAGTGCAACTTCAAAGCCATAATCCTAGTTCTTCCCCACCCCCCTTTTTTTGCAGGGCAATGAGGGTTAAGTGATTTGCCCAGGGTCACACAGCTAGTAAGTGTCAAGTGTCTGAGGCCAAATTTGAACTCAGGTCCTCCTGAATCCAGGGCCAGTGCTTTATCTACTGCGTCACCTAGCTGCCCCCATAACCCTAGTTCTAACCCTACCCTCTTAATTGGGCTGACCTTTAACATCTCCACCTACAGCTGACTATATTAACTTCCTAAGGCACAAGTGTGACTATGTTATTCCTCTACTCAGCAATCTTCAGTGGCTCCCTATCACCTCTAAGATCAAATATAATCTGATGAGAAGGAGGTGGCACCATAGGGCTCCAGGCCCAGCCACTGTGTAACTTACAGAGCTAATGATAAATCAAATGAATGATTTAATTATAATTAAAAGGAAAACTTGAACTTCTAGAAGCACTACTTAGGTTGTTTCCCTCTAGAATTCAAATGGAGAACACATTTTTGTATGTATATATTTTTACAAAATTAGCATTTCATTCTTGGTTCATTGAAAGCATATTTTTAAAATGCCCAATATTAAAGATTTCAATCACACACACACACACATACACACACACAATGCCTTCCTTTCCCAGACTTATTGCAGCCATATCACTCTCCACATGTTCTACATCCCAGCCCCACTGGCTGACACAGACTCCTTCCCTCCCTCCTCACCATCCCCGTCTCTCCCCCTAAGCCCCCTCCTTAAATTCAGGCAAGACAGAAGAGGAGTCCTTAGCTTCCTTGCACACTTAATAGAGGCTCAGAATTGAGAGCATACACAGCTCTTAAAAGCCACTAACAAGAGCTAACACTTCTACAGCACCTACTGTGTGCCTCCCAACAACCCTGGGAGGGGCTATTACAATCCCCATTTTACAGTGGAGGAAACTGAGGCAGACAGAGTTGAAGTGACTAGCTCAGGGTCACATAGCTAGTAAAAATGCCTGAGGCCAAATTTGAACTCAGGTCTTCCTGACTCCAGGCCCGGTGCTCTGTGCACTGTGGTGCCCCCTAGCGGCTGGTGAAAGCATCGTTCGTCACCTTTACAAAGCTGGATAATGCTGGTTCCGTGACCATCCGGGCTAGATTGATAGCTTGATGCATCTAGGGCAAACATATTCTTATCCGTCACATCATCATCGGCAGCAGCCATTCCAAGTGCGCCATAAGGGACAGGGAGAAAGCCACCATGCACACAGACGATGAAATACAGCCGAGAATACTGCAAGCTCTGAAGGGAGGAGCAGGCCAAGGCACTTGCCTGGGGGCGATGGCACTTGAGCTGAGCTTCAAGGGAGATTAAGGATTGTGTGGAGCAGAGCTGAGAAGACAATGCATTGGGGAGGGGGCAGCCTATGCAAAAACATGGAGCATTGTCTATAAGCAGCAAAGAGGGTGGTTTAGTGAGAACATATAGTCACTGGCAAGAAATTTTCCTAGCTCCCTTTCTTCCTAGCTGTGTGATCCTGGGCAAGTCACTTAACTTGTCTGCCTTAGTTTCCCCATCTATAAAATGGGAATAATAAAAGCACTTAACCCCCAGGGTTTTTGTGAAGATGGTATCATATTTGAAAATTCCTTTGCAAACCTTATAGCACTTCACAAATGTGATGTGCCCTTCTATGATATAGATTGCAGCCCACCCTGTGTGTCTCTTGTCCATTTCCTCCCAGAAGTTTGTCCCAAGGGTTTTTGTAGATTAAGAGAATTGGAGGCTCAGAGAGGGAAAGCAACTTGCCCAAGGTCACACAGACTCGTCAGGGGTCTAAACATCAGCAAAGACCTAAGGGATGGTTCATCTAAGGAGGGCTCTGTGGGGCTATGTGACAAGAAAGTGACTGGGAGATTAAGAGGTCAGTTGGTGGGGTGTGAGTACCATAAGCCAATGTTGAGCAGAATCTGCCTCCCCCGAGGCAGAATTCCAAAGAATGGGCAATCCAGCCAGGTCCAGACATCAGGCAATCACCGTCAGGGAGGGAGATTTGGCAGATGTCTGGTTCCAAGGCCCAGGAAGCAAGCTGGAGCGGCCAGGCTTGGTGGCCAGGCACTAGGAGTCTGGGGCACAAGGGCAAGACCCCAGGCACCAAGGACAGCTCAGCTACTGTGAAGCTGAGCTCACAAAGGGCAGGACCTGGGGCTATCAAACACGCCCAGGTCTCCCCAATCCTTCAAAAACAAAACAACAACAAAGCCTTCTCTGGACTCCTATCCCTCCAAACAATCAACGCACCTCTCCTCCCTCGTACAAACTCCTGGGAAAATCAACTTTCAACATATGTTGCTTCCACTTTCTCTCCTCTAACTCTCTTTTCAGTTCTCTGCAAACTGACTTCTTACCTACTTCATCATTCAACTTGAAACTTCTCTTTCCAAAGTTATGACTTTGGGGGCAGCTAGGTGGCGCAGTGGATAAAGCACTGGTCCTGGAGTCAGGAGGACCTGAGTTTAAATCCAGCCTCAGACATTTGACACTTACTAGCTGTGTGATCTTGGGCAAGTCACTTAACCCCCATTGCCCCTCCCAAAACATACAAACAAAAAACCAACAACAAAATTACAACTTTGGAAAGAGAAGTTTCAAGGTGAGATCTCAGAATTGCCAAATCCAATGGCCTTTTTTTCCGATGCTCAGTCTTCTTGACCACTCTTCAACCTTGGACACTATGGACTACCCTCTCCTCCTGCTGGGTTTTCATGATAGTGTTTTCTCCAAGTATCTGGCAACTCCTCTTCGTCCTCCTCCCTCAGACTCCTTTGGTAAATCATCATTTGTGTCCCTGCCCTAATCACTGGGGTTTCCCAAGGCTCTGTGCTCAGTTTCCTTCTCTTCTTTCTATACTCTCTCACCTAGTGACCTTATCAGCTGTCATGGGTTCACTAGTCACTTTTAGGCAAATGACTCCCAGCCCAAGCCTCTCTCTGACCTACAGGTTGACATTGCTTGTTATGCCTTGGACACCCCAAACTCAACATGTTCAAAGACCCCAAAGCTATCAAACTGTGCTTACATTTGACCCAGCAATACCACTACTGGGTCTGTATCCCAAAGAGATTCCCAAAAGGGAAAAGGACCTATATGTACAAAAATATTTATGACAGCTTTTTTGTGGTGGCAAAGAACTGAAAATTGAAGGGATGCTCATCAATTGGGGAATGGCTGAACAAGTTGTGGTATATGATTATGATGGAATATACAAAATGATGAGTAGAATTGTTTCGGATAAACCTGGAAAGACTTAAATGAACTTATACAAAGTCAAGCAAGTAGAATGAAGAGAACATCATACACAGTAGCAACAACATTATAATGATGGTCAACTATGAAGCCATAGCTATTCTGATCAATACAATGATCCAAGGCTCATGGACTCATGGATCAATGATCCAAGGCTCATGAGGAAAAATGCTTTCTGAGTGCAGATAGAAGCCGACTTTCTGCACTGCCCCCTTTCATGATTTTTTTCTTTTGTCCCAACATGGCTAATATAGAAAAAATGTTTAGCATTACTTCACATGTATAATGCTTGCCTTCTTAATAGGTGGGGGAAGGGCTGGAGAGAGGGAGAGAAATCAGAATTCAAAATTTTTAAAAAGGAAAAACAATTATAGACAGTACTTTGCACATTGTTAGTGCTTTAAAAATGTTTGCTGGATTGGATTGAAATATCAGAATGCCGGGGCAGCTAGGTAGCTCAGTGGATTCAGGAGGACCTGAGTTCAAATCCGGCCTCAGACACTTAACACTTACTAGCTGTGTGACCCTGGGCAAGTCACTTAACCCCAATTGCCCCACAAAAACCAAACCAAACCAAAACAAAACAAAACATCAGAATGCCATCTAATACAAGATTGGAGTAGCCAAGCATCAGGATCCTAGCTATTATAAGAAGGTAGTTGCCATGGGTTGGGAGCCCTGCTACTGCAAAACTAGGGCCACTGGTGTTAAGACTCTAGCCACTGAAAGGCTGAGATTGCCACGGGCACAGTAGGCTCATTGATCCAGAGAATGGGATGAGGATGAGCCTCCTCTGAGAAATGATGAGGGAAACTCTGACTATAGTGAGAGGGTTGAGAGGACCCAGAGCTGGGGAGGACATTAGAGCAGTGTGTCTTCCAGCTGATCCAAAGCTGCTATGTGCTCAGTGAACTCGGTAAGCAAGCCTTCCTCACACTGCCTAAGCATGACTGGGGCCTCCTTGGATGTAGGCAGCCTCATAGAAGACCAGCGTTGATTCGGTAGCTGGAACAGTTGAGTCAATTCTTTCAATGTGGCTGTTGATTAGAATCCAATGTTCGCGTGCATTTCTACAGTGGAAAATTCTTGCCTGGGGCTTATGTTCATGACAGTGAGTGCAGACAGCCCCATGCTGGGCACAGTCTCATAAATCTTTTCCAGAAAAATCTAAGCAGAACCGTTCACTATAAAAGAAATTAAGATTAAAACATAAACAAATGAAAAGAAGTATCTCAATATATTGCAGTCATGAGTCATTTGGATGCATATTCATTGCCTACTTCTCATGGTCTTGGGCCATGGGCCATGGAGCAGTGAAGAAGTCTCCTTCGTGCACTGATCTCTTTCAGAAAGCTACAGCCCAAATGGTTCTTTGCCTGGTCTACACTATCCTTTGGCCAGCAAAACAGACCATTCTAGTTTGATGACTAACTGGAGCCAGCCTGTTTGTACTTTGATACGTGGAAAGAACTGAAGCGTCTACACCTCAGATTGGTAGATGTCACAGAGGTGAAGGATAGCTCACACATTGTTTCGAGCATTCCACAAAGATCTGGAGAGGCTCTAATAAGATAAAATGCAATGGAAATAAATGCTGTTTATTTCCAAAAAAGAATTGAAGCTTCATCAGGGAGGGTATTCATGCTATCCCTTCAATCCCAACCCGGACTTCCTTATCTTAGCAGAATCAATGCCTCAGAGGCTCTCAGAGGTAGGGCAAAAAGAAGGCAGGGGATTTGGAATGGGAGGTCATGGGGTTGAATCACACTCTTGTTACTGTTACTGGTGCGACCTTGGCCAAGTCACTCAACCTGAGTCGTCTTGGTTTCCTCAATGGTAAAATGAGAGAGTTGGATGAGATGACCTCATCAGTCACTTCTCGATCTAAATAATCTTCCAGGTCATTTATTCCACTCTACCTGAAGCAAGAACCCCCTCCACAACATCACTGACAACTCATCTCTGTTCCTCTGGAGACTCTGATTGGCAGTATGGGGCGGAAGCAGACCTTCCTGTGCCGTTTGCCCATTGTTCCAGGGCCAAGTAGACAAAGGTCAAATGAAAGCTCTTCAAATATTTGAAGACAGCAGTCCTGCAGGCTTCTTTCTTCTTCAGACTCAATATGCGGAGTTCCTTTAACCGCTTCTCAGAGGACATAGCCTCAAACCCCTTCCTCTCTTGGTTGCCCTGCTATGGACACAGTCCAGCTTGCCTCGAATTCAGACCTGACCTGCCAGCTGTGGCTAGACCAGGACAGGGCAGAGCAGAGCGGGCCCTCTCCCCCTCCCTCTCCATACTGTCCTTGCATTCAGGCCACATGCACTGACTCCTCAAGCTGGCGGTCCACTAGAGCCCCCAGCCCCCTTTCCTAGGAAGGGTTTTAGTGTCTCGTCCCAGCTCCTTCTGCATCTTAGCCAAAAATACAGCCAGATATTGTTAAGGAGCTTTCTTAAATTCAGGCATGTTAGGTCCCTACTAGTAGTCAAAGGAAATGACTTCTTTTTTTTGTGTGTGAGAGGCAATGGAGGTTAAGTGACTTGCCCAGGGTCACACAGCTAGTAAGTGTTAAGTGTCTGAGGCTGAATTTGAACTCAGGTACTCCTGAATCCAGGGCTGGTGCTCTATCCATTGCACCACCTAGTTGCCCCAAATGACTTCATTCTTGATGAGCCCAGGCCTGTTCTCAGTGATCATGGCTTCTTCTCTCAATGGCCATACGTCACTCTTGGGTGATTTCTTTTTTGTTTTTAAATGAAAGACGTTAAATATCAAGAACAAAAAGAAATCACAAAACTAGTTTTAGTTACAAGAGAAGATACAAATCACTGTTGACTGTGATGTTTTCTCATAGGGCTTCCAGAGAGGACCCATTAAACCCACTGAAAGACTCCTGTGTCCTGCTGGGGTCCACCTCTCCTGCCTCACTGGTGGTGATGGCTGTGGCTCTGGAGAGTAAGCTCAGGGCCAGGCTTAGAGCTTTTGTCCCAGAACTAGCCAAGGCTCATAACCAAAGACTGGCCTAACCTCTTTGGTCAAGTGATAAAATTTGAAGCCTCCTCCTTGATCATCCAAGAGTCCTCTCTGACACATCATTGTTCACTCAAGTCTGGGGCTTTGTGACCTCTTCTCTTCCTGGTGCCTCATGCAGTTATCCTTGGCAATTTCCAAACCACAAACACATCCTGTAGTCAAGAGGGCACCCTTCGATGTCTGATGGGCAACCTAAGCTTCGAGAACACCAGACATAACTGGGAAATGTTGGCCAGCCAGCCCAAGTACAAACCTAACTTTGTTCCAGGCATGAGGAAACCCGAAGACTCCAGGAGTGCTAACTTGCAAGCATTGGACTTAGTCAATGACTCACTGACTTTTGTACTTCTGACCACTTTGCTCCCCAGGCCAATTCTGCACTCCACCCTGTAGGGACATACAGTCCTTCCTGGCTGGATTCCAGGTGCAAAGCACATTCTCCAGAGTTTCCTGAACCCTTGGTTATTTTGCTCTCCTCCTCATCTACTCTACAACTCTTCAAGAAATCTCTCTCTCATTATCTGTTCTTTTGTCTATTTCCGGCAGGATCCCTGGCCCTTGGGTTGAATTCATCTCTTGTGGTCTCTAGCCCTTTCGTTTGAACCAACATGGGTGGGGGCCCATTCACTGGCCCTAGTTCTCTCATATCAAAGCACTGAATAAGTGGTAGAGAGGAAAGTGCGGACTCTGGTCAATTACATTCATTAAGCTCCTATCACGTGGAAAGCAACAGGCTAAGTGTTGGGAATAACAACAACAACAACAACAATAATAATAATAGCAAGAAGAAGAAGAAGAAGAAGAAGAAGAAGAAGAAGAAGAAGAAGAAGAAGAAGCTCACAATCTAATGAGAGAGACCACAAGCAAGCACATATACACAAGTTCCATACAGGATCAATAGAAAATAATGAACAGAGGAAAGATATTTGAATTAAGAGGGATTCAGAAGATCTTCCTGAAGAAGATAGGATGTTAGTTGGGACTTGAAGTGAGCCAGGGAAGCTAGGAGACAGAAATGAGAAGGGAAAGTGTTCCCAGTATAGGGGAGAGCCAGAGAGCATGCCTAGAGCCAAGAGCTGGAGGATCTTGTTCTCAGAGCAGCCAGGAGCCAACCATCATTGGACTGAAGAACACGTAAGAAGACTGGAAAGGAGACAGCTAGGTGGTGCAGTGGTTAAAGCACCAGCCCCGGATTCAGGAAGACCTGAGTTCAAATCCACCCTCAGACACTTGACACTTATTATTGACCCTGGGCAAGTCACTTAAATACGAAATCGAAATTGAAATCGAAATCGAAATCGAAATCGAAATCTGGGCTTGATGAAAACAGGCCTGAGTACCTTGAGCAGTTTCCACAGAGGTGAGCATTAGGCACTTCAGACTTAGGCAGGTATTGCAAGTGACGATGGTCATTCTATCCAGGGGAGCTGAGGGACTCCCCAGTGAAGCAGTATGAAGGGAGGAAAGAAGGTGGCTCAGGCCAAAGCCCTGAGGGACACCTATGGTTAGAGGGCCCTTCAAAGGAGACAGAGAAGGAATGGGCAGAGAGGGAAGAGAGGAGCCAGAAGAGAAACCTAGAGAGAAGAGGAATATTGAGAAGGAGAGAGTGGCCAAGAGTGTCAGAGGCCACAAAGAGAGAGGTCAAGGAAAAGTGAGCTCTGATAACTTTGGAGAGAGCAGTTTTGGTGGAATATGGGAACAGTAAAGCCAGTCACCAGGAGTGAGAAGAGAGAAAGTTGGAGGCCCCAAGTATAGACAGCCATTTACTTCAGCTCTATGGGCCTCAGTTTTCTTATCTGTAGATAACTGAGATCGTTCCCTTTTAGTTCTGCACTCATCTCAGACAACAGGGCTATGCTTAAAAATGTATCTATGGGGCAGCTAGGTGGCTCAGTAGATAAAACACAGGCCCTGGAGTCAGGAGAACCTGAGTTCAAATCCCGCCTCAGACACTTGGTGCTTACTAGCTGTGTGACCCTGGGCAAGTCACTTAAACCCAATTGCCTCAACAAAAAAAACCCAACCAAACAAACAAAAAATGTACCTATAGGTTTTTTTTTGGGGGGGGGGGGACTGAAACAATACACACTGCTAACAATGCCAACTCCCCCCCTTTCAGAATGTCAAACATAAACCATTGGACCTGATTGGCTTCCTGCATATGTGTTTCCATGAAAGTGAAGTCGGGGTGGGGTGGTCGGGAAGGGGAAGAGTCAGAGTAGCTAAACTTTTAGGTCCTTTTCCACTTAGAGATTGTGGGATCCGGAAATGGGGCTTATAATTCCCCAAGTACCCTTCCTTCAGGACTTGCATTTGTCCTGGGGAGAAACCAGGGTTAGGCTAAGAGACAGAGCCTGGATTGGAAAGTGCCCACTTCCTTGTACCTTGCTTTTCACAGGAGAATTCGATGAATAATAACACTGGGCTTGAGGGCTTCTGTTCTTAGCTATATGCAAGTGTGAAAGCACAGCCCAGTTCTCTGGGCTTTTCCATTTTCTTTTCCCAAGGATGCTTAACATTATAGGTTATTAGAACTCACAGGGTCTTCAGAACAGGGAGCGTCAGAGTTAAGAGGGCCCAACCTGGCACGCTTCATTATTGCTCGTTTCCACATCAGCTTCATTTCCCAGGATCCATCCCTCCTCCCTCCCTGTGTGAACCTTTATTTTCTATCTCTGAAGTCCTTTGGCCCAGAGATGGAGCTGTTAGGGATATGCCCCCAAGGAGGTCAGAGAGAAAGGACCAGCACAAGCTGCAATTATTTATGAAGATGAGAATTCAGGCATCTGTGGCAGAAGTAGAAAGTGGGCAAAACAGTGTTAGCACATAGTATTCTAAGACTGGCTGGTCTAGTGCAGGCCAGTACATGAACAAGCCATTCCTAGATCCTGCAGGAGCTGCAGTCAAGTAGGGACCATTCTTTTTTTTTTTTGGCAGGGCAATTGGGATTAAGTGACTTGCCCAGGGTCACACAGCTAGTAAGTGTTAAGTGTCTGAGGCCGCATTTGAACTCAGGTCCTCCTGACTCCAGGGCTCTATGCACTGCACCACCTAGCTGCCCTGGGGCCATTCTTTAAAGGGAGTGACTGCCCCCCAACCATTACTGTCCCCACCTCCCCACCCCTAGCCTGGAATGGCCTGAGGTATAGGGACTGCAGACATCTGGGGATGGGGAGGGAGGATCCTGAACTAAGGACCAGATTCCAAAGGCTGACCCCCCACCCCACCCCGGGGAAGTTGTCCATAACAGCTGTCACTTGCGATACCTGCCTAAGTCTGAAGTGCCTAATGCTCACCTCTGTGGAAACTGCTCAAGGTACTCAGGCCTGTTTTCATCAAGCCCAGATTTAAACAGAGGGTTACTAAAATCTAATGAATATCCCACCAGTTCGGCTGACTGACCAGAAAGGAATTCTGAAATTTTCTGCCCCAACTCAGGAGCCTGGTTATGACCTGGGGGCTCTGAATGCCACCTCTGACGCTCACTGTGTGGCCCGTCCCTCAGTGGTCTTGCCTCTCAAAGGATCTACCAAAGAGATTTGCTGGGATGTAAAGCCTACAGACATTCAGAGTCAAGGCCGACATTGCCGTGGTGAAGGAGCTTGGCATAGGCTGGGCCTAGCTCCCTTGGCCTCAAGGGAGTAGGCCAATTGCTGGCTCCCCTCAATCAGGCATTAGGTTCCCAATTAGAAACACTTGGCCTTGCAAGTGTCTACCTGTGCCTTAGGGCCCAAATTACCACTTGATGGCTGTGCCTCCCCTCCCATACTGGCTGAGCCAAGGCCCATGCTGCCTTTGGCAGTCGGCAGCCAGGATCCTTGCAAGGGCTTCCAACAGGCTTGGGAAGTCTTTGGGGCAGATCCAATCAGCTGCCTGGTACCTTGCTGGGGTCTTGCTCCAATCTTCAGCAACGAGCAGGGGGAGCCAATTTGTGAGGTTTCCTGCTCAGAGACAACCTGACAGGCAGACATTTCGTCTCAGGTGATGCAGCTGGGGCTGGGAGGAAGCACAAGCCAGAGCCTGGTTCTCATCAGCCCCTGTCTGTGTGCGTGAGCGCATGTGGATGCGCTCGGAGAATGGGCGTACCACAGCTCTCTTAATGAGCTTCTTCATTCACCGTGGAGTTGACTGAAGCAGGGGAGATAGAACGGACGCAGGTCTGGAAGCAGCAGAGCAGACGAGTGAGGTCTTTCAGCTGGAAAATGGAAAGAATGATCCTGCATCTGGGGGAGGGGTGAGCAGGCGGGTGTGATGACAGCTAGGCCCAGGCCAAGGAACAATGAGGCTGTGGCCCTGCACCACTGTGTTCTCCAAATGAAATCAAATCACCCAGAAATGCTTTGTGGGCTTAGTAAAATCTCTCTGCCATCAACTGGAGACAAAAAAGCACACGTCTACACAGACTCACATACGGAAGTGCAGAGGGAAACTGAGGCTCAGAGAGGGGAAATGATTTGCCCCAAATGATACACCGTCATAGCAACTTATCATTCCATAGTGAGCTGAGCCTGGCAAAATCGTTTCCATGCATTGCCTCAGTTGACCCTCACATCAACACTGGGGGGTGGGTGCTTAGAAGCATTATTGTTCCCATTTTATAAATCAGGACCCTGAGACTCAGAAAGGCTAAAGGACCTGCCCACAGTCACAAACTGGGCAGCACTTGATGCAGGATTCCAACCCAAGTCTTCCTGACACCAAGTCTAGCACTCTAGCACTCTACCTCATGCTGGCTACCTGGACCTTCCCCCTCTCCCTCTCTATGCAAGACTTGTGGGGTGGGTTCTGAGCCTAGAGGCCATGAAGCATATGGTCCGGTGAAGGTGGGCCTTCCATTGATGGGGGGATTCTGAGCACCTCTGGAGGCCCCTGACCCAACTCACCTCTCCACCAGCCTGCCTCACTTCCTTAACCTTTTGGGGAAAAGGCGCAGAAGCCAAAGCTAAAATGTACATGTTAGCTGGTGGTGAGGAAGAAGGACCCAAGAAGCCAGCCAGATCCAATTGTTCCCTGGCTGGCCCTCAATGAATGAGACATAGGAGAAATAAGTAGTGATGGGAATGGGAGAGGGGGAGAAGAGGGAGGGGGAAGGGGAAGAGGAGGGGGTGAGGGAGGAGGAGAAATAGTTCACAAATCCAGGTGGAGGCTTCCCACCCAGGTTAGGCATGTGTTTCGATGTCCTGATTTATTTATTTCATACATTCTGAGCCCTCATGAAGGGTCACATCTCAAGGCAAAATTGCAAATCCTTATCTGCTAAAATATGTATCTGTGGCCCTTGTCCTGCAACAGGAGGGGAGCTGGGGGGCGGAGGCAGTGCAGGTGAGCGTGGCTAAGTTAAAGCAATGGCAGAAGCTGGTCTTTCCTAAGCAAGGTCCCAGAACAAAGGGAAAGGGGAAGGGAAGGGAAGAAAACGCGCATACAAAAGAAGCGATTTTCACTGCAGTGAGTTGGCAAGATTCCCCAGTAATGCTGTGGAATGCTGGGCTAGCACAATAGGCATTAGCCCAAATTACCTAGCCTGCAGTTACCCACAAACTAATTTGTTTTCTGAAGAGCTTCATTCCAAAGCTGACCAAAATCAGGAACCATACACACATGCACACACGCATAGTGCACACACACGCGCAGTGCACACATGCACACTCACACGCACAGCATCCATGTGTCTGGGGCTGGCCTGCCCCTCAGGGTAATGCTAACATGTCATTCCCCGAGATGTACCAGCAGACTTGACTGGCATTGGGCCACTGAGGCCTCGGGCTTGTTGAAAGCCCGGAAGGTGCCAGGACCCTGTCACGAGCACTCAAAGCCTTCTCCTACCTCTCATGAAAACTCGTCATTGTACACCCAGATCGTGGCTAGGGCCCCTCCTGCCAACACCAGAGCAGCCAGCTGGTTCCTGAGCTCCGCTAGAGGTCACAGGATCACAGCTCTGGGGCTGGAAGGGCCTTTTGAGCTCATCTTCTGGATGAGGCAAATTAAGGCCCCCAGCCTGACGGGATCTGACTTGCCCAAGGTCACTTAGGGAGAGAGGATTCGAACTCGGGCATATGTTGCCTGCAAATCCCGTGATTTTTTCGTTCCCTCTCTCTTGGGGTTTGCCACTGTCTCCCTTGGGAATCACTCTCACGGGCTCACCGAGCTGAGTTTCCTCTGAAATCTCCATTCTGTTATTCCTTTGGGTAATTATAGCTTATTAGCCCTCGTTATATTCTCATGTTGCACACAAAATGATTCTCTTCTCTCCCTGGTGTTTACACCCTCAGACAGTTGTGTCCCCACCCCCTTCCCCTTAGTCATCACTTACCTACGCTGGATAGAGTTCTTTTAATCTTTGCTCATAAATCAATCCCTCCGGCCCCTTAATCATTTTTGCTAGTCTTCTCTGAACTCCCTCCAATTAATCTATATCTTTCCAGTTAATGAGTTTGGAGAAATTGAATAGTCCAGGTGTGATCTCAGGCATATTCTGGGCCTATGTTTGCGAATGCACCTGAGGTCTTCCCGTACCTAAAATGCAATAAGAGAAGCTAGATCTTCCTGTCAACTTTTATAACAGGCCAAGTGACGCGTTCCTTCACATTGGATAGTTTTTCACCACTGGGTTTCTATCAGTGCCAGATTCCACAGTTAACCAGCATCCTCCAAATGGAAACTGATTTGGAAAGGTTAAGGGGTATAGGCCCTCTAGAGAGTTATGTGGAGAATAATACAAACCGAATAGGTTCACGAGTCAATCGAGCAGCAGTGGGAAGCCCATGGAGAGGAGCCTGGAGAAGAGGAGGTTGGGGTGGCATGAAAAGCAGGCCCAAGAAAGTAGGCTTGGCTTCTTCTGGTTTTCCCCGCAGAGTTGAGCCAAGACTAATGGCAGGAGGTTAGAAAGGCCAGTTTTGTCAGCTGTCCTGGAGCAGAACCGACAGGCTAGTGAGTTTTTCATCATTGAAGGCCTCCTATGAAGAAGAAGTCAATTGGTCCTCATCAAGGATGTATTAGAGAGGGCAAATTCCTAGTTGGGTATAGGCAGGACTCCATGGTCTGATGTCTTTATGCCTTGAGGGTGTTATCACTCTAAGCACTCTAAGGATAAGAGACAGGATCTGGAGAACTGGGGAGCAGGGAATGGGGTTAGCCTTCTTCTTTCAAGGTTCTGCCTCTCCTATCATCTCCATTCCTTCAAAATCTCCCCCTCCTTTGCAGACTGTGCACTTCCATCTTTGGAGTCCAAGTGTCCAATCTCAGACACTCGATGGCTATGTGATCCTAGGCAAGTCACTTCATTGCTGCATGCCTCAGTTTCCTCATCTGTAAAATGTGGGCAACAGTACCTCTCTCCCAGGTTAAACAGTCTTGTTATCTGAAGCCCAGAGAACCAAGGAGATTGGAGACAGGGAGATCAATGAGGAGGCTCTTGGACCAGTCTGAGGGCCTGAGGGAGGGTCCAAAAGACCAGCTTCCCCATCTCATCTCCTTGTTCCTTCTGTTGCCACCAGGGCAACAATCTCACTATCGACAGCTACTGACTGCAGAATTCCTACACCTCCAGTACATGCCCCTGTGAGGGCACCAGCGGTGAGTATAAATGGATACGGCAAGGGTAAGAGAGTTGGAAAACTTAAGCGAAGTTGCCCAGCTCATGTTGGAGCTAGAATTGCACACCAAGCCTCCTGAATTCAAGCCCAAGTTGGCAGGAGGGTGCTTTTCACTCCACCGGGCATGGCCCCACATTTGTTGGGGTTCCAAAGCAAAGAGTTAGGCTCGAGGCTACAAACCAGTGGGATCCAGAATCCCTTTGGAAAAGCCATGCCCCAGGATTTCTGTGTGTTGCAAATGTGGGCACCCCAAATGGTGCTGGTGTCTTTCACCAGGCCAAAGGGACTTCACGCTACTATGCTCTCTCACTCAGACAAGGCCACTGTGATGTAGCCCATCACCCTGTCTCTCTAGGGGAGACAAAGAACTCAAAGAACCCAAGCAAGGAGTTGTTACCATGACCCACGTTTAGAATCCCAGGTGTGTGACCAGGCCATCCAGAGGAGAAAGTCAGAGAGCCTGGGAATCTTCCAAGCTCATCACAGTCACCTCCAGACTCGGCTCCAATCTCACCTCCTAAAGGCCTTTCTGGGTGCCTTTCCCCAGACCTAAGCTCCCATTCACCCCAGCTATTTGTACCAAAGTATTTGCATGCTGTCTCCCCCATTTGACAGTGAGCTCCTTGATGGCAGGTGCCCTGTTTTGGCCTTTCTCTGAATCTCCAACACTTAGCATACTGCCTGACCCACAGTATGTGCTTAGCAACTGCTTGAGAACTGACTCCACATAATATTGAAAAAGCTGGACTTAATCATTCTGTCTCCTTGTGATAAATGGCCTTCTTGGAACTGCAGCTATACTTGGGTTTATCCCATTTGGAGGAGAAGAGAGACAGCTGTTCTTGGTCGTTAATGGAAGCAGGGATTTGAAAAGCCAGGAGGTTTCCTGGGAAGGAGCCACACTTAGTGAAAGGTCTTGGATCCAGCAAATCTGGAAGGTACCATAGGGAGCAAGGAAAAAGGCAAACTATGAGAGCAGTAGGAAGTAGAGTTAGCCAAGAGAAGCAAGGATTTGGGGGGATTGGGGGGGCAATGAGAGACCAGGGGGGTCAGGGGCCACTGCACAGTCCACGAGGGCAAACCTGAGGCTGACCAGGAAGCAGGAAAGGAGACAGACTTGGCAGGGAGGGCGACAGGGACCTTCATATCTTCTAGCCTCCCTGGCTTCCATCAAGTCCAAGATAAAATCCTACCTTCTATGACAAGTCTTTCCTAATACCCCTTAATGCTAGTACCTGTACTCTGATGACTGGCAGCTAGGTGGTGCTGCAGCAGATAGAGCACTGGGCCTGGAGTCAGGAAGACCAGAGTTGATAACTGACTTCAGACACATTAACTGTGTGACTCTGGGAAAGTCATTTAACCTCTTTCCCTAAATTTCCATTGTTGTAAGGATCAAATGAGCTCTATCTACTGTGGCACCACCTCATTGCCCCTACAACAGCTCTGTTCAAACAAGATATATGCAGAATAGATGAAAGGCATTACTTGGGAGAGGGATTGGGAGGAGGACCAGGGGAAGGCCTCCTTCAAGGTCTTATTTAAGCCTCACAATAAACATGTGAAGAATGTGCTCCAGGTTGTATAATCCCCATTTCACAGACCATCATCAATCAATGCTGAAGCCATTGACTATATACCTCAGGTTGAAGTCAATCCCTATCTAGCTGAACTTCCAAATGAAGAAGAGGTTTTGAATGCCATTAGGCCCTTCTCATGTGGCAAAATACCTGGTGCTTATTCTATTTCAGCTGGGATTTACAAGGCAGGGGGTCCACTGCTCATACGAAAGATGACTAAAATGTTCCAGGTTATATGGCAGGAGGAGGTTATCCCCCAGGAGTTCAAGGACACCTCCACTGCCCATCTCTATAAAGGAAAAGGAAATAGGTTGTCCTGTGACAATCATGGGGGTCTCTCAGTCAATGCTGGCAAGATTCTTTTTTCCCCATATAAATATTTTATTATTTTCCAGTTACATTTAGGGATAATTTTCAACATTTGTTTTTATAAGATGCTGGCAAGATTCTTGCCAGAAGAATTGGAAATTGAGGGGATGCCCATCAATTGCGGAATGGCTGAACAAGTTGTGGTATATGAATGTAATGGAATACTATTGTGCTGTAAGAAATGATGAGCAGGAAGATTTCAGAAAAACCTGGAAAGACTTACATGAACTGATGCTGAATGAAGTGAGCAGAACCAGGAGAACATTTTACATGGTAACAGCAACAGTGTGCGATGATCAACTGTGATACACTCAGTTCTTCTCAGCAATGCAATGATCCAAGACAATTCCAAAGGACTCATGATGGAAAATGCTCTCCACATCCAGAAAAAAGAACTGTGGATTCTGAATGCAGATAGAAGGAGACTATTTTCCCTTTTTTAGTTTTTTTTTCCTTGAGGTTTTTTTCCCTTTTGTTCTGATTCTTCTTTCACAATACGACTAGTGTGGAAATATGTTTAACATGATTGTACATATATAACCTATATCAGATTGCTTGTTGTTTTATGGAGAGGGGAGGGAAGGGAAGGAGGGAGAAAAATTTTGAACTCAAACTCTAATAAAAATGAATGTTCGGGCAGCTAGATGGCACAGTGGATAGAGCACCGGCCCTGGATTCAGGAGTACCTGAGTTCAAATCCGGCCTCAGACACTTAACAATTACTAGCTGTGTGACCCTGGGCAAGTCACTTAATCCCAATTGCCTTACTAAAAAAAAATGAATGTTGAAAACTATCTTTAAAAAATAAAATACTATTAAGATTGAAAAAAAGATTCTTGCCAGAGCCCTCCGTAATAGGCTGATCCTTCACCTGGATGATGGTCATTTTGAGAACCACCGTGGCTTCAGAAAGGACTTAGGAACATTCAATATGGTGTTTGTTGCCCACCAACCCCAGGAGAGATGCCAGGAGCAGAACAGAGGTCTGTACACAATGTTCATCAATCTGATCAAGACTTTTGATACTGTCAGTGGTAAGGGCTACTGGAAGATCATGGCAAAATCTGGTTGCCCAGAGAAGCCAGTTTCACAATTATTTAACTTGAAAAGGCTACAAGCCAAGACTAAAGTAGAGAGTCTGTGCATGACTTTTTGTTCCCAGAAAACTGTGTATTCAACGCAGCCTCTGAGGCTGAGATATAACAGAATATCGATAGATTCTCTGTGGCTTGTGTTATTTTTGGCCTAACAATTAACACCAAGAAAACAGAGGGCCTCCTGACTCAACTGTTTTGTGCAGAGTTGAACATTCACATACTAAATGATGAAAAAAAGCCTAGGACTTGGTAACTAGAGTCCTGGGTTCAAATTGACTCCAACACTGTGTGGCTTTGGGAAAATCACTTCCCTCTTCCCTGAACCTTAGCTTTCCCAACTCTGCAAAATAGGACTGATATTCCCTACCCTTTCTCCCTCGGTTGGGCACTTGCTGGCTGCAACATACTATGAACAAGGAGGTGAGATGTGGGATGGCAGCGGTGAAATATAGGGTCAAAAAAGAGATGAAGCATGTCTCAGGGATTCAAGATATCCCAAGGTCCCAAGGAAATCCTTCTCATATGTTGCCCCTGGGACAAACTTCTGGGAGGAAATGGACAAGAGACACACAGGATGAGCTAACACAGAGGGGCTGCAATCTACATCATAGAAGGGCACATCTCGATGGATACATGCATGAATGCATGCATGCAAAAGCATTTATTAAGACAAGTTCAGAAGCCAGGACAGTCCCTGTCCTGAGGGAGTGTGAGATCACAAATGTAAGAGAATACTAGTGGGAGCTCTTCGGACCAGCCTGACCGGGTTGTTGTGAGGACAGTGCTTTGTAAACAGGAAAGCTAGAGAAAGGTGATCTAGGACTCTTCTTCTTTTTCCTGTTTTTTTTTTTTTTGTGAGACAATTGGGGTTAAACAGTATTCTTTCTTCTTGAAAAGGAAGTTTCAAGATTCATTTACCACCAAGGTGAAGATGTGAAGTCAGGAAGTTTGAAGCTATCACAGTGGGGTTTGGGGTGGGGTCTAGAGCTGTTCATGTGGGCAGCTGAGCACAGGCAATTCCAGGGCCCACAACGCAGGCCCCTGGGGCCTGACAGACAACTGAAGAAGACAGAAATAAGGATGGGCCTTTTGGGGATTCCAAACTCACTAAGTCATTATGTCCTGACCCCTCTACGCTGGAGGCTTACTGAGGAAAGAATGCAATGTGTCTTCTTTCACTGGGTAAGATGTTAGCCCTAGAAGTGTCTTTGGGGGCTTCTCTCTTCCAACCCTCTCACTTGCCAGAGGAGAGACATGAAGCCCAGAGAGGGGCTTGACCAAGGATGCAAAGCTACCAAGCAGCAGATCCGTGGGAGTCCAGGTTAGTGCTCTGTCCCCTACCCTCAGTGCCACTTCTAAAGGTACAACATGGCCTGGCTTTCAACCTCGAAATGGTTGTGAAAGGCCAACCAAAGCCTGCAAGTTTGACAGAAAGCGATGGCTCCCTGGGAAAGCAAGAGGCTGCCAAGTTTCCCAGAGCAAGGGGCTTAAGTTACCCTGCTTCAATAATTACTGGATTTTCCTCCAAGATCCTGCAGTGGTAAGTCACTGGGCAAGGAGATGGCCAATATTGACATTCCTTCAGTGTAAAATAAAAATAACCCAAGCAATGGAGATGAAATCCTTTAAAGAAGCAATTAAAACATCAACAGTTGTTAAACTACCAGATCAAACAGATTTTTTGAATGTTATAGCTTCAGAGGCGAAGGAGTTCTGCCTTTGCCCCAACATGCAATATTCAAAATTGGGAGCAGCTTTTGCTCCATCGCAGACGCTTCCCAACGCTTCAGCGTGCGGCTTGGCCCTGAGCAGGGTCAGAAGAACCAAAAGGCAGAGGCCAAGGCTGGAGAATCAGTAATAACCAGGCGGCAGACCCTGCCTCTTGAGTCAGGCTTTGGGCACCTCCCATTTAGGAAAGCCGTGAATTCATTTGGGAGAATTTTGTGAACTTCTCCAAGGTCAGAACCCTGGATGAGACTCTTCTGGATTCACAGATGTCAGAGGCAGGATTTTAGACTTGGTTGCAGGATACTGAAGGAAAATCTAGTCATTTGGGAACCTGGATAAATCAACCTTTCCTCCCTCCCCCCCCCAAACTTGGCAAATTCCCATTTTCCCAGGCAGCGATCGCTCACACAATTGTTTCCTCATTCTTTGGAATTCATACCACAGAGCAAGGCTTCTTCACCTTCTTTGTGTCATGAAGCCCCTGGGGCTGCAGTCCTAGTGAAGAAACCTCTGGACCCTTTCTCAGAATCATGTTTTTAAATGAAGCATTAAAAAAAACAGAGAGGACCACATTGCAGTACAATGATCTTATTTTCTTGGTGAGGCAATTGGGGTTAAGTGACTTGCCCAGGGTCACACAGCTAGTGCCTGAGGCTGGATTTGAACTCAGGCCCCCCTGACTATCCACTACACCACCTAGCTGCCCCCAATGATCAAGATTTTAAAAAGAAGTTTACAGAGTTTGGGTGCAAAGTCCCACCCTTGGGAGAGGTTCTTGAGGCCAATGGAAAGAATTCCTGCTTAGGGAAGACTCTAGAATGTGAGCAATGAGTGGCACCTAAGGCCACCTGGGTGAGCTCCCTCAAGTCCCTAAATGAGGAAAGTGGGGAGCATGCCAATGGCCTTTCTAGAGTGTGGCATTGGGAACTGAGTTGCTAGAAGTTGGACTATATGGCACCTGAGGCAGACAAGTCAGGCATGCCCCCCAGAATCCCAGGCCATTGCTAACAGCATTGGAATCAAGTCTTCAGGAGCTGAAAAGAGAAGGCAAGGTATAAGCTTCCTTGCTAATTGAGGGCACCGTTGTGCCCTGCCAAGTCAAAATCAAAGCTCAGGACTGAGATCCTCTGAGCTCTCATCCAATTTCAACTGCTGTCAGAGACAAGGATGTCGGGGCCAGACGAGGAGGGGGAGACAAGAAAGACTGGCGTGTTGGCAGCGCCTGCCTCAAGAAGCTTTTTTGTCCCTCTGCAACTGGATGCCCCAGTGTGATGCCAGAAAACCGTGGGCTCTGCAGCCAGCTGCGCTAGCAGGGCCTTCGGCCTCTTAGCTTGAGCCCTTCTTCGCTCGCTGGCTTCTTCTGTCTGTGTAATTAATTCTCGGTGCCAGGCCCTGGATGGGCCCATCCTTCTTGTAAAAGTGCCAGTTTTATGTCTGGGAAAAACCAGGCATCTTGATCCGCCGGCTCCCCAGCACTGACCCAAAGAACAATGGGCCAGCCTTCTGGCTGGTCCCTCACTTTGCCCTGAAGCGGTTTGGGGCCCTTGGAGCCATTGTGTGGCTTTGGGAAGGTAACTGCAGGTGCATGCTTAGGAGCAAGAAAGGGCTTACTGTGAGTTGGGGGCAGGGGCAGGAGGAGGCTAAGGAGACAATGGGGAGAGCAGGGGTGGCCACCGCTCCAGAACCTTTTAGCACTTGGCTTATTGAGAACTTGGCAGCCCTGGGGGCCCCAAGGTACGAAGAGCTATGGGGGACAGGCAGCAGGCTTCCCTGCTTTCTCATTGGGTCCCCCCAACAACCAGGGAGGGAGGGGCTACTTGCATGCCCCAGGAAATGCTGAGAGGTAAAGTGATCCAAAGAGCTTTGCAAAGCTGAAAGCAAAGAGAAATGCTGGCCCTTGTCATTAGTATCATCCAGGCTCCCACCTGAGGTGAGATTCGACTCTCCTGGCCCCGCACCAGACCCACAGACTGCCGACATAGAATGGCCAAAACAACCTCCCCTCCCCCCATACAGACGCCTCGGGGTGGGGGTGGGGAGCACCCAAGTCTGCAAGCAGGATATTGGCTGCGTGGGAGGGTGGGAGTCCCAGACAGTCACTTGGGCTGGCAGTAGAGCCTCCTGGCTTA
The DNA here is from genome assembly GCF_019393635.1 of Dromiciops gliroides. Taxonomy (NCBI): domain Eukaryota; kingdom Metazoa; phylum Chordata; class Mammalia; order Microbiotheria; family Microbiotheriidae; genus Dromiciops; species Dromiciops gliroides. The sequence goes on along the minus strand of NC_057867.1, from coordinate 2,339,480 downwards.
GGTCACAGTAGGGTAGGGCACAGGAAACTGGGGGCTCGAAAGGCCCCCAGGAATCACAACAAAGAAGTGAATTGCCCTGGGGAGCCTCCTTGCACTTGTTCTTCCTTCTGCCTTCCTCAATCCAAAGCCCATTCTAGAGTCAATGGTGCTGCTCATCCTCCTCACTACGTGGAAAAGTGGAGATCAGAGTTCACAAAGGGCTCAGCAATCTTCTAGTCCAGTGGCCTCAAAGACTAGTTCACCTGATTCTATCCATGAAACAGTAGCCTTGCTTGGACCAAGGGCCAAAGCATCGTCCTGTGCCGTCAGATCTAGCGTCGCCATTCCAGATCTGGTCTAAAAGAGGCAGCCGAGACTCAGCCAGGGAAGCAACTTGCCTATGGTCACATGGCCAGTGCCGTGTTGGCAGAGCTGAGACTCAAACCTGGGGCCGCTGATGTTGTGCTAAATTGGCCCCAGCAGATTCTTGGGCATGTCTCAAACAAAAACCATTTCACAATGGAAGCAACCAAAGAAGGAGCATGTGTGTGTGCATGTGCACACACGTGTGTTCTGTGAGTGCATGTGTGTGCAAGTGTGTGCATGTGCACACGCAGGAAGCAGTTCTGACTGCTGCGTACACATGTGCGCGCGCGCGCACACACACACACACACACACACACACACACAGCCTGTTGAAAAGCCTGGCTCATTTCTAAATGCTGGGACATTCCTCCCCAGATCTCCAGGCAAATCTCTGTGCCACAACACCTACACTCAGCCCACGGGGCCCAGGCTCCTTTCTGCACTGAAGGCTACATATAAGCACAGGCCCTGCTCTCAAGGAGCTCCCAGGCTGAAGCGGGGCTTGGGGAGGAGCGACAAAGACAAGGACACGAATGCCTTTGGCACCCAGATAAGTACCATCCCAGCAAGAGAGCTGGCCAGGCAAAACACCAGGAGAATTCTGAGGTGAACTGGCTAGCCTCAGATCCCTTCTAGCTCTGAGCTGCTGAACAGGGAAGTTGGAGACAGACTCTAGATAGACTTAAATACCAGGATCAGGAGTTTATGCTAGAGTTAGTAAGCAACAGGGAGCCACTGAAGGCTTTTGAGAAGAGGAGTGACATGATCAGAGCAGGTCATTAGGGATTTTCCTACTTGGGCAGCTCTGTGGGAACAACGTTGGACATGGATTTCAAAGTAGGCAGGAAGGTCAATAAGGAGGCCATTCCGAGAGTTCAGAGGAGAGATGAGGGCTCAAGTTGGGGTGGTTGGAGTGGGAGTTGAGAGGAGGGCGTGTCCATACTTTCCCATTGATGATTTAAGGCACACATTTAGAATTCCACTGAGTGAATCATCATAATGCGAGGGAAACCTGTCCAGTAGGGACAAGCCTGCATCACCCACTTCTTGGCCCGGCTGGGGTTCCAGCAGCCAAATCTCATCTGCATTCCTATCTCCAAGAGATGATTCTTTGCAGTCAACAAGACTATTATGTTCAAGAGATTTCCTGGGCACTGTCAGTAGCTTACGGGCATGGCTGCTTTCCAGGCTCCTCCAACAAAAATGGGCAAGCCACTAGGCTGCAGAGCAGAGGCATTGCCGCGGAGAGTCCCCTAATCAGCCCCCTCAGGAGCCTGGGAAACACTGTGTGCACATCCAAGGGGCAAGCAGCCACCAGTATCGCCCCCTTCAGGCACGGACTGGACCGGAACACTTTCCTGCCACCAAAGTGACTCAAGGATAAGATCCAAAGGCCTTAGCCTGACATTCAAGGTTGAAAGAGCCCTGAATAAGGAGTCAGAGAATTCAGCTTTGGAGAACTGGGGCCCTGCTTCCCCCTGGCTTATCTGTGACACCTTGGACAAGTCTCAGTCTTCATGGGGCTCTTTTCTCACTGTAAATTGAGGGTAGTTGGATTAAGGTTTCTCCCAACTCCAACTTGGAGATCCTTCCAGAAGCTACTCCCCAGAGCCGTTACCAGCTTCTCCCCCACTGAGTAAGAGCCAGAGTGTCTCTGGTTCTCTGAGAATCAGCCAGCTCCAACAATTCCTCAGCTTGGCTTCTCTGTGGGTGCCCTGACTCACTAGTGAAGGAAGACGGAGCTTGTCTATTTATCCAATCGGAATCAAGTCTTGGGCCGCTCCCCCTGCCCCCAGATTGTTATGTTTCTCAGAGTAATGGCCAAGTTCCCCATGGAAGCAGACAGGTGGACTAAATTGGACCCACTGCTTTTTCTCTTGGCACGGAATCGATAAAACAATCATTGGCAATATCTACCACACAGCTTCTCTCAGATTGAAGCTCCAAGCTCCCTCACTTGTCTTCCCTCACGTTCTCTGTAGTTTATGTTCCAGCTGTTCCCTAGTTAGTTTCACCGTGTTCTCTCCCACCAAGGCCAGACCCCATGCAAAAACACTATAGCTTAGCGCAGTGAAATCCCGGAAAACCTAGCTCACAGCTGCTGGATTTACATTTGGAGAACCTGGGTTCAAATCCTGACCCTACCACTTACTGCTGTGTTACCTTGGCCAAATGACTTTCCCCCTCTGGGCTTCAGTTTGCTCATCTGGCAAAATAAAGGGGTCCCTGTAATCCCATGGGCCCCCCTTTGCAACCTCTCCCTCCTGAAACTCTGCTCCAGCCCCTTGTCTGAGGATGGTCATGGTCCCTTAGCCCATCACAGACTCCCTTGTGTTACACACATTTCTTACACCTACCTCCTCATCCACAGACTCCTTCACCCTTTGGGGATAATGGTCCCTTTGAGCAGTCTAGGGGAGCCTATGAACACCTTCTGAGAAGGAGTTTCAATGCATCAAATAAAACACACAGGCTTACCAAGGAAAACAATTCTACTGATATTCGATTGAAGCATCGTTCTTCCAAGAGCCCAGGTGAAGAAGCGCTGCTAAGCACTTGTCCATCTCTGTATCCCCAGAACCAAGCACGTGGCTCAGAGACCCCGGCCAACCCGGAGCTGACTGTGCCTGGCTCCCATACTGGCCTTGACCAGTCAAGGGAGTGAGGGCATGTGGGGTTGGGGAGGCTTAGCTGAGGACCCAGAGCAAAGCCCAGATGGTTCCTTTCAGTTTGAGCCCCCTGGCAAAGCCAAGCGTGCACACTACAGTGAATGCACATCTGGCTGCACTGCCACTTCAGAACCCCTAGCACCCGGTCCTGTACAGAACTTGTTTGGTTGCCTTGGGGTGGGGAAAATTATTCTGGGGAAAGGGGGTTAAGTAGAACAAAGAAATCCATTGATCTATTCAAGGACTCAGGAGGGGGCCCTTAGCAGCTGCTCTGCACCCCTGCCCTCCAATTCCCACTATGCACAGCTGGCTAGGCTGGTCTCTGGTGCCAACCGACCAGACAGACACACAGAGGGCCTGGGTTTGAATCCTAGCTAGGCCACTTCCTACCTGGGTGATCTTGGATTAAGATGGTCTTGGGGGGTCCTGCCAGCTCTACCTCCCCAATCCAATGTTCTCATAGCCATGCTCTTTCCAACTGGATATGACCTACCAGTCCTTGGGTGCCATAGGCACACCCTTCTGGAAACCAGGGTCACCCCCATGCCCCAAGATGCCCACAGGGGAAAGACTTGGCATAACACGACAATTCCTAGAGCCAAGTTTCAAGTGTTTCAGGCCCCTGGGAATGAGCAAAGACACTAAACTCAACTGAACCATTGAGGTAGTATTTGAGCACCCATAAGGCACTAACTTCAGCAGACAAGGAGGCTTGAATGAAGAGCACATGGATTTGTCATTAGCAGAGCTGGGCTGGAATCTAAGCAGGTGTGTGGGACCTGGCCTAAATCATTTGCCTTCTCTGGGCTTCGCTTCCCTCCTTAGAAAAATGAAAGAATTGGAGTAGTTCCCTTCTACTTCTAAAGCTGGGATCTGACAACAGTGCCGCCCATAATTCATTCAGGGACAAGAAACTCCAACCTAGCTAAGGAAAAGCAGGACCTGTAAAGTCATCTCTTCTTTACTTGCCTTTTCCCAATCTTTCCTATTTCTGTTGATGGCATCATCACCCTTCTAGTCACCCTTGACTCCTCCTCTCCCAACTCACATCGTCAATAACTCAGTCACTGACCGAACCTCATCACCCCTTGCTTAGAAAATAGTGGGATCAAATGATTCAAAAGCAGGTGGTCAATTCTCTCTCCACAGTGAGTGGACCTGGTCTTTGGAAAGTGGCAGAAGAGGGCACCACTTGACCTGGAACCTTTCCTCTGATAGCACTGCCTTCAAAAAGCCAGGGCCACCTCTATGCCACCATGAGGTCTTGAGGGAAATTGAAAGAAAACTAATGCACGCAGAGGTCAAAAGCTTCCCATTTCGGCTGACAAAGATGACTGAGTGTGCAATTACATTCGTTTCTCTGTTTTAATAAAGCAGGACTCAACTCCAGCAGTTCCAGTCAGGATCCCTTCCACAGGCTATGAAAAATTCACCCTCCAAATAGGAGAGAAGAAAAGTATTAGGTTCAATGAGAAGTCACTGGAGGAGAGGGAGTTGTTTCTGAAAACACTTAGGAGGCCGAGATTCACCATCAGAAGACCCAGGCTCTGCTAAGTTCTTGCTACCTGATGAAAATCATACATTGCAAATCAATAAAGAATTGCCCCAAGCCGTCCATAAGGCTAAAAGCCGTTCCTTGTCAGTTAAGCGGTCAAAGCATAGGACTAGTTTTCAAAGGAAGAAATCGAAGTTCCCAACCACATATGAAAAAGAGAGGCAATATCACTAAAATCCCAAAAGCATATCAAAGAACTCTGAGGCATGGCCTCACACCATGCCAAATGGTAAATAAAGATGGAAAGAGTCAATGATGAAGGGGCTGGGGGAAAGCAGGTACAGCCTGTTCATATACAACCTTTGAGGTAGTGATCCCACAGTTGGGTTTACAGCCCCAGGAGCCTGCTGACAGAAAGGACCCATATATACCCAAAATATTCAGAGCGGTTCTATTCGCAATGGAATCTAATTGGCCCATAAGGAAAGAATACTGTAATGGCAGAGGAATATGAAAGTAAGCAGAATACCTACAATGGCTTTAACAATGCAAATGAAGACAGCACTATGAGGGCAACAAAACTCAACTCCAAGATACTGAGGGATGCAACAAGTTGAAGCTGCCAGCCTCAATCCCTCCATTAGCTGGATTTATTTGACTTTTTGTGGTTAAGTAGGTGATATACCAAGACAGAATGTGTCAGTTAAAGAAAAATCCCCAGGGGATTTGGAAACAGAGCAGCTGGGTGCAACTCTGGGCTTTGTTCCTTCCAATCTCCCCATCTCTGGGCCTCAGTTTCTTCTTTGACAAAGCTAGGAGGCCTAGGATCACATTCAGCTCAAGATCTGACTTTGGGAACAAAGACTGGTTTTATCTGCCCATTCATTGACCCTTCCATTTGTGAGCTCTTGCTTGACAGGGCCTGCCACCTGATGGGCTTCAGGAAGCAACGGACAAGCCTGAAAACAGTAACAGATGAACCCAGCTCGGGTGGCCACGCATCACTGTGCTTTAAATCCCATCCTTCCCCTGGCACCACAGATCCATCACAGGCGCATTGCAAAAGCGAAGAAGGGAAGAACATGTCACTCAGGACAAACTGTTCACATTGCAACCCAGGAAATGGCCATTCATTGGCTCCTTCTTGCTTGGCCCCAGACCCCATCTCTTCTGCTTAAGTTCCTGACCTTGACTCTTGGTTCAAGGCCCAACCAAGTGCCACTTTCTCCCTGAGATCTGTTCTGGCTCCCTGATCTTCCTCCAGCCAAAAATGACGTCTCCTTCCTCTACTCTTACATAAATCATTTACTCCCCACACCTTGAACTGCCCACTATGCACTGGGCCAGTAGGAAAGTGGTCCCTAGCCTCCAGGACTTACATCTTGGAGAGATGATATGGACACCATACAAAATCAATACCGGGTCACTTGGTGGGGGGGGGGACCAAGAAAGACCTCATGTCAAAAAAGGGGGGTGCTTAAGCTGAGCTCTAAAGGAAGCTAGGGATTCTAAGAGGCTGAGAAGTGGAGGGGGGGCTCAGACCTGGCAGCTAGTCAGTACAAAGGCACATAAGTGGGAGATGGGCTGGGCTGTGTGTGAGGAACAGAAGGTGAGAGTGGGTGAAAGGGAGGTAGAAAGGTGGAAAGGGGGGTTCCTTCAGAACTGACTGAGCAGTGTAGCAACATAGTCAGAAAGATGCTCTAAGAAAAATCACTTTGGCAACGACTCCAAGGATGAATTGGAGAGGGAAGAGACTGGGAACAGGTCAGTTAGAAGACTACTGTAGCAGTCCAAGTGAGAGGTGATGAGGGCCTGACTCAGGGGGAGAAGAAACCATTTATGAGACTGGACAAGCCATTTGATATAGAAGGGTTGAGAGGGAAGCTGAAGTTGCAATCCTGGACAACTGGCAAGAATGGTGGTGCTATTGACAAGCAGTAGGAAAGTTCAGAAGAGGTTAAGCTTGGGGAAAAAAGGCAAGAGGCCCCTGAGTCAGGGGATGGGAGATGGACAGTTCTCTAGTAAAGGAGACCCGAAAGTGACCAGATAGGCAGAAAGACCAAGAGAGAACAACAGCAGGACATCCAGACAGAAGAAGGTGTCTGACACTGGAAAATGCTACAGAACTCAATGGAGCTGAAGAGGAAGAAAAGGCTACTGAGAGACTCTTGCAGACTTGGAGATAATAGTGTCAGTCCAGTGATGAGGTAGAAAGCTAAACTGCGAGGGGCTAAGAAGTGAGCGAGATGGGGGCTGCTAGGTGGTGCAGTGGATAGAGCACCGGCCCTGGATTCAGGAAGAGCTGAGTTCAAATCCGCCCTCAGGCACTTGACACTTACTAGCTGTGTGACCCTGGGCAAGTCACTTAACCCCCATTGCCCTGCAAAAAAAAAAAAGTGAGCAAGACGAGAGGGAGTAGAAGCATGGAGTACAGCAGACTAGCTGTGAAAAGGGAGAGGTGTAGAGGGTCATACCTCGAGAGGGTGGACAAGAAGAGTCAGGAACCACTTGGGGGTGGGCAAAGGAGAGAGAGAGATAGGAGAGAGAGAAAGAGGGAAAGAGAGAAGGGAGCAAATATGTTGTAGAAGATGGGAGGGGATATGATGAAGGCTACACATAGAAAGGCTGATTCTGGTGAGGAGATGGGCCACTTCTTCTGCAGAAACTAGAATAAAGATGGAGAGATGATATCAATGGATTTCAACACCTATAATAGAAAAGAGGTGTTATATATCATACATCTATATATTTATTTCTAGATATTTCAAGTAGGTGGCACAGGGGCTAGAGGACTGGATTCGGAGTTAGGAAGACTTGAGGTTGAACCCTGCCTCAGACACTCAGCTCTGTGATCCTGGACAAATCGCTTGACCTCTCTCAGACTCAGTTTCTTCATCTGCAAGATGGAGATAACAATAGCATCCATTTCCCAGGGTTATAGTGAGAACTGAATGAGATAACATCCGTAAAGTGCTTTACAAATCTTAAAACTAGGATGAGTAGGAGTATACAGAAGGTATCTAAAGGAAGGGAAGATACCTTAGTAATATTGGAACAACTTGACCAAGAGAACATCAATAAATACCTACTCTCCCACTGATACAAAATTTTTATTAGAGTCATCTCTACATGAATTAAGGGCATCTTTGATGAGGGCATTAGTAGGGAATACAGTATTTTAAAAACATGGTCTTACTAGATCCTAGCAACAACCCTGATTCCATTTTACAGATGAGGAAATTGAGGCAAACAGAGGTGAACTGATGCCCAAGGTCACATAGCTTTTGCAAAAGCCTATTTATTCTAGCCTCAGACACTTACAAGCTATTTAAGGCCACATCCTTGCCATCTTCCAATTAACTGAAGGATGGAGAGAATATCAGACCCCACTGTTCTGATTGTAGATTATGAAGATGCAACAACAAGAATGTTGCTGCTCAGTCATTTTTAGTCATGTCCAACTCTTTGTGACCCCATTTGGGGTTTTCTTGGCAAAGATCCTAGAGTGGTTTACCGTTTCCTTCTGCAGCTCATTTGACAGATGTAGAAACTGAGGCCGACAGGGTGAAGTGGCCAGCTAGGTGGCGCTGCAGTGGATACCATGCTGGGCCTGGAGTCAGCAACACTCATCTTCCTGACTTCAAACCTGATCTCAGATACTTAATAGCTATTAGAGAGTCCAGGCCCCAGAGGGATGCCCTATTAATGAAGAGGACCTCCCAACATGCTATCATTGCCCAGATTTTTTCAGCACTGCATAGTCACTCAATATCTGCTGAATCAAATGGGGATGTCAAGTCTCCAATCATTCATGCATTCAACAAACATTTTTGAGCAATGTCTGTGTTGAGCATGTACTTTGCTATCTGTGGGAGGATCAAAATTAGCCAGATACATGTGTAGACTAAAGATCAATAGCCTTTCATGTGTTGTGTCTTGCCTCCCCAAATCTAAATTAGAGTTGAGTAACAACAACCATATGTGACTAGCAATGAGGAATGAGTTCAGCAGCAGCAGGAAAGAGCACTGGTGGGATGAGAATGGTCAGGGAAGGCTTCCTGCAGGTAGTGGACCTTGAGCTTGGCTTTGGACAGGCCAAAAGGAAGGGCAAGAAGAATGTGGGATGGGGCAGCTAGGTGGCACAATGGATAGAGCATTGGACCTGGAGTCAGGAGGACCTGAGTTCAAATCTGGCTTCAGACACTTCATACTTACTAGTTGTGTGACCCTGGGCAAGTCACTTAGCTCTGAATGCAAAGGAGAGAAGGAGAGGGAGAAGGTCAGAAAGAAAAGCTGGGGGGCGGGTGTTGAGAAAGGGTAAGGGAACAATGGACTTTACAAGCACAAGAGTCAATGGAATACCACCAGCCTTCTACTCAAATATTTAAGATGCTGCTTAAGTATTGATAGAATGTTCAAAGGCTTAAATCAATTTAACACTGGGAGCAGAAAGGATTTCCAATCAAAGGCAAAATTCCCCAAGCTTTACATCATCATTGTTCACCAGGGACTGAGCTTTAAAAAATGATGGAAAACAATTGCTACACATCCTTGGATAGCCAAACACTGCTTCACATAAGAGTGGACCCATCTTTCTACACTCAACCTAAGTCTCCATCTGAGTGAATGAAGGACAACAGGGCTTCACCTTCCCCCAAGTTTTTAGTGCATCTAACTCATCTGCGGCACAAAGACAGATGGTCCTGTGCCCGCATGGCCACCCAGCAGGGCATATGACAGCCACGTTGGGCTCCATGGGGCTTCCTTTTCACATTTTTCAACTCTCTGCTTTACATCACTGCTTCTTTAACTCAATTCAATATTTAACACTTGGGACAAGACATTTCATATCTCTGGTATCAGTTTCTTCCTCTGTGAAGTTCATAAAGTTGAAGGGGAACTTTTGAGTAAATTAATCCAAACCCTTCATTTTACAAAAGAGGGAACTGAAACTCAAAAGGTAAAGTCAGTCACTTGCCCGAAGCTGCACAGGTACTATACCAGGGTCTCTCTAGAGTATCCTAGAAGGGATAGCTAAAGTGGAGTGAAGATGAACATCATTGAAGTAGAGGCTGAAAAAGTGGAAGGCCAATGGAAATGGAAAATTAATTCAAGCCTCCAACTATGAGAGCAGGGCTTAGGCTGGAAAAGAAGACTGGGAATCACGGACTGAACTCCTGGGAAAGGAAGAAACATGATTTCCCTAATGCCACCTCTCCCCTAGACATCCCTATTTTTTTTGGTGAGGCAATTGGGGTTAAGTGACTTGCCCAGGGTCACACAGCTAGTAAGTGTTAAGTGTCTGAGGTCGGATTTGAACGACATCCCTATTTTTGTTGGGGACGCTAGCTATAACCTACATTATTTTTCCCTTGTTATGACCTCTTCTCCAGCTCAGAATCTAGCTCTCTAATAGCTATTCATTTTCTCCCTCTTGCAACCATCACCCACATCAGGTCCTTACTACTCCCAATTGGTCACTCTGATCTGTGTCTCTCTGCCATCCAATCTGTCCTCCTCACAGAGACCTAGTCCTCTCCCTAACCATGCTCTCCCTTCTGCCCCCTCTGCCTCTAGAACCAAATGTCAACCCTCAGCTTGGTATTAAAGGCCCTTCTCAATTTGGTTACAACTTCTCCCTTCAGCCCTATTTCCCACAATTGCCCTTTCCAAACTCCAGGTCAGAGCCAAAGCACACTACCAGCTATCCTTGAACTGGATACTCCATCTCCTACTTCTTTCTGTGCATTTGAGAAGCTATATCCTCCTGGACATAACGGCCTCCCTCTCTGCTGCTCTCATCCTCTCTGCCTCTCAGAATCCTTGGCTTTCCTTCAAGGCTCAGCTCAGAGGCCACCTCTTCCAAAAAGCCTTCCTGCATCACCCCAGCTGCTAATGCTCTGAGTGCATGCTGTTTCCTCCAATAGAATGGAAGCCCTTCAAGGCACCCCTCCTTTTTCCTTTCTGGTTTTATATTTATCATCTGTGCCCAGCACAGATTCATTTCACTGAAATGAATCATTAAGACAAAATTTTAAATAAGAATTAAATTATGTTTATATGTCATAAATCTTACATTTTACACCATGGAATCAGGCTCAGAGAAAAGTCTTACATTCTAATAGCTCTGATGGAGAGAAAAAATTTTATTTGGAAAATTCTCCTCAGCCCTAGAAGGCTAAACAAATAGCAATTTATGCATCACTAATTGGTCTTCATTCTCAAGACAGGAGATTTTCTTTTCAATTGCCATCCTTTATTTTTCCATCACCTGCAGTTTTCAACATATCCTCTTCTCTATATATCCCTTATAACAAAGTATTTTCTTTCTTTCTTTTTCTTTTTTTGTGGAGCAATGAGGGTTAAGTGACTTGCCTGAGGTCACACAGTTAGTAAGTGTCAAGTGTCTGATGCCAGATTTGAACTCAGGTCCTCCTGAATCCAGGGCTGGTGCTTTATCCACTGCAGCACCACCTAGCTGCCCCAAAGCATTTTTAAAAAGTCAAAAAACAGCTCACCCAAACTAACCAATACATCTTCTGAGTTGGACAAAATATGCGATATTCCATGCACACAGTCCCTCTCCAGTGCCTTCTTCCCCATCTCTCTGCTTTGGGGCCAACCTTGGCTGTTCTCTTCTCCCATAATTTTATCATAGCCATTGTGGAAGTTGTTTTTTTTGCTTCTTTCTGGTGACCTCCAACTCTACTGGTTCATGCACTTCAAGCCTGTGTTTCTCTGAAGTCGCTGTGTTCACTTCTTATAAAATAGGAATATTCCATGTCCTAGATATTCCACAAATTGCTTAGTCATTCATTCCCTAACTGATGTTGCCATCTACTCTGCTCCCACAAAAAGAGATCGAAGAAATAAATGTTTTGGCATATATGGAATTTGTTTTGGTATTTTAGACTTCCTTGAGGTCTATACCTCACCATGGACTCTCTGGGTCAAAAGTCATAGACATTTTGGTCCTTTTCTTTTTTAAAAAAATCATAAAAGTATTTTATTATTTCCCAGTTACATGTAAAGATAATTTTCAACATTTGTTTTCATAAGATTTTTAGTTCCAAATTTTTCTCCCTCCCCCCTCCCCAAGACAGAAAGAAATCTGATGTAGGTTATATATGTACAATCACATTAAACATTTCTACATTAGCCATGTTGTGAAAGAGGAATCAGAACAAAAGGAAAAAATCTCAATAAAGAAAAAACAAAAACAAAAGTAGAAACAGTATGGTTCAATCTGCATTCAGAATTCACAGTTCTTTTTTCTGGACGTGGAGAACATTTTCCATCATGAGTTCTTTGGAATTGTCTTGGATCATTGTATTGCTGAGAAGAGCTAAGGCTATCACAGTTGATCATCACACAATGTCGCTGTTACTGTGTTCTCCTGGTTCTGACCACTTCACTCAGCATCAGTTCACTTAAGTCTTTCCAGGTTTTTCTGAAATCTGCCTGATCATCATTTCTTACAGCACAGTGGTATTCCATTATATTCACATACCACAGCTTGTTTAGCTATTCCCCAATGGATGGGCATTTCCTTGACTTCCAATTCTTTGCCACCACAAAGAGGGCTGCTTTAAATATTTGTGTACATGTGGGTCCTTTTCCCTTTTTTATGATCTCTTTAGGATAAAGACCTAGTAGTAGTATTACTGGGTCAAGGGGTATGTACACTTTTATAGCCCTTTGGGTATAGTTTCAAATTGCTCTCCAAAATGGTTGGATCAGTTCACAGCTCCGCCAACAATTTTTCCACAGCTTCTCCCAATTTTTTCCCCTTTTTTGTCATATTAGCCAAACTGATAGGTGTGATGTGGTACCTCAGAATTGTTTTAATTTGCATTTCTCTAATCAATAGTGTTTTAGAGCATTTTTTCATATGACAATAGATACCTTTGAGTTCTTCATCTGAAAACTGCCTGTTCATATCCTTTGACCATTTCTCAATCGGGGAATGACTTGCATTCTTATAAATTTGATTTAGTTCCTTATATAATTTAGAAATGAGACCTTTATCAGAAACACTATAAAAATTGTTTCCCAGTTTTCTGCTTCCCTTCTAACTTTAGCTGCATTGCTTCTGTTTGTACAAAACCTTTTAAATTTAATGTAATCAAAATCATCCATTTTGCATTTCATGATATTTTCTATCCTGACAAGATGGCATTTGGCCCCTGCTTCCAGATTTGTCCTCTTTGACCCCAGACAACAGAATCACAAGCAAAGCTCATGGGGGAAAAAAGCCACAATAGGGCCAATTTGTGCAACACTAACTGCTGTCCCCAAGAGAGGTGAGTGAAAGGTGGCGAGCTCCCTGTCATCAGAGGTTTTCAGACAGAGACTGGATGCATCTTTGTTGGGTATGTGATGGGTAGGGGTTGGGCTAGTCAGCTGCTGAAGGCTCTTCCGACTCTCCCATTCTGTAATTCTGAGTCTGTGGCTCTCACCGTTGGGAAGCATTCTCTTCTATCGAGACCAAATCTCCCTCTCGGCAATTTCCATCTGTCTAGCTTTCCAAGACTATCTATCTATGTCTCCAATTCAATTCCCACAAACATTACACTCCTTATCTCTTCATCTGGCCGGAAGCAGCTCAGTCTCTTTTTCCATTTATTCTTCACTAGACTCAGTGACAACAGCGCCGGATACACACCAGTTTGCCCATATACTGAGTCACACTCAGTCCCTGTTTCACATCAAGGACACTTAGCTGAAAATGTTGTTTTTTCTCTTTCATTGTGTCTGAGCTGGAATTCTCCTAGGAAATGAATGTGCTTGAGGCTAAGCCTTGAGCTTCTAAGAGAAGAGATCCATTTGGATACACTGTGCCTTCTAGGTTCAATTTTATAAGCCCCATGAAGAGCCAAGTTTATGAGGTTACCAACTGGTGATAATTACTTCTTTTCCTTTCCCTCATTTCCTTTTTCTCAACTCATCAAGTCTTTTATTCCAGATTCTGTGAGAAGGCAATGAAAGCCCAGAGAGGAGAATGGGGTCCCCCTGAGGTCACTTTGGGGAACAATAGACCAGAGCAGACCCGATGGTCTCAGGGGGCTGAGAGGAAGGACACTCAGGCTAGCATTGCAACAGCTTCCAAGTTTCTCCACTCGAGGCCATTTTTCCATAGGGGAAAAAAGAAATGTGTTTGCAGGACCTTGGAGATGAAAACAGATGTGAGGCATTCTAGACAAACATCTGCCCCAGGAAAACATGTACAGAACTAGGGCGTGGCACAGGCTGCAGGCTTCTGACAAGATGGCTGCCTGACTGCTTCTTTTCTTTCCCTCTCCTGTAACAAAGTGGGAATACAGTGGAACAGGCCACGGTTCCTAGGAGGATGGGAGGCCTCTGCCAAGACAGGACAAAATGACAGCACAGTGGCCTGAGACAGAGAGACCTTCTTGGGATTGGATTCCTCCCCCTGAACAGTCCCACTGAGGGGGGACCAAACCCCCTGCATGTAGCTCCACATGGATGTCTGAGAAGGACAAGCACAGGACAGGCTCTAGGCTCAGGGTTTGGCTGAAGCAGCAGCATGAGCCAGGGCAGAGGCAGAGGCTTGGGCTTCCGATCCCCCTCTGCCACTTACGCCCTGTGTGATTTCACACAAGTCACTTGGCTGGTCCCTTCTGGAGGACACCCATTGCATTGTCCTTATGCCTCTCCTAAGAGCTTAATGCTCACTACTTTGGATTATGGTCTGTTTTTCCTGCTTCCCTCTAGGCCTCCTGTTAAACTACAAATGTCTTTGAAGGTAGGGGCTAGGTCCAACTTGTCTTTGTCTGCCCTCCCAGAGTGCCTTGCACACAGTCAATACCACTCATAGGCTGCCTGCTAGCTTGAACTGAACTGAGCCAGACTCTGTGAAGCACGAATGGAAAGAAAAAGGTGGGTCAAGCAACTGTACAGCAAACGAGGTCCCCACCTGCACAAGGAGAGGAGACTAGACAACAAACAATGACACCTGGTCTCTACAGACAAGGGACTGGACAAAGTTGGAGGAGTGTTATGGACCTAGGCAGGGCCAAGGAAGAGGGAGAGGATGGGGGGGGCATTGGGGGAGTGTCCTGTGGCCCAGATGATTAACCCCAGCTCTTCCCCTTGACACTGATAGACACCTTCCTTGGGCTGTACAGTTTTGCTCAATTTTTTTTTCTTTTGTTATAAGGGAAAGCTCAATGAGTTAGGGGTATATGGACATAAGTATCTGGTGAACTCACAGAATAACAGAGAGGATGCATGCGTACCACTTTCCACACCTGACAGGATTCTTATCAATTGCAGCTAGTGGCATTCGTCGGGATGATTCAGAGAAAGCAGAAAGTTGGAGGAGTGCACCATGCTCCAGGGTACCAAAGGAAACCCCCAACCTTTTGTCTTCTTCCCCAGCTCTTGCCCCAAGGGAACAAAGACTAGAAAAGGAGAGGGGGGAGAGAGGGAGAGAGAGGGGAGAAGGTGCAATGGAAAGCTGGCATGAGGCATGGAGAAGACAATCTGAGGAAGAGGGACTGAGGGAAAAGCAAAGGGTGCATGGGACAGAGGGGAGGGGAACTGGGTTACAACTCCTAAAACATAGAATGTCAGAAATGGAAGGAGCCCGAGATCATGGAATGTTTAAGCTGGAAGGGGCCTTCGAGATGAGAAACTCCTACTCCTGCAACTTCCATTTGAGGGAATGAAGACCCAAAGACAAGAAGTAACTCGCTCTGAGCATGATCCACCTTCAGGCTCTTGTCTAGACTATATATATTCTCCCAGTTGGCTGATGAGGTGTGTCAGACACATTATCAAGAGCTCACTAAAGCCAAAAGATGGCAGATTTCCAATGACAACATTAGGAGAGTGGTGTCTATTAGCGAGTGCATTTGGAACATAGTTTTGCTAATGTGGCCTCAGAATATGTAGCCCAAGCTCCCCCCCCCCTTCCCCAGAGGCTTCTGTGCATACAGAGGAGAGGATGCCTCTGCCAGAATTCTGGGACATTTTCCCTCTATTTGACCAAACACCCACCAAGCTACCTGAGCTGTGCTTATTCTGTGGCAAATAAGGATTGAATGCCAACATTGCTTCTCACTGTGCCAAGGACTGTCTCCATGAGGGCCATCCGGAATCCAAAGCCATTTGGTATTGACTAGATGTAAGGGCCTGGGAAAGGGCTTGCTCTTGTGGGGTCTTGTTGAACTGTCTGATCCAGCAGATATAAATCTAGATGAATAAAAGGAAAACTTTCCTAGGGCTGAGCTGTCCAAGGCAGAACACGCTGCCTGGGGAGGGAAGGAGTTCTTTGAGCAGAGGCTAGCTGCCCAGCTCACAGAGATACCATAGGAGAAGACTGACTCCACCTGAGGGCAGGGGAAGGACATCAAAGAAGTCCTCAGCTGATGGTGGGGGGTGAGGGACAAATGAGTTGGACTAGAGTCCCAAATATGCTTGCCAGCTCTTGCTCTATCGTCCTAGGTTCTTTCTTACACTGGCTGCATTCTAAGGTCTGTCCAAGTTCTGGTAGCCTGATAGTCTATGTTCAAAGGCCCCTATGAACTTTACATTTTTCGATGTCACAAGAGCATTTTGTGCATTTTCTGTGTACCCTTTTTCTTCCTTTTTGGCCTTTCAAGAGCAGGTGCACATGACAGCAAGGGTTAGAGATGCTTTGGCTACTTTCCCCAGCTCTCATCTTTCTGGACCTTGGACTTCGATTGGGAGTGATGGCCTCACTCAGCCCCCACCCCCAGCTTCTGCTGAATACTGCTTGGCACCTTCTAAAGGAAATCTTGGGGAAAGCCCAGAATCTCTTTGACTTCAAGAGAGTCTATTGGTGCCACTCTGGAGTGGGAGTCCTAGAACCTCCATCACTTACCAGCTGAGCAAGCTGAGGAGAATCACTTAACCTTTCTGGGCCCAAGTCTTTTTTCATTTGTAAGTCACCTAAATGAAGAAATGACCACTACGATCCCTTCAAACTTTATGAACCTATGAACAATTAAAACTTAGAGTAGGAAACAAGAAGTCTTTTTTTGTAAAAACTCTTAACAAGTCCCTCACCTCCAAATTAGCTTTTTACCATTAGTAAAAGGAAATGGGGAAAATGTAGCATTCAGAAAATAAAGCCAGGAAGAAATAAGAGGAAACTGGGGTGGGGGGAGAGGGAGGGAGCAGAAAGCCAGGGACTAATGGATACACTCACCTCTCTAGAGTGACTGAGTGATCAGAGAATACAGCACATTCCCTGCCGCCCCCGCTAACATTTCAGGGACTGTAGGGTCATTGGAGCTAAAAAGTCTTGATGAAAAGACAGGCTTTTAGGGGGCTTATGAACAACCTGAAGTGGCCTGATGTTAGAATTAGCCAAATATAGAAATGAAAATGGCCTGGAAAATCAAGAGAGGATTGAAGAGAAGAGGGGGAAATGAGTCCATCTTTGCAAAGAGGAGAGGCCAAAGCAAGTAAGTGGACGGCTTTGCTAAGCACTGGAAAAATATTTCCGAGAAATTGTTCTCAGCATAACAGCTGATGCCCCCATGTGACAGCAGAAGGGTGACAAAGTGTCCAGTGTCATCGTGACTTCCAATTCCATCTGTGGACCAAACACTTTACAGCAATTAATCAATCAGTCCATTTTCACTTCTCAAGAGAAGAGGCCTGCAGGGTGCTAAGAATGCTATGGTTTTGTAGACTGTCAATAAACTCAGATTTGACTATTGATGCCAGCGACATCAGATCCTTCTCCAATGACCAATGAGTGAACGGATCACTGAAGGAGCTGAATCATATTCATGTAAATGGAGATAGGGTTCACTGGTGATCCTTGAAGAGGCAAGAAAATGAGATGGCAGAGTGGGCTTTTGGGCACACCCAAAGGCAACCGGAAACTCTATGTCATGGGACACCCTGTAGTACCAATAAGAATCTGCACAGAAGTCATTGTAGTATATATATATAACCTATATCAGATACACTCTGATATCCAGGAACTTCAATGCCAAGATTTGGGGAAAAGGAAAATGAGGAGAAACATATGGAAAAACATGAGAAAAAGATGTACATAAAAGAAATCTGTGCTTTCAGATACAATCCTCTTTTTCTGTTCTTCTTTTTGTGTGGAAATGTTTATATTTGACTATGTTTGTCAAGTACAGAATAACAACTTTTAAAAAAATCAGAGCAAAGGAGCGAGAGGCCAGAGATTGGTAGATTGTCGACACCTCCCACCCTTCAAGAAGCACCAAATAACCCTGTGAATAATGTACCAGAAGAAAGCCCTGTTATTAGTGTGGGAGTTATTCTTGAGTGAGCTGTCTACGAACCATTGGAGAGCAACTTCTCCCTTCGAGATCCCAATCAGTAAGAATGGTGAGCACAGTAGCAGACAGGCTGACTAAAAGGTGTCAACAGATGAGGCACGGCCACATAGCTAGTAGAGTATCAAAGGTAGGATGTGAAGCCAGGTCTTCCTAACTAAATCCAACATACCAAGCTGCTTCTCATCAGCCAATCAGAGACTCTCAAAAATCAGAAGGCACCTAAGAGGTCCACTTGGCAAATACCCTGCCTGCTGCCTCTACAAGTGGCCATCTCGTAATGGTGAGCTCACTACCTGGCTGGTGACCCATTTCTCCTCTAATGGGCAGCAAGGCCTTCCTTCTAACTGGCCTGCAGCATCCCCTCTTTCTTCCAAAGGGCAAATTGTCAGACAAGCGGCAAACACTGTTGGACAAGATGTTTTGAGAGCACTAATCACCATGAAGTCCTCCAGTGCAGCCAGATGTTTGTTTGTACCCAGATGGTGTCCAGCTGTCTGACAGCTGCTCCACGCGAGCTCTTCCACTTGGGTTTTCCCAGCATCTATATCATGTAGGAAAGAAATCAAAAAGATTTGTTTTTTTCGGAAGGGTGAGAGAAGAGGCAAAAGGGGGTGGGGGGGATGCCGCTGACAATAGATTTAAATTCTTCCAGTTAAATGGGTTTCAGTTCTTAGGGAGCTGGTCTGCATGTCTCAATCAAGCCTGACTGCTTCAGAGAGACTTTTCAAGTTAGAAGGGACCTAAAATAGGAATTGTCTTTTATCACATCCCTCTGGGAAGCTCGCTACCTACCAGGCAGGCCGACAATTTGGGGACAGCCTTGTCAGGAACGCAGCCCCACATCGTTCTGAGTTCTGCCCTCTGAGACCAAGCACAACCCGGTTAAGCAATCCCCTTTCTACATGTCTTCAGACAGTGATTCCGGCCCTAGCCCTGAGCCTTCTCTTCTCCAGCCACTTCCTTCAACAGATCTGTCAGTCAGTCAACAAACATTTCTTAAGCTCTTGCTATGGATTAGGCACTGTGCTGAGCCTCAAGGATACAAAGAAATGTTATAAGCTATTCCTGGTTCTCAAGTCCCCATTCTGCTGGAGGAGACAACAGGCAAACAACCAGGTACAAACATGTCATCTGCCCCTGTAGAGTGAGCTACTCAAGGGAAGAGGCGGTCCACTGTGTCTCTGTGGTCCCAAGACCTGGCACACACTGAACTAGGAGAAAAAAATCAATTCTCTTTGAATTGATTGGTGGAAAGGGAACAGCTAGCAGCCCTGTTAGACTGGAGTGGAACCCTTCCAAGAAAGCGCCACATTATTGATGGCAAACTCATTTCTTTTTGCAATTAGAAATGGGTTTTCTCTCTCAAAATCCTATTATACTTAAATTACATAGTGAGGCATATTCACACAAATATAAAGATATATATATATATATATACATATATATCAGGGCTTCATAGGATGTTTTTTTACTTTTCAGTTAACAAAAATTCACTTTTTTCTCCCTCCCATATCACTGCCAATTGAAAAAGAAAAACAAAACTTATTATTTTTTGCAGGGCAATGAGGGTTAAGTGACTTGCCCAGGTTATTTTTTTTAATAAAACAAAACTTGTGTGATGAATATGCATAGTCAAGCAAAACAAATCCCTACATTGGCTAAAATATACATTTCATTTTGCAGTTTGAGTCCATCACCTCTCTGTCATGAGATAGGTAGTATGCTTTATCATTGGTCCCCTGGAATCATGGTTGGCCATTGCATTGGTCTGTATTCCATAGTCTCAAATTTCCACATTGGCTGTTTCTCAAAATATCACATCTCATTTTACAGCTTGAGTCTCCTCTTTTGTCAATACCCTGCAATCATGGTTAGTAACTGCACTGATCAGTGTTCATACATCTTTCAGGGTTGTTTGTTTTGACAGTGTTATTGTGACTGTATAACTTGTTCTCCTGATTATACTCACTTCACTCTGAATCAGTTCATATAAGTCTTCTCAGGTTTCTCTGAAACCTTCCCCTTCATTCCTTTCAGCACAGAAGTGTTCCATATATCATAATTTGTTCAGCCATTCTCCAATTGATGGGTGACCCACTTTGTTTCTAGTTCTCTGACATTTTACAAAAAGAGTTGCTCTGTGCATTTCTGTATATATGGGTCCTTTCCCTCATTCTTTGATCTTCTGGGGGCAAAAGGCAGCAATGCTATCATTGCATCACAGTTTAGAGGTTTTTAACCTGTGGTCACAGGAAAGATTCACTCTAAGTTCCCTGGTTCTGATTCACTGTTCTTTCCATGTCACCATCAATAGAATGCAAGCTAGGATAGGAAGAAACACATAAGAAAGGTATCAAATACCAAGAGGTATAATATCCTTGCACTGGTAGCTCCGCACCTGGCAGAACTGGTGCCCAGAACATAGTAGGTACTAAATGTGTGCCTGGTGAATTAAACTGAACTGAATCAGTGTGGGAGAACTCTGGGCTTCTTCATTTTCCTTGTGCAAAATGAGAGGATTGGACAGATTCACCTGTAACATCCAAAACCTAAGAGCTTCTGAAAAGTCAGACAATCCCAGTACACCTGGGCCCACCCTGGGAGGCAGTAAGGCAGAGGTGGCACAGAAGGATGGTGCCCTCCGGAGGTGGGAGAGTGCTCTAAGATACCCCAGCTGTGTCACAGAAGAGGTCCCATCTGGGGGCCAGCTGTCTCTCATTAGCAAAGTCACACATAGCTTAGGAAATCAAGAGAAAATGCAAATGCTACTGGGTGAATTTGGTCATTTCTGTTTGTTTCTCCAGGTCTGAGCCAGAACTCATTACCTCCAGGTCCCGGAATCAATCTCCTATTTCAGAGTTGCCATGGCTACAGGGCTGGAAGAGGAGCCTGCTTCTGCTCTGCTTCATCCTGGTCAGCTCTAAGCCTTGGCTTCAGATTGGCAACTTTCTGGCCCAGTACCTTTGCAGGGGCTTTCAGCATCCTCTTCAAAGGTGCCTATAAGTGAGCCCAGCTGCTCAAACGCTCTGCCAATGCGGGCAATCTCTGGCCTTGTGGGGAAGTGGTCAGGAAGGCAAAAGGCCTTGAGTCCATGCCATATGAGGCATATTTAGCCTGGAAAAGAGAACACTGGGTGTGTGTGTGTGTGTGTGTGTGTGTGTGTGTGTGTGATAGGGGGGGAAGATGGCTGCCCCACTCAGGACTGACTTGCCTTGCTCTGCTTGGCCCCTGAGAACCAGGGGAACTAGGGGAAAGAAGAGCCAGTTGTAGAGGCTTTATTTTCATTTCTTCCTTTTTGTTTTTTTGTTTTTTGCAGGGCAATGGGGGTTAAGTGACTCGCCCAGGGTCACACAGCTAGTAAGTGTCAAGTGTCTGAGGCCGAATTTGAACTCAGGTCCTCCTGAATCCAGGGCTGGTGCTTTATCCACTGCAGTGCCACCTAGCTGCCCCTTTACTTTCATTTCAAGGTGAACAATGAGAGCTATGCCCAAGCAGGGGGAGGGCCCACTTGTAGGACACTTCAGAGAAGGGACTTCAGGTCTGGATTGGCCCGGAGGGCTGCCACATTCCCTTCCAGATCATCACCTCCTTGTTTAGGCCTGTTGTCTGAAGACCACCAGCCTCATCCAGTACATAGACGCCTTGAGATGTGGCAAATAAGTGTCCACAGATCCCCAAGGAGCCTGAGAAAAGCCCCACGGCCAATGTAAACTCCTTGTGGGCAGGCAGGGCCCGGACTGCTTTGGTCCTCCTCCTTGAAATCCCGGGATTCCAAGCTCTGAGCTGACCACCAAAGGAGCCAACCACCAGAGGAGCCTCCCAATGCAGTCAGTCAATGGTTAGTTTCCGTTCCTTTTGCAAACCCCAGCTCCTTCCAGATTTCTGTGGCGTGCCATGTCTTTAAAGAGGGTCTTCCACATTTCCTGGGCTGCTGGGACTGCCTCAGACTCCCCGGATCAAATCCTGGTTTACACAGCCTTTCTGTACTTCTGGCTGAGCACCCAGAAGGCACTTAATGTTTGTCAACATGTCTGAAAGGCCCAGATGGATTTACTCTTTTTTAACTTTTTTTTTGGTGAGGCAATGGGGGTTAAGTGACTTGCCCAGGGTCACACAGCTAGTAAGTGTTAAGTGTCTGAGGCTGGATTTGAACTCAGGTCCTCCTGACTCCAGGGCCAGTGCTCTATCTACTGTGCCACCTAGCTGCCCTGGATTTACTCTTAAATCTGCACTCTAGCCTCGAGGGCAGCTGCCTGGCTTAGGAAATGCTTAGTGACCGCAGCCCTACCTCCTTCCTCCTTCCCCCAAGACAAAGGCTGGGAAGTGACAGTGGCCTGTCTGGCACTTTGGCCAGGGCAGCCTGGCATTGGCCAGTGATCCCGAGAGGCCCAGCTTCTGCCCTCAGCCTGTAGCTGAGACACACACAGAGTGCTCCTCCCAGACACCAGCAAGTCATAAACACAGCTGTGTCCTGGCCTCTTGGCTCAAGGAGGCCCTGAACCTTCTGAGTTTAGGATTCTTTCCTGGTTCTCCTCCTCCAGCTCCTGCCCACTAACCCACAGAGTCCTGGGCCCTCTTCTCTCCTCTTGGGGAATCTCCTTAGCTGTTTCTATGCAGCCTGTTCTCAGATCTCCTTAGCTGGTTTTCCCAACCGAGAGTCTCACATCTCCAAATGTCTCCTAGTTATCTCACCTTCTAACACTCTCCAGAACCAATCAGTTTCCATGCGCTGTCAATTTTACCTTTATAACATCTCTCAAATACATCTCCTTCTCTCCTCTGACACGAACACTCTCTACCCTGCTGCGGGCCCCCATCATCTTTTTTTTTTTTTAATTAATAAAGTATTTTATTTTTTTCCGTTACATGTAAAGATAGTTCTCAACTTTTGTTTATACAAGCTTTACAATTTCAGATTTTTCTCCCTCCCTCCCCTCCTTCTCCCCTCCCCTAGACAGCAGGTAATCTGATATAGGTTATTTATATATATATATATATACACATAATAACAATTAATCCTATTTCTGCATTAGTCATGTTATAAGAGAAAAAATCAGAGCAATGATGAAAAACCTCAAAATAGAAAAAAACATCAGCATCAAAAACAAAAGAAATAGTATGGATCATTCAGCATCTATACTCCACAGTTTTGTTTTTTTTTCCTGGATTTGGAGATCCTCTTCCATCACAAGTTCCCTGGAACTCTTCTGTGCCATTGCATTGGTGAGAAGAATATAGTCCATCACAGTAGATCAACACTCAATGTTGATGATACTGTGTACAATGTTCTTCTGGTTCTGCTCATCTCACTCAGCATCAGCCCACGCAAGACCCTCCAGGTTTCTCTGAACTCCTCCTGCTCATCGTTTCTTACAGCACAATAGTATTCCATTGTATTCATATACCATAACTTGTCCAGCCATTCCCCAGTTGATGGGCACCCCCTCAACTTCCAATTCCTTGCCACCACGTAAAGAGCAGCTATAAATATTTTTGTACATGTGGGTCCCTTTCCCCTTTCCATGATTTCTTTGGGAAAAAGACCCAAAAGTGGTATTGCTGGGTCAAAGGGTATGCACAGCTTTATCGCCCTTTGGGCATAATTCCAAATTGCTCTCCAGAATGGTTGGATCAGTTCACAGCTCCACCAACAATGCATTAGTGTTCCAATTTTCCCACAGCTTCTCCAACATTTATTATTTTCCTTTTTTGTCATTTTAGCCAATCTGATAGGTGTCAGGTGGTACCTCAGAGTTGTTTTTATTTGCATCTCTCTAATCATTAGAGATTTAGAGCATTTTTTCATATGGGAATAGATAGCTTTGGTTTCTTCATCAGAAAACTGCCTGTTCATATCCTTTGACCATTTCTCAATTGGGGAATGACTTGGGTTCTTATAAATTTGATTTAGTTCCCTATATATTTTTGAGATGAGGCCTTTATCAGAAGTACTGGCCACAAAAATTGTTTCCCAGCTTTCTGCCTCCCTTCTAATTTTGGATGCATTGCTTCTGTTTGTACAAAAATTTTTTAATTTAATGTAATCAAAATCATCCATTTTGCATTTTATAATATACTCTATCTCTTGTTTGGTCAAAAACTGTTTTCCTTTCCAAAGATCTGATAGGTAGACTATTCCTTTCTCTCCTAAGGGCCCCCATCATCTTATGCCTGGATTATTGCAAGAGCAACTGAGGGGTCTGCCTGCCTCAAGTCTCCCCCACCTCAAGTCCAACCTCCACTCAGTTGTCAAAGCGATCTCCCTTAAGCACTGGTCTGACCACATCACCCCCCCTCCCATTCAATAAACTTCAGTGGTTCACTATTACCCCAGGATCAAATAGAAAACCCCCATGTTTGGCTTTTCTGAATGCCCTGCCCCAGCCCCCAACTCTTCTAGTCTTCTTAAACCTTCCACACCCCCCAGTGATCCTGGCCTCCTGGCTACTCCTCAGGCAAGACACTTCATGCCCTGCCTCTGGGCATTTCCACTGGCTGCCCCCCAAGGAGTGCTCTCCCTCCTCATCTCCACCTCTACCTCCTCCCAGGTTTTCTTCAAATGCCACTAAAATCCCACTTCCTCCAGGAAGCCTTTCCTAATCAGTCCCTGTTGATTAGCTCCATTTTCTCCTGGAGAGATCTTCTTGGCATGTAGTTAGTTGCAAGTTGTCTCCCCCACTAGACATTAAAAGACATTAAAATGGGGGACAGCTATGTGGCACAATAGATAAAGTACTGGCCCTGTATTCAGGAGCACCTGAGTTCAAATCAGGCCTCAGACACTTGACACTTACTAGCTGTGTGACCCTGGGCAAGTCACTTAACCCTCAATGCCTGGCCAAAAACCAACCAAACAAAAAAGAACAACAAAAAACCCGCAAGGGATAACATAAAAAAAGACATTAAAATGTCATTTGCATTTTTTTTACATTTAACTTATTTCATTTTATTTTTCTCAATTACATGTGAACGAAACATTTTAACATTTATTTTTTTTAGTTCCACATTCTCTCCATCCCTCTTGAGAAGGCAAGCGATCTGATATAGATTAGTCATGGTTTTTGCATCTCCTCTTCTTCCCAGTGACTAAGCCCAGAGTCTGGTGGTATAAAGTGGGTACTTTTTAAATACTTGTTGGCTGACCAACTGACCGAATGACCAAATGACCGGCTAGCACAAGGTCCTGGAAACTATCTGCCGTCTACTTGTAAGGCACAACCTCAGCAGATGTACACAATGAAAAGTTTGGATCTTAAAAAACTGTTACAGGTAATCCTTTGTTTTAAAAAAGGTGGGCTGGAAGGGCAGTTAAGTTAAAGCAAGTCTGTTTGCCATTCCTGCCCTGGTGCCCCTTCCAAAGCAGAACTCTCCCCTGGGGCCTTGATCCATCCTGCTGGGAACATGAAATCCACTATATCTAACTTGCACTTGCTCCAACCATATGTTTTCTGCTGGTGCCATTTTCTACCCTGCTGAAATGTCATACAGGTACATTGAAAAGAGAAGGTTCTGAATCCCAGCTAGGGCTCCCAAGCCCCTACTGGCAGGGGTTGGGGGGAGGAGGGGGGTTGCCACCCTGCCGAGCTTCCTCCTGGGCTTGACCTCACTTCTGCAAAGACTGTGCGCTGCATTTGGGGAACAGAGGATGTCAGCTCAAACCCCAGCTGTGCCACTTCTCAGCTGGGCAGGCCAATGTCTCTGTCCAGGCTTTAAATTGAGTCACAAGCATCGATTCAGTGACTATGTGTGGCATCTGGGGACTCTTCCAGGGATAGCTCAATGACCCAACACAAAGGCTCGGGAAGCAAAGACAAGATCCCAAACATGTGGAGCTGTGCACTATGGGATCGTAGAGAAGCCAGAGGGCAAAGGTCCTCTCAGCCCACAGCCTCCTGCTCGACTAGACTGTTTCTAAACTCCAAATCTGGGCTCGAACTCCACCTCAGAAGCCATCTAGAACCACCGGATGCCAAGTGATCACTTGACAATGACGACTCAGGCATGGGAACCCATTCCACATTTCAAGAATGGTTTTCTCTGAGGTCCCCCTTTAACTTCTTCCCACCTCTGAGGCCAAGCAGACAAAGTCCCAGCCCTCTTCCCCAGGAATGTGCGTCCAGCAAGCCCTTGGAACACACCAGTCCTGTCCTAGTGCTCCGGGGCTTCTCAGATCAGAGTTTGGCCTTATTTCTAAGAAAAGACGCTTCATGCTTATGGTGCTTTTCCATATTATCTAGCTCTTTTTGTCTTTCCAAGAGCCCTGGGCAGTTGGTAGTACCGGTGGTATTCTCATTTTACAGGTAAAGAACTTGAAGCTAGGAGAGTTAACTTTGCACAAGGTCAATGGTGGGCCTGCACCCAGCTCTTTCACCTCTACACCCAAAGCCCTAACTATGACGCCAGGCTGACTTTTATCAGCTGCAGGAAGAACAAGAGTTCTCATAAAACAGAGGAATCTAAGTCTGAGGGCTGGAAGTGATCTGAAAGCTCTTCATTTTACAGATGGGAAAACTAAAGCCCAGAGAGCAGAAGTGCCGTATCCAACCCTATATCTAGAAACAATCAAAGAAAGGGGGAAAGGATCCATATGTATGCCAGGAGTTCTAGCAGCTCTGGAACTGGAAACAATTGTGGAATGGCTGAAGGAATGGTGAAGACAGCCCAAGAGGTTTTAGAAGAGATAGCTGGCAATGGGTATCCCTGGCAATGATGTGATCTGCAAGGGACCGAACGCGAGCTCCTTGGGGGTACGGATGGTTCTGTTTTTGTCTCTTCATCCCTAGCACCCAGTATTGTACCTCATACAAAGCAGGTGCATGACAAATGCTTCACTGATTGATGAACACCTCCAAGTTGGAGAAGGGGCACAGAGAGTAGTCTGAAATGGAACCATTGGAATAGAGATTGTTGGTGCTTTCAGAATTGCACACTCTCGGCATTGGAAGGGATGTCAGGGGCTACCTAGTCCAACCTGGACATGGACGGGAATGTCAGCCATGGCGTCATGCCAGGAGTGGTGGCTTGGGTCAATATAAGGGGAACTATAAACATATAGATAACAAGGACAAAAACTCCCATCTGTTTATGTAACAAGATGCAGAAAAGGCTTTAACCAAATACAATCCATATACTCTTGTTAAAAGCACAGGAATAAACAGAGCTTTCCTTTATGTGGTAAATAGTATCCATCTAAAGCCAGGAGCTTACATCATCTGTCATGGAGAAATGCTAGAGGCCTTTCCAAAAAGCTCAGGGTGGGGGCAGCTAGATGGTGCAGTGGTTAAAGCTCTGGCCCTGGATTCAGGAGTACCTGAGTTCAAATCCAGCCTCAGACACTTAACACTTACTAGCTGTGTGACCCTGGGCAAGTCACTTAACCCCCATTGCCCCGCAAAAAAAAAAAAAAAAAAAGCTCAGGGTGGGGCAAGGATGCCCATTGTCAGTGCCACTATTGGGCATGGTGGAAGAAATGCTAGTTATACAATAAGACAAGAAAAAGAAATATAATGAATACGTGTAGGCAGAGAAGATAAAATTATTGCTTTTTGCCTATGGTCCAATGGTCTACTTGGAGAATCGTAGCAATTCAACTAAAAATTAATTGAAACATTAACTTCTGCAAAGTAACAGGATATAAAATAAAGCCACACAAACCATCAGCCTTTTTGGGTATTACCAACAAACCAGCAGGAAACCACCGAGACATGCTGGAATTCACATGAATACAACTACAAAATACTATTTACAAAAATATTAACTAGAGAGAGACCAATTGCTTATAGTTGGGTTACGTCACTATAATAAAAAATGACAATGCTCCTTCATCCAGCACTATGCCAAACTACCAAAGGGTTACTTTGTAGAGCTTGGAAAAAAAACAACGAAATTCATGTGGAGGAACAGTCAAGAATCTCAAGAAAAATAATGGAAAAAATGGAAAATCAAACGCTAAATATAAAAGGTCACATCATAAACAAATTAGAGAAAAAGGGAAGGGGATCCTTTTCACAGCTTTGGATAGGGGAAGACTTCTGACCCAAACAAGAAATAGGGAAGACCATAACTGATAAAATATATAATTTTGATTATATAGTTTTTTTAAAATCTTAAAAGCTTTTACACAAGTAAATCAATGAAGCTAAAAGTAGAAGGGATCGCATTAACTGGGGGAAAAAATCTTTGTAGCAAGTTTCACTGATAAAGGTCTACTATCCAAGATATACAGGGAATTGATCCAAATATATAAGAACAAGAACCATTCCAAGAGATAAATAAATCGTTCAAGAAAATGAAGACATTTCTTTTTTTTAGCAGTTTTATTATCTTTATTTTTCAAGTAATAAGTATTTTAATTAATCCCTCCCTCCCATTAATCTCCCCTTCCTGATGAGCAATTTTTTAAAAAAACAAAAAAATAAATCCCTTAATACACATCTACAAATCACACACTAGCCACATCTCTCTGTGCATGTTAAGTCTATCCCTTCCCTCACAAGCAGGAGGTAAACAGCTCAGTTTCATCTTCATTCTTTTATACTCCTGCTTTTTACCATTGTATTGGTCAGAGTTTTAAACTCTTTCAAGCTTGGTTTTCTCTATAATGTTATAACTGTAGAAATTGTTCTTCTAGGTCTGCTCACTTCACTTTGCATCAGTTCATAAAGGTCTTTCCAGTTTGCTCTTAGATTGTCTATTTCATCATTTCTTATGGCACAATAATATTCTTTTACACGCATACACATTTTGTTTGGCCATTTCCCAACTGGAAGACAACTGCTTGCTTAGTTTCCAGTTTTTGGCTACCACAAAAAGAGCTGTTCTAACTATTTTTATACCCTATAGGTCATCGTCCTCTCTTTGACTGCTTTGGGGTATAGGTCTACTAATGGTATAACCAAGTGTGCACAGTTTAACAACTTTGCAGGCACAGTTCCAAATTGCTTCCAGAATGCCTGCACCAATTCATATCTCCATCAACAGTGCACTGATGTGCCTGTTTTTCCACAGCCCCTCCAACACTTGTCATTTTCCTCTTCCATCATTTTTGTCAATCCGACAGGTATGAGGTATGATTTCAAAGTTGCCTTAATTTGCATCTCTAGTTATTGGTGATTTAGAGCATTTTTATATACGATTGTTGTTAACTAAGATTTCTTCCTTTGAAAACTGCCTGTTCGTATCCTTTGAGAATTTATCTATTGGGAAGTGGTTTCAGGAAATTTTTAGAAAAGAAAAGCAAGCTATAAACAATCATATAAAAATGCTTTAAATCACTAATACTCCACTTAGAAAGCCCTCCTTCCAAGCTGACTACCCACTGGGTCCAGCCATTCAATCAGTCCTGAATCCACTTAATGACACAATTATTTAGCCCACATCTCTCCATCTTCTTGATGAGAACACCTTAAGAGACTTTATTAAATGCTCAGATCACTCAAAGACAAGGTAATATAACTTCTAAGTACTCAAATTCCTATAGTACTTTAGAGTGATAAAGGACTGGATTTTCACAATTACCTCGAGAGCTACACAGTCTTAGTAGCAAAATGGTCCAAAAACTAGGTGGCACTCATCAAATACAATCACTTTATTTATTTATTTATTTATTTATTTATTCATTCATTCATTCATTCCTTTATTTATTTATTTAGGCAATGCGGGTTAAGTGACTTGCCCAGGGTCACACAGCTAGTAAGGGTCAAGTGTCTGAGGCTGGATTTGAACTCAGGTCCTCCTGAATCCAGGGCTGGTGCTTTATCCACTGTGCCACCTAGCTGCCCCCCAAATATAATTGCTTTAAAAAATAATTAAGTATACACTGAAAAATATTACTGTCCACAAGCCGGCAGGCTTTATAAGAGCTAGGGTTGGGAATCCAGTGCGACTGACCACTTGCCGACTTCTCCAGGACAAGAAAGGTAAATGTAGCTGATTCTGAAAACCTTCAAAGTCATCGAGTTCTCTAGGGAATGACCAAGGCCTGCACATCCTTTGGTGAGTTAAAGATCGGCCACTAATTAGCTGGATCGTGTGAGAAGGTTGGGCTTAGATGCTCTTTAAGGTCCCTTCTAGCTCTGTCATGCTCTGAATCTATGGATCTGGAAGAGGAATAAAGGGAACCTTGACCAAGAATCCCTAGATTCTTCAGAACCTTTATCAAGTAGTCATCGAGCAAAAGTTGCTCATGCCAGTGCCCATGACAAGCTAATCCTCAGTAAGGTAAGTAATATTGGCATTATCTTCATTATAAATATGAGGGAAACTGAGGCACAAAGCTCTTGCCTGGGGTCAGTGGCACAGCTGGGACTCAAGGTCATGTCTTCAGACTCTGGGACCTGCCCTTTTTCTACTGCCTATTGACTGAATGGGGCAGAGGAGGAGAGAAATTGGAGGAGTACAGTCACTGATCAGTACTGCAAGTCCTCTAGGAAAATGAGGCCTGAGGAAAGGCCAGTGGCCGTGGTAGCCAATGGCAGGCCAGCGGCCATGGTAGCCAATGACAGGCCAGCAGCAGTGGTAGCCAATGAAAGGCCAGCGGCCGTGACAGCCAATGAAAGGCCAGTGGCCGTGGCAGCCAGTGACAACATAAGAGCACAGGGAGCTTCAAGGGCCACAGAGAGTCACGGGACCAAGTGTGCAGGTTCTGTTTTCCAGGCACCAGCTCTGAAGGGCCACAGGACTTTGCTCGGGATCGCTTGGCCTCATGAGGAAGGAGCCAGGCTTCCAGCCCAAAAGTCCCCACTCCAAGTTCTGCATTTTATCCATGGTGCTTGTCAGTGTGAGCACCCTTTTGGAGGCAGTTTCAGGTGAGTGGAAGCCAGAATTCTGTGAGTTAAGGGAGCTGGTGGTAAGCAAACCCAAGCAGCAATTAGACACTGCTCATTGAAGAGTCTGGCTACTTAATGGAAGATCGGCATACTGACATACTCTTGGTGGGGCTTGGAATGGCCTGTTTTAGAAAACAACTTGGAATCATAGTAAACTGAGTCAGTGACACCATTATTCTGGGCAGACTCCAAGAATGTCAAATAAAATGGGGAATATCTTAGAGATTATATATATATATATATATATATATATATATATGGGGGGGCAGGAGAAGAAAGAAGGGGGAGGGAAAGAGACAGAAGGGGAAGAGATAAAGACAGAGAGAGAGAGAAAGAGAAGAGAGAAAGAGAAGGGGGAGAGAGGGAGACAGAGAGAAAGGGAGGGAGGAAGGGAGACAGAGACAGAAGAGGGGGGAGAGAGACAGACAGACTGACAGACAGACAGTCACAGTCCTAGCAAAGAACTGAAAGAAAAGTAGCCACATTCATTCATAGGATGCAAGAAGCTGGAGGGAACCTTCTTCTAGCTCACTAGTCCAACTCCTTACACCTCCCTCAGCCCACCTTCCTGCCACCAAACAGGAAAGGCTCTGCTATCAGGCCCTCACACACATCTCCCACATCCTCAGGGCTACAAGCAGCTTCTTTTAGGAGCTGGAGCCCACCCTACCATAACAGCTAGCTTCCTGGGCAGGCCTTCTCCCCCCAGACCCTCCTTTTCCCTTCCCCTGCCTTTCCTGCCTGAGGTTAGGTCACCTCCCCTCTCCCACCCCTTCCCAGGCCCAAGACTTGCAGATCCATCAGCACGTTTCATTCTATTTCCATTACTATTTAATTATATTTGCACATTTTCACACGCTCCCCCTCCTTGTTTTCATTTCATGTATCTTGGAACATAGCCCTCTGCCGCCTATATCATTCTGGCCCCTGGGAATGAAGTTTCTGACAAGGAAATATGTTATCAGAACACATCCTTTTCATTAAGTATTTCTGTACAACAATAAGCAATCTGGATGTCCTGGGGCACAGGTTAGACACGTGTGCCTCGCCTAAGCAAAAGCAGATTTTACCAAAAGATTCAGTGTGGGATTCCTCCAAACAGCTGCCGACCCTAATGGATTGAACATAGGCTAAGATTTATAGAAACGGGGTCTACCTTTAACTTATCAGCAAGTTGCCAACACCACTGAGGGCAGTTAGTGCTGTGATGGGCCTTGATTCATTCATTCACTCCATCAACTCGAATGGTATGCCTTCAACAGGCAAAGTCTTCCACTGGGCTGGTCCCATGAGGAGCTCAGCCTGGCATCTGGCACCTGGCACAAAGTAGGCAGAGAACACAACCTTCCCTTACCCTCAGGGAGCTTCTGGTCTCTTGGGTAGGGGAGAGAAGTCCTGGTCACAAGACCATTTCCATCAAGTGGAATTTGCCCAGGGTAAAACTCTCAGTGGGGCCAACAGGTCAAGACAGGAAGGGAGCCTCTTGGGGTCAGTCCCAGGCCCTGAGTGGCTGCATGTGAGCCCAGAGTCTCTCAAGAGCTTCACTGCACTTACTTTGATTTCTCTGGGGCCAGCAGGGCCCCAACTCCCTAAGAGCAGGGCCAGCTTCCTGACATACGACCAGCAAAGAGAAGGAATTCACCGTATGCTCGTTGAGTCCTGAATTGTTCATACCTTTGGAGCATTCTGTGAGGCAGGGGGGCACGTCTGTCTCACCCGACAGGTGAGGAAATGGGCTAGAGAGGGTAAGGCATTTGAACCAGGTACCTTGGCTAACAAATGCTATGGTCAGAATTCGAACCTGGCCTCTGAAGCCAACTTCAGGGCTCTTGCCCCTCTACTAAGCTGCTTCAACAACCTGCTAGAGCCTTCAGAGGAGGAACAGAGAAGGATTTCTGGAAAAGATGGCATTGGAGCCCAGGAGGCAGACTGGGGAAGGGCATTCCAGGACTAGGGAGCCACAGGAGCAGAAGGGGGAGAGCACAGAGCCACAGACCATCATTTCAGTCCAACCTGCACCTGGGCAGGTTTCTCTAAGTAGGGATCCTCTGGTCTTCCTTTTTGGACCTCTAGTGATGATAAACACCATCTCAGGGGGCAGCCCCCCTTCTAAGAGCAGCTGCCCCTTTAAGGACCTCTAATGGTTAGGAAGTTTCAGCAGCCAAAAGACTCCTCTGTCTTCCCCCAGGGGGATCCTGAGGAAATATTCAGAAATCTGGGAAAGGCAATATGCGGGCTCAGCATTTATCTAGGCCTTGGCAATTCGAATTCACTTCACCCAAAGGCATTTGAGGGCTCCCCCCAAGCCAGGCACTGGGCTAGATTCAGGGGAGATAGAGGCCAAAGAGAAACAGCTCCTACCCTCAAGAAACTTACTTCTGGGGCAGCTACGTGGTGCAGTGGATAGAGCACCGGCCCTGGATTCAGGAGGACCCGAGTTCAAATCCGGCCTCAGACACTTAACACTTACTAGCTGTGTGACCCTGGGCAAGTCACTTAACCCCAGTTGCCTCACTAAAAAAAAAAAAAAAGAAGAAGAAGCAGCAGCTTACTTCCAAGGTGGGCGGGGAATGTGCATAGAGATCATTTGAAAGCAAAAAAAAAAAGGATGGAGTTACAGAGAACAACCCCCCTCCCCCCTTTCCAGTCGAGTCAGTCAATAAACATTTAGTAAGCACCTACTAAGTTCCAGGGACAGTGCTAAATGTTTGTGATACAAAAGAGGCAAAAGACAGTCCCTACCCTCAAGGAACTTACAATCTAACGCAACTGAAAGGATTGTAGTTCCCAGGAAGGGGAAGTTCAGAAAAGTGGAGGGTTTTGGGAAAAGTAATGAGTTCTGCTTTGGATATGTTGAGTTTGAGATGTCTATGGGACATCCAAGAAGCGGTGAGTTGGTAAGGCTGGATACACATCTGGGTGCCTGAGATATATATCCATGGGACCTTGGTCAAGCAACCATTGCAGCCATGTCATTACAAGACACTCCCCCTGCCCCCCCCCCCCAAAGCCAAGCACCATTTCAGATGCAGAACCTTTACAGGGAGTCAGTAGCAGCAAGACTCTGGCTTTCAGAAAACTGCCAGTTCCCATACAGCAATGAAACTGCAAAGTGAGAGCACCCGAGCAGGCCTCTTCTTTCCTTAACAGTCAACAGAAAATCTCAAGAAACTGCAGAGACGTAATCATGTTCTACTCCAGCTTCTTGTCAATGGTTCGTATTACCGCAAAGGCCAGGGCTGCCCAAAGCAATCCCAATAACTCCCTGGTCCACCCAGCCATCAATGGGCTTTCAGGCTGGGAAATTTCAGTGCTTCAAGCTGTGGGCCTCCACACTATTTCCCATTGCTCTGTGAGAAGACCTTCTCTCTCCTCATGAATCTCCCAGACTGCCAGTAGCTATTAAAACTATTTTGCTGCTTCTTCAGGACTTCATCGCCCCCCCCCATTCCCCCACGGGTTTTGGTGACCAACAATGGGAAATGAGCCTTTGGGGGCTCACTCTGTGGCCCCAGGCACCCAGGCTTCCAGCACAGAAGAACCAGCCAAAGCTGCCACTCCAGTGCCACTAGCATTTGGTCATCACAAAAATCCATTTTTTCAAAGAAATATTCATGTCAGCATTTTTTAAATCTCTGTTTACCAACTTCTGTTACTTCTAAGATCTCTCAAACATTCAGCTCTTCCAGAGGTACCATAGAAAAGCCAGCGATTCACAAGGCCAAGCCTGTACTTCAATACTTTGAAACACTGCAGGGGAAGACAGCCCCAAAGGCTTGAATGAAAAGCTAAACAGTTGGCATCTTGATTCATCTATGGCCACGCTACCAATTACACAAAGAGGGGAAGGTTATTGTTTGTTCACCACATCTACACATGCTGCATGTCTGAAGGCAGCCTGCTGGGGGCAAAGGGCACTGACCTTCAAGTCCTAGGTTGGTCCATTTACTGGCCTATGAGCTCTCTGAGCACCTAGTCCCTCCCTTATAACATGGGCCTAAGACTTCTACTGCCTCTCTCACTGGCCTATTGGAGGAAGGGAGTTTCTGGTGGTGGGTAGAAGAGCCTGAGCCTGCCTCTACTGCCTCCTTAAGGCCTGGAGGTATCCTGGGTCCTGCCATCATCAAGTTAAAGTGACTTTATTTTGGTGTGAAGCATGTTCTCAATGGCCCTGGAGCCAGCCTAGTGAGCCAGGGCCTGGCCACTCTAGAAAGTACTGCTCCCCCACCCCACCCCCTGGCAACTCTGGCCCATGATGGTGCTGCCTTGTCAAGTCCCAAATAGGTGTCACCAAGGAGGACAAAGGAGGAAGGTGCCCTTGCCCCTTGTCTTGGTTGTCCTAATGCTTCCTGTGGGGTCCGACTTTGGGGGCAGGCTCAGTGAGCCTGAGTGAATCTGAGGGAATGAAGCCTCCTGTAGGACAGAAGACAGGAACCAGTGCCAGGATGGGGCTGGGCTCGGGGGCAACCCAAAGACCTAGTAGGACAGCCCAGTATGGCCATTGCCACTTCTGTTCTTTCTCCTATTGGGCCAAAGATTACCCAGGGTGCATGGTGGCTGATGTGCAAAGAGGCAGGGATCAGTACAAGAAAAGCCAGGAAGACCAGGCTTCAAGGCCTGCCTCAGTGGGACCCTGGGCAAGTCACATGACTTCTGGGTTGCCATCTGTGTGACCTTGAACAAGTAACTTCATCTCTCAAAGCTTCTGTTTCCTCCTCAGTAAAATGAAAAGAGTGAAAGAGATGATTTCAAAAGCCTAGTTTGGCTCTGCCTACTCTGCTCCTTGGAAAAGAATGAACTACAGCTGTCTGGGGCAAAGCAAACCCTATTCCACCAATAGCTGGCCAGGGCAAAAAGGCCCCTTCCCCAAAGAGCTTGCTTTGTGGCTCAACCTCCTTCGCCTCCATCTGGTAGCACCTCACCAAGGTGAGATCTCACCACGACCCATGGCCTGGGTAGGAGGACACAGGAGTCTGGGCATTCTGGAGGAAGTCAGCAGATGAGAGATCCTCCCCAAAACTCCCTCTGTCAGGTCGCTTCCCTGGTACACCTGATGTTCCCACTTTCTCATGTCCCTTTTAGCCCCAAAGAAACAAAGGAAAACAAAGCGTGGGCAGATTGGGCCTGGCCTGGCCCAATCCCTGAGGCTGCTGCACGGGACTCCCATGGGCCCAGGTAGAGTCAATCCCAACACCAAGCAACTGCTCGTTCGAACTGAATAACTGAACCTCTTATTGAATGTTTCCTAATTCACGTTCAGCAGCCTGCCAAGGCTGAGCCCCAGACAGCTGCAGCTGGGACCCTCTCTGAGCTCAATCCCGAACCTGCCATTCCAATTGGATGCTATTCCAAATGGATCGATCCTGATCGTGCTGAAGGGATACAAGCCCAGCCCCCCTTAGAGACCACTTTTTATTCATCAATAAAGATTTCATCAAGAAACATTTCCTGACTGCCCACCATGAGTTTGCTTCAGCACCAGGCACTTTGTGTCACTCAAGAGGTGAGACAAAGAAAGGCCAGATGCCCCAACATCAGGAGACTTAGATAAGCAGTAAAACGCAGAGCTCCTGGGGGTGGGGGGGAGGAAAATGAGACCAACTGAGGCACAAAATCCCTGACAAATGGCCAGCCAGGCTCACCTCCCTTATGAGCCATCCTGTTGTCCTTTGGGCCTACTCTCATTGTTAACTGGGTAACTTCCACCCCCTGCTCACAACTGGGGCTCCTAATTCCCAGCCCTGACTCTCTGGTGTCAGGCCCTTACCCATCACAGCTCTTCAGATACTGAATGCCATACCGTGCCCAAGTCTCCTCCTCTCCAGGTGAAATCCCATTGTTGCCCAACCCTCTCAGCAAAGGAGCTGGCTCACCTCCATTCTCCGGAGTCAAGCAACGCCATTCACCGCGAGCTCCTTTCTCCCTTTCTCAACTCACAAACCTTTGACATCATCCTCTATTCTCTCCTTTGTTACTCCAGTCTCATATGAGGAGGTGGCCCTTCTCTTTGCCAAGGTCAACCCCTCCACAAGGAGCCTGGATGCCATTACACCCTGTCTTCTCCATAAGATCGGCCCCTCCCTAATCCCCACTTCTTAATGATTCTTCATTTGTCCCCATTTACTGACTCTTTTCCTGCTGCCAACAAATAGGCTTGTGTCTTCCCCATCCTTAAAACCCCCACACTAGCTATTTATTGACTTATGTGTCCTCTCCTTCCTGCTAGATAGCAAGATAAAGCACTGGGCCTGGAGTCAAGAAGATCTGAGTTCAAATCTGGCCTCAGATACTTAATTGTGTGGCCTCACACAAGTCACTTCACCTCTGTCTGGCTCAGTTTCCTCAACTGTGAAATGGGGATCAAATGAGATATTTGTTGAAAGTCCTTAGCACGGAAATGCTGCTTTCCTTTCCTTCCCCCTCATGGGTGAACTCCTTGAGCTGGCCATCTGCAGCCACTGCCTCTAACTCCACTCTCTTGACTCTTTCCTAAAGTCTGACATCATCACCAACCCAAAGTCACCAGTGGTCTCTTCTTTGCCAAATCTTTGGACCTTTTCTTACTCCTCATCCCTCTTGGCCTTCCTGCAGCCTTTGACCCTGTTGATCATTCTCTCCCAAATGCTCTCCCCTCTAGGTTCTGCTTGTCTTCTCCTTCCCTAGCTAGCCCACCATCCCTAACTATGGCAGTACCCCCAAGACTCTCCTGGGCCCTTTTCTCTTTCCATGCTTTCTTGCAGGTTGTAAGGGTTCAATTAAAATCTCTATGCAGTTGATTCCCAGGTGCGTCTATCTAGACTTCCAAGCACACCTAAGTTTCTCTCATTCTTAAAAAGCTCTTATTGAATGAACACTCCCATGCCTGTGAACTACCATGCCATACCTGTCTCTCCAGAGCTCCAGGACTGCATCACCAACTGCCTACTGAATATTTAAATGGATGCCCATAATCTTTCCCCCGACCCATGCCACTTTGGAACTTCCCTATTTCTTGAAAGTCATCACTGTCCATTTATATAGTCACCCAACATCCTCAACTCCTCCCTTGCCCTCATCTCACAGATTCGATTGGGTGACAAGTCTTGGCATTGCTACCTGCACAACATCTCTCACATTTGTCCTCTTTCTCTCTGATCACCTAGTTATGCATGGCCCTAGTTCGGGGCCTCATCACCTTGCTTTTGAACTACTCCAGTGGCCTCTTTATTGGGCCTCCAGTCACAAGGCCTTGCCCGTTCTGATCTAGCCATTGATAAGCTGCCAATTCAAACATCTGCGTCTGAGATTCTCCCCAACCTGGTGCTGGCCTGCCTCTGCAGACTTATTATGACATGTTCTCCAATCCAGCCAAATTGACGTCACACCTGATGCTCCATCTCCCATCTCTGGGCCTTTGTGCTGGATGTGCCTCGTACCTGTCATGTCCTCCCTCCTTACCCCTACCTCTTGGAATCTGTTTTCCCCCAACTCAGCTCTTTCCTTGGCCATTCCTGCTCATGTCTCTGTCCTCTCCTCAAGGGTCCCTTGTATTGTGTCTCCCATGTTAGGATGTCAGCTCCTGGAAGGCAGAAACTGTTTTCTTTTGGCCTTGGTACCTCTAGTCCCACCACAGGGGCTGACACAGAGCAGGGACTTGAGTATTTGGTGATCTGATCACTGCAACGGCCAACCGTGATTCTGGAGAATCAGTGCTGAGGAATGTTGCCCACCTCCCACAGGGAGGGGACAGACTCATACTTAGGGATGTACATGGCCAATGCTTGATATGCACATTTGTTACAAAGTGGTTTTTTCTTCTTTTGGGGGAGAGAAAAGAAATGCTGGTGGATTACAAAAATAAAATAAAACTCAAGAACGAAAATAAATGCTTGTTGATTGAATATCCTCACTTCCTTCAACTGATATTTCCATAGCATATTTTCCACTTAAACCTCCC
The DNA here is from genome assembly GCF_019393635.1 of Dromiciops gliroides. Classification (NCBI taxonomy): domain Eukaryota; kingdom Metazoa; phylum Chordata; class Mammalia; order Microbiotheria; family Microbiotheriidae; genus Dromiciops; species Dromiciops gliroides. The sequence continues at coordinate 2,300,895 of NC_057867.1, read as the reverse complement.
TGAGGAGCTTCCTAGGACTGAGCACAAGACAGAGGCCAATAGGACTGACTGACTCCTTCCTTCCTTCCCTCCTTCCTTCCCAGAGGTGTGGCAATGAACCAAATTTTGGAGGACAATACCAAGAGAATAAAGCACAACACCTCACAGGTCCTACATCTGCCCAGTTCCAAGACAGGGGTTGGAGACCCAATTTTTCAGTCACAGTAACTGTTGCTTAGTGCCAGATGACATATGATGTTGCATGTGTCCACAAAACCCTGGATCACATCTTCTAAAAGCCTGAGTTGCCATATCATGGTGATGACTCACAGAGAGGGTGTAGGCAACTAACCCTAACCCAGGTTGCATTTCTACAGGGAATTGGGTTTCTTAAAATGAAAGCTGTGGATGGGATGGAGATTTATTCTCTCTCTTTTTTTAGGGGGGATGTCTTTTATTTTTGCAGGGCAATGAGGATTAAGTGACTTGCCCAGGGCCGCACAGCTAGTAAGTGTCAAGGGTCTGAGGCCAGATTTGAACTCAGGTCCTTCTGAATACAGGGCCGATGCTTTATCTACTACACTACCTAGCTGCCCCCTGAGATTTATTCTCATTAAATTTCAACTCATTAGATTTTTTTATTGCTGTTTTGGGGGGTAATTGTGTCAGGAGCTCTGTGCATTTAATGTCTTTCCTCTCATTAGATTTGTTTTTAAAAAGTTGAATTCGAAATTGGGGTGATGCCCATCGATTGGGGAATGGCTGAACAAATTGTGGGATGAGATTAGGATAGAACACTATTGTGCTGTAAGAAATAATGAGCAGGATACTATCAGAAAGACTTATGAAAAATGTAATCCATCTACAGAGAAAGAACTGATGGTATCTGAATACAGATTGAAATATAATTTTTTTGTTAGTTCTAACGTGGAAATGTTTTGCACAACTGTACATTGTATAACTTATATTGAATTATTGAGTTCTTAAGGAGGGGTGGGGAGAGAGGGAGAAAGAGAATTTAGAACACAAAGTTTTAAAAATCGATGTGAAAATTTGTTTTTATATGTAACTTGAGGAAAATTCCAAATAAATAAAAATTTATAAAAAAAAATTTCAACTCATTAGATTCACCCATCCTTTTATATCCTTTTACCAAGATCATATTAGATCTGGGTTCTGTCATACAACATATTAGCTAACAGTGCCAGCTTTCTTTCATCTGCTAATCTCTCTATATATACAGGCATACACACATACACACATGCATATATATACACACACCAACACACATATTCATGTATATACTATTTCCTTCATCCATCAAATTCACTGGCCAAAATGTTGACTAGAACAGGACCATAACTCTTGGGTGCTCCACTGGAGACCTCTGTCCAAGCTGAAATCTGGAGAGGCAACATGGTCTAGTGGAATCGAGCGAGATCTGGGTTTGAATCCTGCCCTGCCACTTGCCAGCTCCGCAGCCTTGAAACCCCTCAGAGCCTCTACCTCACTGGATTGTTGAGCAACGGCGGCGCATGGAAGGATCCACAAGGCAGCTACCTTCTTTGGCTCCTGTGACAGAGCCAGCTTGGCCAGAGCAATATCACAAGAGCTTTCGATGATATTCTGCAGAAATCCCACTGCTCTCCAGCTATGTCAGAGCCCAACATAGGGAAGATGAGAACACCAGCTATTACCTTTGATGAGTTCCAATCACCAGATCCAGAGGAACTGTCTTCTAGGGGACTGGAATAACATGAAGGATGGGCTACTGTTGGCAATCTCCAAAAGACTGAAGAGAGAATTAAAGAGGTGGAGACCACAGGATTGGAGCAAAGCAGAGGAGGAGAAAAGCAGATTTGGGAAGAATGTACTCAGTGAGCCCTAGTATTCAAAGGGCTGGCATGTGGTAGAAGGTTTATCCTTGCCTGCTTGGCCCAGTCTGACACATGCCTCCTATAGCTGTTCCCCACACAGGACATTCTATCTCTCCACTCCAGGCATTTTTTCAGGCTGTCCCCTATGCTTGAAACACTCCCTCCTCACTTCTTTGCCTTGCAGCTTCCCTAGTTTCCTTCAAGACTTGGCTCAAGGGGCAGCTAGGTGGCACAGTAGATAGAGCACCAGCCCTGGAGTCAGGAGGACCTGAGTTCAAATCCGGCCTCAGACACTTAACACTTACTAGCTGTGTGACCCTGGGCAAGTCACTTAACCCCAATTGACTCACTGAAAAAAAAAAGACTTGGCTCAAAAGCCACATTCTTCAAGGGACCTATACTGGCCCCCACTGCTAATGCCTTCCCCTTAGAGACTACTTCCCATCTCCCCTATCTATAACTGGCATGTGCATAGTTGTTTGCATGTTCTCTCCCCCATTGCACTGAGAGCTCCTTGATGGCAAGGACTGCTTTTGCCTTTCTTTGTATCACCAGAGCCTTGCAAAGTATCCCCAACACAGACAGTAGTTGCTTAATAAATGCTTGTTGGCTTGAGAAGATACCTCATTTAGCTTTGTGTTGGACCAGATAACTGCTGAGATTTTTTCCAACTTAAAATCTATGATCCAATTAGATAAGCCATTTGTAGGGAAAAAATATTTGTAACCATAAAGAGACAGGAATGATTTTAGCAAGTGGGTCAAACTCCTAGGCAAGAAAACACTTTCTACCAATGCAGGTCAGTACTTTGTCTGTGACATACACTCAAGAGAGCTACCTAGAGCACTAAGCCATGGAGTGACTTAGTAAGGCTTTGAGAAAAGCCACGGGGTGTCAGAGGCAGGCCTTGTGTGCCAACTTTCTTGTAACCATTAAGCATTATTTAAAAGTAACTTGCCTTAACTTCAGATTCTCCTAGATCCAGAGCTGAAAGAGAACCCAGAGGCTGCCTCTGTAGTCTAGGACTTCATTTTACAGAGGAAAAAAGAGAGGCCCACAGAGGGGAAGGGACTCCACCACAGTCACACAACCAGTCAGTGATAGAGCCAGGCCTTAGCTAAGGCCCTCTGACTGCAAGCACAGCAATCTTTCTACTACACTGCACCATAAACAGGAGAAGGAGGAAGTGGGAGACAGAGACAGAGAGGAGAGATGGGGGGATGACAGAGACAGAGACAGCACCAGCAAGAAAGAGACAGAGCACTCCTGCGCCTCAGGTGGGTACACATCTTCACAAACTGTCTGGACCATGCCTTCTGATGCATCTTTGTACAATCCATCCATCTTGCACACTTCCCAATAACATTCCAACTTTCTCTCCAAGGCCTAGTTCACACTAAGATGTTTCTAGCCCACGGCTGAGCCCCATTTCCCCAATTCAATGGGCAGAAGGTCCACAGAAAGCATTCTTTGACAGTATCAAGTCCCTCTGGTCTACTGGAACAAAGGAAAGATTGATACTCATACTTTCCCGGACCATTACACTGAATTCTTCAGGCTGAACTTTCTCAAGTTTCCCTTAATGTCCTTGCTTAGAACTAATGACCTCAACTTTTCTCAAGCTCATAACTTAGCCTAGTTTGAGGGGGGAAACATTCATCCTCCCCCCTCACACACACACATACACAAGCCCCATCCAGTTCAGGCGTCTTAATTATTAATTTCATTAAGAAAGGATTAGTCATTATCCTCCCATCATCTTATACCACGCCAGCTAGATGAAGCTAAAATAGTCATAGAGTCCTGACTCTCTGCGGCCCAATAGAACTACTCTAACCCAATGCCCATGTTTTACAGATGGAAAAAGTGAAGCCCAAGGACAGGAAGAGAGCACAGCAAGTAAATTCCAGAGCTGAGATTGGACCCAGACTATGACACTCCCAGGCCACAGCTGTCACCACACCTGCCGCACCCATCACCCACTTTACTGAGACAAACTGGCATGCTAGGCTGAGGAGGTCAGTGTTACTAACTGGCACGTGGCAAAATTCCATTGAGTCTTTGCTCAAAGTCCCTGGTAGCTGACCCTGTCCAGGGAGAAAAGGGTGAGTTGGAAGCTGGCAGGGCAGGGGGAGTGAAGAGGGCTGCGCCAGGCAGGAAGACTGCGCATAACTGGTGGTTCACTGAGATACTAGCTTTCTCACCATCACCTTTGCCACCAGGAAATATCAGAGAAAAAGGACTTAATGGAAAGAAAGTATAATGGAAGAAGAATTGGAGAGAGACTTGGGTTTGAGCCACAGTGTGCTAGAGCTGGATGATAACAGACAACTGATTGTTAAATTTTCAATATGAAGGGGCAGCTAGGTGGCGCAGTGGATAGAGCACCGGCTCTGGATTCAGGAGAACCCGAGTTCAAATCCGGCCTCAGACACTTAACACTTACTAGCTGTGTGACCCTGGACAAGTCACTTAACCCCCAATTGCCTCACCAAAAAAAGGAAAAAATTCAATATGAGCATTTACATCACAGAATTGCTCCAAATCAGGGCTTGATTTTTTGTTGAGGCAGCTAGGTGGCACTGTAGTGGATACAGTGCTAGACCTGGATTCAGGAAGACCTGAGTTCAAATTTTATCTCAGACACTTAGTAGCTATATCACCCTAGGCAAGTCACTTCACCTCAGTTGGGCTGTTGTGAGGATTAAATGAAATAATATTTGTAAAAAGTGCTTAGCACAGTGCCTGTAACATAGAAGGCACTATATAAATGCTTGTTCCCTCCCCCACCCCAGGACTTAAGAAAATTCTGGAAAAAATGTTAATAATGTGGGTTAACTTTAAAGTGAGGAACTGGCATTTTCCTCCCCAAAAGTGAGTTGTTAAATATTTACCAACTACTTACTAGCAGCCTGATCTTGGGCAAGTCACTTTCCCTCTCTGAGCTCAATTTCTTCCTCTGTGAAATGGGACAACACACTCTGTAAAGCCTAGTTACTTGGAACCAGAGAATGAGGACAAACAGAACAGCTTGGAATTGTGGGGAGAGGGGGAACTCATAATCAATGGTCTAGATTGTCTCAATAAAGCTGCTGGAGGAAGGAAAAGAAACCTTCAAACAGCCTTCATGGGGACAGTAAAAGGACTGGCTCCCCTCCCTGTGCGGCAGCAGCAAGGGCCTTGGGGGCAGTCACAAGGGGGGCCCATAGGGAGCCCCATGGGGATCAGAATGGAGGGAGCAGCACAGGAGCATGAGCACAGGATCTGATGGGTCCTGGGGAGGTGATCCTAGCCTTGCTGGGGAAGTCCAAGCAGCCCAAGATCCCTGGAGCCTTTTGGGAGGCCCCATCACTACTTGATCACCAAGGCATTCAAGTCCCCTTCCCTCATCTTTTCCCCACATTCTGCTCTACTCTGGAACCATGGCACCCCATATCCTGGACAGAAGAACCCAAGTGTGAGACCTTTCATTTGTTCCCACTGAATTTCACCTTGCAGGGTTCAGCCCAGGCTTCTAGCCTGTCAAGCTCCTTTTGAGTCCTGATTCACCATCCAGTGTGTAAGCCACCCTTCCTCCAGCTTGGTGTCATCTGCACATCGGATGGGCATGTCCAAGGCCTTCCTCTGAGTCATTGATGACAAATGTTGAACAGCCCAGGGCCAAGGACGAACCCTGGGACACATCGCTGTGGAGCATCTGCCACCATAACATGGAACTATTAACTATTTAGAGTATGGCCATTCAACCAGCTTGAAATCCACCCAATTGTATTCTCTTCTAGTCGCCATCTTTTCTACAAGAATACTAGGAGACACAGACCATGGCTACATCATACAACCCCATCAGAAAAGGCAGTGAGGTCTGGCAGAGTGGTGGGCAGCGCTCATCCTTAGGAAAGGGCTATAGAAAAGTACATGCCCTTTGACCCAGCAATCCCACTGCTAGGTTTCTATCCCAAAGACACCCCCAAAAGAGAAAAGACCTATCTATACAAAAATATTTCTAGCAGCTCTTTTTGTGGTAGCTAAGAGCTGAAAACCAAAGGAATGCCCATCTGTTGGGGAATGGCTAAACAAGCTGTGGTATATGATGGTGATGGAATATTATTGTGCTATAAGAAATGACAAGCAGGATGACTTCAGAAAGGCCAGGAAAAACTTATAAGAACTGATGCTGAGTGAAATGAGCAGAACCAGGAGAACATTGTACACAGTATCAACAACATTGTGTGATGACCAACTGTGATAGATTTAACTCTTTTCAGCAATACAATGATCCAAGATAATCCCAAAGGACTCATGATGAAAAATGCTCTCCACATTCAGAAAAAAACCTGTGGAATCTGGATGCAGATTGAACCATACTGTTTCTACTTTGAGTTTTTTTTCCTTTTTTAGGTTTTTTCCTTTTGTTCTGATTCTTCTTTCACAATATGACTAATGCAGAAATGTTTAATGTGTTTGTACATATATAACCTATGTCAGGTTGCTTTCTGTCTTGGGGAGGGGGGAGGTAAGGGAGGGAGGGAGAAACATTTGGAACTAGAAATCTCATAAAAACAAATGTTGAAAACTATCTCTACATGTAACTAAAAAATAGTAAAATACTTTTATGATAAAAAAATTAAATTTAATTAAATTTTTAAAAAAAGAAATGACAAGCAGGATGACTTCAGAAAGGCCTGGAAAGACTTGTATGAACTGATGTATAATGAAGTAAGCAGAACCAAGAGAACATTGTGCACAGAGCAATACTGTTGGATGAAGAACTGAATGACTTGACTATTTTCAACAATATAATGATCCAAGACAATCCCAAAGGACTATGGATAAAACATACTATCCACCTCCAAAGAAAGAGCTGATATTGATGGAACAGACTGAAGCACGCTATCTTTCACTTTCTTTCAATCAAGTTTTCTTGTACAAAATGACTAATATGTTAATGTTTTACATAATCAAAAAAAAAAGGAAAGGGCGACAGGCAAGTGATCTTCAGATTTAGGTCCAGGGACACAGGGGATTCTCTCCAAGAAGTCTGAGCATCCGGGCACCAGGATCTCCCCTAAGTCAACTATTGCTCATGCCAGTAGTCCCCTTTCCCCTTTGGCCACTCCCTTCAGCCCCATCTATTCTGGATCAGGCTCCCATTTCTTGGCAGCCAAGGCTCTTCCTGCTCCCTCCTCCGCCCTCCCAAGAGCACAATTGCTTCGGAAGGATCTGGGCTGGAAAGGGAGACCACCCAGCATGGGGCTCACCTATTGTTCTCCTTCCTTCCCTAAGGCATTGGGCCAACTTGTACCTGGCCTCGGAAGCTCCTTGGGGAAAGGCTTTGTGCCTTTGTTTGGTATTGTCTGCAGACAGCCAAGTGTGGTCGGGGCACACTTACAGGCGGGCTGTCACCCATGCAGCTCTTCCTGGCTTTCACTGGAATGAACCTGCTCACCACGTGTCTTCCCATGACTTGGTGGCGGCCCTCTGGAGCAAACTAGCTGCAGGAATAAGCCCCCACTGCAGGCAGCAGCCTACTGGAGGCTGGGGCTACTTCACTGAAAAGGATGAAAAGGGGCCACTCTCTCTCTCCAGCTCCTCTCCAGCTCCTGCTACCTACTCCAGGCTACAGGTAGGGACAAAATGAGAATGAGGGCAGCTACTGGACCCAACAGTCCGACAGAGAAATGAGCTTACTTGAAGAAGAAATTTCACTCAAAACCAACCGAACCTGGCACCAAGGTATCTCATGACATATGCAAGAGATGCCTCAAATTCCAGGGGTATGATATCATCCGGCAGCATTTGAAATCCCTCCATAGTTTGGAGGGCTCAGTCAAGAACAATGTCTTCCCAGTGGTAATGGGCCCGCAGGATCCCAAACTCCAATATTATCATCATTCTAACTGTAGGGCAGAGAGGCCAACTGGTCCAGTGGAAAGACTGGGAGACTGGGAGCAAGTCATTGCCTTTCTCTGAGACCCAGTTTCCCAATTTGCACTGATCACCTTAGGGAGTTACTGTCAGGAATGCACCTCAATGTGCTGTGGCCAATGAGGCACTGTCAAGTATTTTTGTACAGCATATCTCACCTCTGCCATGATCTCCTTCTTTCCTATTTATTTATTTTTGGGGGTGAGGCAATTGGGCTTAAGTGACTTGCCCAGGGTCACACAGCTGGTAAGTGTCAAGTGTCTGAGGTCGAATTTGAACTCAGGTCCTCCTGACTCCAGGGTCAGTGCTCCATCCACCGCACCACCTAGCTGCCGCGATCTCCTTCTCTCCACTCACATGGTGGCCACTCCCTTAGTTCAGGCCTTTGGTGCCTCCCACCAAGACTGCTGCCACAGCCTCTTCTTTGGTCTCTCTGCCTCCTGGCACCCCCTCTCTCCCTCCCTTCCTCACCATGCATGGGCCTGGCATCACTTCCCCACTCAACAAGGTTCCATGGCTCTCTATTGCCTGTCGGATAAAGTACAGATTCCTCTGCTGATCATTTGAAGCGCTTCCCAACCCCTCCTTCCAGACAACTTGCCTGTTACTCCCTAGCTCACACTCTGCCTTCTAGTCCAATTGGCCAACTTTGGGATTCCACCTCATGCTACAAAGAAGGAAACTGAGGCCCCTCAAAGAGAAACGACTAGGGTTGGCATAGATCCAAGAGTTCATCTAGTCCAATGCCCTCACTTTCCAAAAAAGACAAGTGAGACACAGTGACCATGGGATGTTATGGCACATCTGGTCCAACTCTCTCATTTAAAATGAGAGAAGAAACGCCCACAGAGGGGAAAGGACTTGTTCAAAGTCACATGGCTAGCAAACAGGAACCCCTAAATTTGAACCTCCCAATTAATGCCGAAGCAAAGCGTCCCAGGCACCAGTGCTGGGGTATAACTTGCAATAGCTTTTCAGTTATGACAGGTGAGGAGCACAGGTGACGGTAGGACCTGGGAGAGAAAATGTCATACTGAGAGCCCATGGTCATGCATTCTGTTTTGTTCATTACTGGAGCCGTCCAATGCCACGTATAAAAGATGAATGGCAGTTATTGCTCAGTCTGCCTGGTGCCAGGCAACAAGGAAAGGGAAGAAAAGGTGCCCAAAGAAGGCAGTGAAGCACAGGGTGAGGTAGCTGCCTTCAGGCAGGGGAGACCTGCAGGCAGAGGGCAGGAGTTTGCCGCCTAAGTCCACCACTTGTTTTAAAGCAATATGACCCTGGGCAAGGCTCTGGCTCTCCCTGGACCTCAGTTTCATCCTCTGGGGGAAAAAGGAATAGAACTGGCTTCTCTGTAATGTCCCTTCCACCTCTAAAATGCTACAATCCAAGCAACCCAATGGGATGGTTTCACTGTGCTCAACAGCACCACCAGGGAGTATGGCAACAACCCACAGAAGCTGGGCAACCTCCAAATGGTGGAGCTGAGACCCAAAGCCAAGGCCTCTGGGGCCCAAACCACCTCTTCCAGGTCCTGAAATATTAGCAAGAAAAATAAAAGTCAAACCCATTGAAGTCAAAGGCTGGTTTGAAGGCCATGCTCTGTCACTAGTTGTGTGGTTGTAAGCAAATCTTTTTTCTGAGTCCCAGTTTCTTATCAAATGGGGCTAATGACAGAGTGGCACTCCTTACCTCCCTCCGTCTCTCCCTCCCTCTCTTCTTTTTTCTTTTTTCTTTTTTTTTTTTTGCAGGGCAATGGAGGTTAAGTGACTTGCCCAGGGTCACACAGCTTGTAAGTGTCAAGTGTCTGAGGCTGGATTTGAACTCAGGTACTCTGAATCCAGGGCCAGTGCTTTATCCACTGCACCACCTAGCCGCCCCCTCTCCCTCTCTTCTTCACTCCCTCCTTCCTTCCTTCCCTCCCTCCATTTCTCCCTCCCTCTCTTCTTTACTCTCTCCTTCCTTCCTTCCCTCCCTCCCTCCCTCCTTCCCTCCCTCTATTCATCTCTCCTTCCTTCCCTCCCAGGGTTAATGTGAGGTTCAAATATGATAATGCATATAATGTATTTGTTTGTTTGGGGTTTTTTGCCTGTGCAATGGGGGTTAAGTGACTTGCCCAGGGTCACACAGCTAGTATGTGTCAAGTGTCTGAGGCCAGATTTGAATTCAGGTCCTCCTGAATCCATGGCCGATGCTTTATCCACTGCGCCACCTAGCTGCCCCCACATATAACGTATTTGTAACAATAAAGTGCCACGGCCATGTTAACTGCCCCTGAGAAGTAGGTGGTGTAGGGGAGAAAGAAGGAGGGCCTGGGTTCAAGTCCCACCTCTAATACCTCCTAGCAGTTGGCAGCAGGAGTTCCCTGTGGATTCCCATGGAATCTCGGGCCTGGTCTCCAGCCCTGCTGATCCCAAAAGTAGAGAGAGCTATGGGGAGCAAAAGAAGATGGTTCCCACTTATCCTGTAGAACAAAAGAGGGAGAAAAAAGTGCCAAGTGGGAGCAACTCAAGTTAAGCATGGCTGAGAAAATGCCATTCTTTTGTTCTGGCCCTTACAAAGTGAAAAGCCCCATTCCTACTGCCCCTGGGGACAAACTAGGCCTGATGCCCATATGGGACTGGGCCCAAGGGGAAGTGCTACACTTACAACCCTCATCTCTCCTCCCCCCCCCCACCAAGAGACAACCCTTGAGCAGATAGATGGCATGGCCCAGACCATAGGCCCAGAGCTGGGACTGGTAGCCTGGGAAGTCGCCTCATTTCACAGAGAAAGAAACTGAGGTTCTAAGAAAGGAAGAGACCTGCCCACAGTCACATGGCCAGCAAGTGGTAGAACTGGGAATCAGACCCAGTACTCAGGCCTCTAAATTCCAAGGTCTTCCAAGAGAAAAGCTTGGTCACATGCACTGGGTTAGCCACAAAGCATTAGCGACACAAAGGACACAAAATGGCTTGGTTTTCAAGAATGCCCTTTGTGACAGGGCTCAGGGCCTTCACCCAAGGCAGTTCTGAGAGCAGAAGGGGTCAGAGGGAAAGGGTAGGGTCCTGCTCCTCGGGATCAGTCACAAAGAGAGCTCTCCACCATGCTGGATTCCTAACCACTCGGAGCCTGGACAAGACAGCTCACCTCTCTGAGGACCAGTAGTCCAACTTCTCACATGGAGGAGGTGCGGATGACTTGCACCCCTCTCCTGCCCAGAGGACCTATGTAACATCGCCCCTGCCCCTGCCTCCGCCTGCCCACCCATCTCCCTCATCCTCCTCATCTAGCAAGTCCTGGTACATGCTCCAAAGAGCTTCTGCCACCCCTCCAAGAGCAGCGGAGCCTCCCGAACAATAACCTGATGACTGGCCACTGAGCACTGCTGCCTTCCACTTTGGGGAGCTCATAAAGGGGACAAAATGAGGCAAAATTAGATGTTCTTGTTAATGGTGGAAAATGCACAGTTCTGAGTCACTACTTTGGGGGAACAAAAGAAATGCAACGGAGGATGGCGAAGATGAGAGTGAAAGCCCCAAAGAGCCAGGGCTGTTATAAAAAAGATTTGTTCAAAGGGCCCATTTGTTGCAAGGCCCATTGACTATCTGAGTATGTGAAAAGCACTTTTCAGAGAGAAAAAAATCCCATTAGACTTTGTCAACAAAGAGAAATGGCCATCCATTGGTTTGGAGACTTGGAGGAGACCTCAGACATCATCTGATCCCAGTCACTTTTGATTGGCCTATGGTCAAGAAGACTCTGTGCCCAATCCCCAGGCCAGGGGCTCTTCCAGTGCACTGCTAGGGCAGCACCTGGCCTCTAACTCTGTCTCCAACATTTACTGCTGTCTGATTACAGGCAAGTTGTTTACCCTGTCTGAGCCTCAGCTTCCTCTAACGTAAAAGTCATTTGTATTGTGCTAAGCAATAAGTCCCTGGACTTCAGGATGCTGGGGATAGCTAGACAGAGAAGTAGATACCAAGCATATATTAAGTCACAAAAGGTAATTTTGAGGGAGGGGGAAAGGGAGGAAAGAGGGGAGATGGGGAGGGTAGAAGAAGAGAGAGGGGGAGCCAGAGGGAGGGAGGAAGGGAGATGAAAGGGGAGAGGGAGAGGGGGAAGGGAGAGGGGGAGAAGGAGGAGAGAGAGAAAGAGAGAGAAGGAGGGAGAGAGGAAGGAGAGATGGAGAGGGGGGAAGTAGGTAGAGGGGGGAAGGAAAGAGGGAGGGGGAGAGGGAGTAAAGGAGGAGAGAGGGAAAGAGAGAGGGAGGGGGAAGGAGAGATGAAGGGTGGAAGAAGACAGAGGGGGAGGGAGAGGGAGGGAGGGAAGAAGGAGGAATGGAGGGGGGAAGAAGTGAGAGGGGGGAGGCAGAGGGAGGGGGAGAGGGAGAAGCAACAACTGGAGAGAAAACGATGGAAGATCATGGAGGAGGGAGCATCTGAGCTGCTCCTTGAAGGAGGCTAGAGACTCTACAAGGTAGCAGGGAGAAGAGAGATAAGGGAGGAGCCATGATAACTCAAAGGCTCTGAGGCAGGGACCAGAATCCTGTGGACAGCTGGCAGGCTCCTTGACTGGGATGGAGAGTGCATGAAGGGGAGCATCTCAAGTAGCCCTGGAACATTAAGTGTCCATTGATTTTGCAATGCCAGGATGAGGATTTTGCAATTTCTCCTTGAGGCGAGTGGGGGGTGCTTGAAGGGGGTTCCAACATGGTGAGATCTGCCTTTTAGAAATCTCAATTTGACATCCGTGTGTCAGATGGTTCATAGAGGTGAGAGAGCAGATGTGAGGGCCACTCATTTGACCAACAACAACCCGGAAGAGGGGTGTTGAGGTCCTGGACCAGAGCCATCAGCGGTGGCTGTATGAATAGAGAGAAAGAGATGGGTGGTGAGGAGGTGGATTTGACCAGACTAACAGGGGCAGATGACTGGTTACAGGGAGGGAGGTAGATGGAAGACTCAAGGTTGTAAAGTTAAGCAGCTAAAAAAAAAAAGGAAGACCTAGACATGAGAATAATATTAGTGATTTTCCCTGGGGAAATCCTGGGGGAGGGGGGGGCCTGAGCCAAAGAGAGTGATTTGTGAGAAGTCCTCAGGATTGGACTAAGTCTCTAAAAGCCAGAACTCTATAAATGTCAGGCCCCATCATCCCTGTGGGGAAGTACTGTGAACTCACACAGCACCCCTTAGTTCTTTCCTTCTTCTCCACATCCCCAGACCTGTCTCTTTTACAAGGTATTGGAACTGACTCTTTAGATGCTGTAAAGAGACCAGGGTCGGCGGGGGTGGGGGGTGGGGGTGGGGGTGGTGGAGAGCCTCTCCTGGGCAGCCAGAAGTGCTTGTTTAGCCCTTAGAGAACAGCAAAGCTAAGTGAGTGGTTCCAGATCTGGCTTCTGTAGTTGAGAGTTCCTTCCTAAAGCCTCAATATTTGGGGATCTTCTGACATGACAATCAGCTCCCAACATTTCCCTTCGTGCATCAGGTAGGTCCTGGGGACTTGGTCTTCTCCCTAAAATGACTGTACGTGTACCCCTACTAAAGGACCCCAATATCTCAAAAACACCAAGAGATCACAAGCCCCGAGTGCTACTTCATTTCCCTGAAATCCCCTACTTCTGTCCCCTGTTGTGGGCTCCTCCAGGGGATTTTCATCTCTTGTCCTGCCCATCTGTTAATCCTCCCTCTGGCTGCTCTATTTCCCATCATTTTTGCCCTTGATGGTGTCTTGTCTGGCACTTATCACGCACAAGTCATCAGGGATGTGTGACAGCCTGCTTACACCCACTGGCCCTCTGGGTCACCCCCAATTCTGATTGTTCTGCTGATTCAGAGTCATAGAGCAGCCTCCAGAGACTCTCACGGTTAAAAAAGAGAGGCTTTGGTGGAAATGAACAGCTCGGGATTGTGGGCAATTTCCCAAATTCAATCCAGCTCATTCTCTTCTTCCAGTTCAATTCTGGGCCCAGCTCACCATCCATCTGTAGCATCTGTCAAAGATCTATGTACTCATCAGTCCTCAATGGGCTGCTCACCCAACTACAGAGAACGACAGGCAGGGGAGAAGCTTCTCCGAACACCAATTTATCTACTGTTTTCTTTGTGATTGACTCTTGGTAAATAGTTGGTGGGGAAAACCAAGTTTGATTTGCTCAGCTGGTAAGATCCACCAGCCCCAAACGCTTTGACTATAAGAACTGGTCTGGTGGAAAGTGAAATGAAGATAAGTCAGAGTCCTTATCAAAGACAGAAGTGAAATGCCAGTGCACAGGGAGCTGCCATGTTTGTTTACAAAGCAGAGGGGCTGAGAATCCTAGGCTCTGCTACTAATGAGTTCTGGACCTTGGAATATCAGTTTAACTACACTGACAAAATGATTTCTAAGCATCTGCTTTGGTTCTGACATCAAGGTTGATTATATCTCTCCAGTTGTCCTGTTGGCAACTTCTTCCACTTGGGGCCCACATCTCAGCTGGAATTCCCAAGGAAGATGTGTCTCCACACAAGTAGTCACAGTGTCCCTGCAATTTCCTGGTGGATTCCAATCTTAGAGCTAGAAGGAAGCTCTGAGGTCATATAGTCCGACCTTTGTACCACTGTTAACCCACTGCTTCCCTCCCATCCCTTCATAGCCCTTTCAAGGCCTCCAAACCCTATGACCAACAACCAGGTCGTTGTTCTCCTCCTCTCTCTCCCCCTCCCTGTCTTCACGTCTGTGCCCCTACACCCATCTCTAGCTGGTTAATTCCTTCCCTTCCTTCGAGGCCCAACGGGATAGCCTCCCTAGTCACTGCCATCACCACTACTCCCACGTGAGAGCGACAGCCAGGCCCTCGCCTTTGTACTGATCTTGCTGCATCTTATAGCTTAGCCATGTGGACACTTGTTAGGTGACAAGTGCCGCCCCCCCAAAGCCTGGCACACAGCAAGTGTTTGATAAACATCAAAGTCTTCATTCCCTGCCTTTGCCATGAATCTTGGAGGCCCCAAGAGAGGCAAAGGCCCCCAGATCCCAAGCAGCATGACAAAGGGCTCCCAGCAATGGTTCCCATGTCAGACTCCTCCTTTGGGTCCAGGGGATGAGCCAGGTCTCAGCCTATGGAATGAAGGCTCAGGGCGACCAGGCCAAAGCTGAGCTTCACCAGGGCCCTCGAGTCTTCAGCAGAGACATGCAGGGCCCCGAGCGAATGGTCCTGAGCCTCTTGTCAAAATGACTCCATCTCCCAGAGCATAGAGCCAAAGCCATTGGTTCAGACCAGCTGGAAGTGAGCAACATTGGGAAAACCAGCCCATTTAACCATTTCCAGAACTTGAGACCTGGAAACAGGCCAGAGGCATCTGGGCAGCCTGAGCGCTGCAAACATCCACCCACCTGCCCATATGAGACCATATGCAGCCTGCCCAGCCTTGGGGACAAGAGGCCAGCAGGGCAGCCAGCCCTGACTGTCCACTGGCAGCCTGCCTCAGTCGCTTATTAGACAGGGGACCTCAGAGAAGGTTCCTCCATTTCTTTATGAGGACAATGAGGATCAACTGCCCTGCTGCCCTAACCAGGGAACATCCACAGCGAGGCAACGACCAGGGGCACCGCATGCCAGGGCAGGTGCAGATTCTGCTAGGGTTTTTGGTTCAGGCGCTGGTGGGCATAAGATGCCTGGCCCCAGGCCTCTTGTCTTTGGCTCAAGGAAGCCTGGAGCGAACTGGAAAGGGTGCATAGGTGCAGCTGGCTTAAGGTCCTCATGTGGGCAGTTCTGTGGGCCTGGATGGGGGCGGGGCTTAGCTTTGCCCCTCCCCCAGGCATTTCCTGTACCATACCTGTGTTCCCTAAAGAGCTAATGCTTGTGGGAGAG
Organism: Dromiciops gliroides; assembly: GCF_019393635.1. Lineage (NCBI taxonomy): Eukaryota > Metazoa > Chordata > Mammalia > Microbiotheria > Microbiotheriidae > Dromiciops > Dromiciops gliroides. Next base: position 2,285,283 of record NC_057867.1, on the reverse strand, counting down.
CCCCAGATGTCAGAGAGGGTCCAGTGGCACAACAGTTGGCAATGGGCTTTGGCACACCAGGAGATGGCAAGGGATCATTCTTTATGTCTAGTCTCCAGGTGGGCCAAAGCACCAATGGCAAGACTGCATCTGGGAGCAAGGCTTAGCCCTGAAAAACCAGCCTTGCAACTCTCCCAGGAGGCAGAACTGCACAGAGGTAGTGACTTGTCCAAGGTCACACAGCTATCACGGGACAGAGAGAGTCTGACTCCAGAACAGGCCTTTAATTCAGGTGATTCCAACAAGCATTCTTTAGGTATACACTATGTGCCAAACATTGGACCAGATGAAAAAAAGCAAGGCAGTCTGGACTCTCAGGGGCTTGCTGTTCTCCCAAGAGAAGATGATGTGGCCACCAACACGGAAATATCTGCTTGTCTGAGGACAGTGGTGCTAAGAGCCAAGGCCAGAGTGAAGAGAGGTCAGGAAGGCTTCCAGTAGGCAGTAGCTCCAAAGCTGAAGCCTTGGCCTAAAGGAAGCTGGGGATGCCAGCAGGCAGAGGTGAGTCACAGAGGGCAGGGAAGTGGGGAAGAGAAGACACTTATGCTTCTGGACAGATAGATCGGGCCCTTCTGCCAAGAACTTAAAAAACAGGCTGGGGTTCAGGCTTGAGGTGCAATAGGAAAGGACCTGGAGGCGACATGGGGTACAAAGGTGCAAGGCAAAGAGGCAGCAGCTAGAAGGTGAGGCCTGTGGAATAGTTAGCCAAGCAGTCAGGCTCCAACAGTGAGCACAGAAAATGGGGCCAGACTGTGGAGGGCCTTCAGTGCCAGATGGAAGAGGCCAGAGTTGGTCCTCTACTGTCGCAGGGGCAGCTTCTCAACTTCCTTCAAGTCCCAGATCAAATCCCAGTGTCTACAGTAAGCCTAATTCTAGTGCCTGGGTCTCTCTATTGATTGCTGCTCATTCATTCTGGCCCCATCTTGTTTGGACATGGCTCCCCCAGAGGGCAAGGACTGTCTTTTGTCTCTTTTTGCATCCCCAAGGCTTAGCACAGTGCCTGGAACCTAGGAGACATTTAATAAATGCTTGTTCAAGAAACATTTATTAAGCACCAATAAGTTCCGGGCACATAAAAAGAGGCAAAAGACAGTCTTAGCCTCAAGGAGTTTATAATCTAATGGGGAAACCAACATGCAAACAAATATATACACAAAACAAACTACAGGATAAATAGGAACTAATTAACAGAGGGAAGCACTGGAATGAAGAAGAGTTGGGGAAGAGAAGGTGGAATTTGAGTTGGGATTGAGAGGAAGCCAGGGAGGCCAGTCAGTCCCCATGAAGGAGACTCTGATGGCCATGAGGAGCCTATCGCAATAGTCCAGGGGAAGAGGGCCTGAACTAGAGTGCAGA